>NC_136721.1:23761399-24078899 GCF_936440315.1 Barbus barbus
TTCACTAACAAACTGCAATTTCTAGTCGATGCAATAGTTTTGCAATGAGCATGACTAGGAAAAACCTATATTTACTATGGAAATGTTTAAAGGGGTCATATGACAGTGCTAAAAATAACATTATTTTGTGTATTTGGTGTAATGCAATGCATTAATGTGGTTTAAGGTTCAAAAAATTATTGTGCATTATTTCCACATACTGTACATTATTGTTGAGTTTACAAAGCTCATCGTTCTGAAAAGCACGGTGTGCTCTGATTGGCCAGCTGTCCAGTGCATTGTGATTGGCCCGAATACCTCAAGCATGTGACGGAAATGTTACGCCCCATACCATATTTGGAAACACACAGCATCTCCACAACATTGCGGCGGCTGCAACAATACTACAGCGAGAATAAAAATTACGCCTTCTTTCTTTGCGTATACATTTGGGTGGTGTTTTGCAAATCTTCCAACACAGTGACGTAGACATGTGGGGGCGTGTTTAAATGAGGCGTTTTAGGAAGGTGTGGATTATTCTTAATTTTTATAAAGAATATGTCTTTGGGTTTGAGACTTTTACGGAAGTTCTAAGCGGCCATGCATTATTATAATTTTTCTGTCTTGTTTTCTCGTGATCACGACTTAATTTTCTCGTGATCTCGACATAACGAAAGTTGTTTTGTCGTTATCACGACTTAATTTTCTCTGTGTATTCGGCATGAGAAAATGCTATAGAAGCAGCATCATCGCAGCATCATGGATGATCGTATTCGCTTTTACTTTGATCAGGGACTCATAAAAATATGGTATAAGTACGATCCCAAATATTGAAGGTGTTGTGTGTGTGACCGACTACATTGATCCATGATAGAATAGTACTTGTCATGCATATTCATACTCGGACATTTTAGCTCTGTGTCTGTCAGTGATTGACGACTTACACATAAGTGTTCGACACTTGAGAAGGAGGCTGTCGGGTCTGCAACTTTATCGTCGAAGACAATTATAGCAACCCTGATTTTCTCATGATAGCTACAATTACGTCGTGAGAAAATGGTTTTTAGGTTGAGATCAACAACTTTCGTTATGTCCAGATAACCACAAAACAAATTTCGTTATGTCGAGATCACGAGAAAATTAAGTCGTGATAACGACAAAACAACTTTCGTTATGTCGAGATCACGAGAAAACAAGACAGAAAAATTATAATAATGCATGGCCGCTTAGAACTTCCGTAGACTTTAGTCTTTGCAAGTTTACGGATCTTATAAATTCACGAACAGCTTGTAACACTCCAAAGAGAAAGGAAAACTTGAAATTGCATTATATGACCCCTTTAATTTCCATGACTTTCACAGGCCTGGGAATCAGTTTTTAAACATTCCCTGACATTTCCAGATTCTTGACACCTGGAGAAAAATTATTGATCACTAAAACAAAGGCTAAAAAAAAAATACTCATAAAAAAACACATTCTGGCTGCTGCAGAATCCAAGTCAATTCTTATTTAATGTCAGTGTGGATTAAATCCCCTTTAGCTCCCCAGATGAAGAGTGTAGCACACAATCTCTCGGAGTGTGTATGAAGTGAATTCAGCAGTGACCCGTGTGTTGTTTACAGCAGCCTGAGCTTTACGTTCCTTTGGATGCGTCTGCAGCGAGTGTGTTGGTCTGGTTGCCGGGTGACGCGGGTTCGAGTCTCTGAGCGTTTATGATGGGATAGACATCATGGCTCTCTCAGGCCCAATTAGGTAAAGAGTTGGCACATGATCTCACACTCGAACACACTCCTCAACTAGCAAACAAATCTACGTTTGGTCACTAGGCAGTTGTTATTCGGTTACTAAGCTGTTCTAGCTGGTCACCAGGGAGTTGCTATGCGGTTAAGAGGCTGTTCTGGTTGGTCACCAGGGAGTTGCTATGTGGTTACTAGGCTGTTATGGTTTGTAACCAGGCAGTTGCTATGAGGTCACCTGGTGGTTGCTATGCAGTTGCTAGGCTGTTCCGGTTGGTCACCAGGGAGTGGCTATGCAGTTGCTTAGTAAATAAATAAGACACATGATTGAAGCACAAACTCTGAACTCTCACTATGAGTAGCAGTACCAGTGATGCACTAATAAGGCACCATATATCTCTCTCATGTGAACTTTAAAATAGTTGTATTTTATCTCTAAAGCAGTGGGTTTTGTAACACGACACATCATACAGTCGCTTGAATTGGCCAACAAGCATCCGCCCACAAATTCCACAACTCCCAACAGATGAATCCACATCCAAGATTCCCTCACTGTCCTCCTCATTCCAGCGTTACAACAGAGAGAGCAAGCAGGTAGGAGCTGTGTGTGTGAGTGTGTGTGTGTGACAATCACAGGAAAGGGAGGGGTGTCTGACCTCCTCATTGTTCTGTGTCAGATCTGCCGGGGTCTCTCTCTCTGCTCCTGTCAGGCCACACGTAGCTCAGGGGAGCGAGCACTCAATGTCTGGCCCACTGGAGGCCTTTTGTTCTGCAGGAACTAGACACGTCTACAACATCTGACCCATCACAGACGGGCCACTGATCTCTCTCTCTCACACACACACACACACACACTATAGAGATGCATGAGTCAAAACATATGACGCAAAAAACATGAAATCAGTGTTTTCACCCAAAATACAGACACACACACACTTTTGATCGATTTAAATGAGGTCATGCTATTGATTTCTGTTATTTTTATATAAATTATAATGACTTTTACACAAATTCTAAAGGAGAATAATATTTACTGTTTTATGAATCATTTTATCAAAGCAACACTTTACTGAAAGCCTAAAAGTATAATGCATTATAAAGTTATTCATAATGAAAGTTGTGAAGCATGATATCTTTTCATAAATAATTGCTATAGGCAATGTTAAAATGCATTACATATATTTGTCCTCCTTTATTTGTCATGTGTTTTATTGCATTATACTTTCTAAAGGTGTAAGAATGAATAGATGAGTATTATATTCATGAGATCATACAATGCATTAAAATGTGCATTACAAGGCACAATTAATGCATTAAATCTACTTTTATAATGCGTTATGTATAAGGGTTTAAGTAAAGCATTACAACAAAGTTTCGTAGGTTTAGTTTAGTTAACAGGCTACAAAAACATGAACAATACTTCTACAGCATTTATTAAACTTTCTGTTAATCTCAACAGTTGCTAATAACTTTTTAAAATCAAAAAGTACATACATACATATACATATATATATATATATATACACATACACAGACGTTATATTTACTATATATCTGACACACATACATTTAATCTATTTAAATTAGTTTGTGCTATTGATTTCCGCTGATTACATAAATTATAATGACTATAGACTATAGCAAACACTAAAAAAAATATTTAATTAAGAATCTTTGTGAATCTTATTCTAAAAAGCAAGCTTTAGTCAGATTTACCAGTAACATTCTCATTCGTCAACCTTAGCTAACATGAACCAGCAATGAACTATACTTCTACACAATTTTGTAATCTTACTGTTAATTTCAACATTTGCTAATGACTTTTTAAAATCAAAAAGTGCATCAACATTAGTTAATATGTTGACAAATATTACAAAGATAACATTAACAATGATTAATAAGTGCTGTTATAATATATATTGCTCATTGTTAGTTCATGTAAACTAATGCACTAACTAATGCTAACAAAGAAGATCTTACTGTAAAGTGTTACTAATTTAACTTCAGGGTCAAAGTACAGTTAAGTAAAACACACACACACACCTCCATCAAGACGGAAACAGACAGACTGACTCTGACCTTATTGGAAATGAAGCCTATTACGTGGGAATAATGGGAAGAGTGAACGTGATAAAACACACACACACGGTGTATCACTTCCTTCTGCTCTGTATTAAAGACAATAAAAGTTTACAGTCCGCAGAAACATCCGCTCACAATGAGAGACACACACACCAAACAGAACAACAGCACACATATAAACGCACCAGCCAAATGCTCAGATTGTTTGTGTGTGTGTGTGTGTGTGTCTGTGCCACAGGGCATGTAAATCTGGCAGGATATTGTGTATCAGGTGACAAACAATACAGCTACTCACTCACCTGACACACACACACACACACACACACACACAGGCAGTCTTCATCCTTAATCCAAGACCTCGCTGAACTCTAAAGTGTGTGTGTGTAACTAAAATAAATTATTCATGCCAACAATTATTTCACACAACTCTGACAGGGGAAGATTCTTCAACTCAAACTCATCATAAACACCTGTCAGTCTAATATGCAAATGAGCTCCATTGTGATTGGCTGACCTCACACTGTTGTCTGGACCATTTCCAGTTTGAAGATAATTCACCACAATAAATATAATCATAAATTTTTTTTTTTTTTTGTAACGTCCATGCAATGTTTTTTAATGATTTTTTAAAAAGAAATGAATATTTGTATTGCAAAATAATTCTATATGAAAGAAAAACTGTTCTTTTGAACTTTTGATTCATCAAGGAATCCTGAAAAATTAAATGTATCTCAATTTCCACAAAATATTAGGCAGCACAACTGTTTGCAACACTGATAATAATCAGAAATGTTTCTTGAGCAGCAAATCAGTGTCACGGTGCACACAGCAAGGATGATACAGGAACACGAGACGAGGGTGTAAACTCAAAATAACAGTCTTTAATCAAATCCCAACAGGAATACCGGGGAGTAACGAGTAGACCAGACCACACAAAACTGAACAGGCAGGAACTTAAATACACAGGCTAATTACACAAACACAGCTGGAACAGAATTAACTAATAATCACACTAAACAAGGACAGGAAACAAACCAAATATGGACACAATAGGCAGGAACACAGGACACACACGACAGAGGACTGACATAACCCCCCCCTCCCGGAAGGAGGCCCCTCAGGACAGACATGGACAGGATCACAGGACGGGGACCTCCAGAGCGGAACAGACAGAACGGAGGCCATGGCAGAACTAGGAGCTCTGGAGGCCATGGCAGGTGGTCTTCGTGGCCGTGGCCTCGTCCCTCGGCCCGGCCACTCCAGCCGGAACCCTTCTACCCCCCCAAAAAAAATTCCATGGGGCAGCTAAGGGGTATCAGGAGACCTCTGGGGCTAGACAAACAGGAACAGGATTGCCCACACAGGGCTAGACAAACAGGACAAGACAGCACAGGACAGCCCACAGGAACAGGAAGCCCTCCTGGGCTAGCTTGGAAGCTGAGGCTTCTTCTGGGCATGACAAGGAGTCAGGGGCCCTCACCAACCACCTTCACTTCCACGACAGGACGAGTCTCCATGGACAAGACAACACTGACATGAAAAGGTGATAAAATATTCCTGTGGACACAACAAGACTTAAAAACGGCACTCCTGGCCGTGACATGTGGACTGGATCCACGGGACCTGGGAACGGCATTCCTGGCCGAAATTAGGGAACTGGAACCACAGGACCTGGGAGCGGCACTCCTGGCCGTGATAAGGGAACTGGATCCATGGTGGCGGCCGGCGGGCTTGAGTCAGTGGCGGGCTTGCCACATTAACTGCAGGCGGGCTTGCCACAAGACTTGCAGGCGGGCTTGGGAGAGCCGCGGACGGCGGCCTTGATCTCCCGCGAAAACAGCGGGGCTTGGGTGAGCCGCGGACAGCGGCGGGCTTGAGAAAGCCACAGCCGGCAGACTTGACATCAGAACGGCCGACGGGCTTCAGTCAGCAGCGGCCGGTGGGCTTTAGGGAGAGGCAACCCGTGAACTTGACTGACGAACAGACAGGAACAAAACAAAAGAACCTTCAAAAATGGAAAACAAAACCGTGAAAAGGGGCGCCGCTTACTGTTGTGGTCTGGTCTTCTGTCACGGTGCACACTGCGAGGATGATACAGGAACACGACACGAGGGTGTAAACTCAAAATAACAGTCTTTAATCAAATCCAAACAAGGCAGGGCAAGACAAGGCAAGGCTGACAGACAGGAATACCGGGAGGAACGAGTAGACCAGACCACACAAAACTGAACAGGCAGGAACTTAAATACACAGGCTAATTACACAAACACAGCTGGAACAGAATTAACTAATAATCACACTAAACAAGGACAGGAAACAAACCAAATTTGGACACAAGTGGTGGGAACACATGACACACACGACAGAGGACTGACAATCAGCATATTAGAATGATTTCTGATGGATCATGAGACACTGAAGACTGGAGTAATGATGCTGAAAATTCAGCTTTGATCACAAGAATAAATTACCTTTCAAAATATATTCAAACAGAAACTGTATTTACTATATTTGTGATCAGATAAATGCAGCCTTGGTGAACAGAAGAGAATTTTCTAACACTATACTTAAACATATTTCTCTCTCCTGCCTCTTTATATATTTTTTTTCCCTCTGTTTTGCATTGTGGATTTTTTGTTTGCTTTTAGAGAAAACAGAAACACAAAAATAATGTTCAATGGCTTCCTATGTACCTCTATAGAAGTTTACTCAACTATAATTTTCTTCCACGTCCTGAAACCAGAAACTGTAAAAAGTGTTAATTTTAACATTCAGCTCGTTCACCTTTAAAGTGTTTAAATAAATAGACGCACATAAAATCACAGAGAACAAGGGGAAAGACAACAGATCACTTGAGTAAGAACAATGGCTGGCATTACACACGCTCCACCCTGTCTGCCAGCACCGCGTCCAGACGCTGCCCGCAGGTGACCTTCTGACCCGCCGCTCCCACGCTAACAACATCCTGCTGAGTGGATCGAAAAACTCACCGGCGGCCAGACACAACAGAAAGAAAATAAAGATAGAAAGAAAATGAAATCTATGCTACATGAAAGTTTATTGGTGATGACATTATGAAACCACTAGATGGCGCCACTGCACTGAAAGCAGGAGATGAGAGAGTACATACTGAAATACTAACAGCTTTCTTATTTTAGTATCATTGTAATTTTTAGTTTTGTAATTTGGTTTTATAGTTTTGTAATTTTTCCACTTCTGCTAATGGTTTTTCCCCCTTATATTATATATATATATATATATATATATATATATATATATATATATATATAAATCAACATATAAATAAAAAAATAGTTTTCAATTTTCTTTCCGTTTTAGTTATTTTGGTACATCGAGTTAGCAACTAAATAAAAATGAAAAATATTGCCTTGGCAACTAGCTGAAATAAGTTTTTGTTTAATTTTTAATGGTTAAATATAATAACCCTGGTCAACAGTGCCACCAAAGTATAATTTCTTTTGTTTTGAAATATCCTTTTATCATCTTGTATCCTTCTGAAGGTAAATGGAGGTGAATGTGAAGCTAAAGTTGCTACAGCAGTTTGTAAAATACATGAACATGAAATTTCAGACTAATGTAATGACTACTTTGCATGTTAGTACCTAGCTAAACTCAAATTCACCTTAAAATTAATAATCAATGCATATTCATTAACTGCTGTAGAAACTTCATAATCTCACATACTGTTTGGAAAGAACTGCATTACAAGAGGACTGTAGACAAACTCAATTTGGCTTAAATTACACACATTTAATATTAAGGCTGGTGTAATTCATACCATTCTCGGTGTAAATGGCACATTCCTAAAAAGAAATGAGCATCCTGCATGAGCCAAATCCAGTAATATCTCACACAGTGTCATGTCATCACTTCACCACTAGATGTCAGTGTTGGATCAGTTCAAATAAAACCCGTTTCAGCGTCTCTCCAGCAGAGGGCGCTCTTCTATACACACCGATGGTACACAGCAGAACACAGCTCTGCTTCAAATCTCTTTTCCTGATTGCAGACAGACTCCAAAAGGCTGAAGGATGAGTAAAAGCTTGACATAGTTTCTTACCGGCAGGCTGGGCAGGAATTTCTCCATGTTGTCCAGGTCAATACCATCATCATCGTCAAATTTGCCCTTTATCATCCTGTGAACAGACAGACAATATTACATGACAAGACGTCCAGCCAGACAAAGACTCGCTTGTAAGCTTGTTTACTGTCAAATTTTTAACACATATAAGCAACAACAAATAAGCTGTTAACTATACTGATGGGCTTTTAGGTTTCCATGCTAACTAAATAAACCAGGCCATAAAATGTAACTCTGTAACGCCTGACATATGAAATAGTGATTAAAATCTAATTTTTTGAACCTTTAGGCAAAATATATATTTTATAGTTTGTGCATATGTTTTTTGTTGGGCGTCATATTTGATCCATCAGGCTTTTATGGCTCATATAGTATGATATAGAGAGAATATGGAGGAAAAACCAGCTCAGTTTTAATTCAGAGGCCCAAACTGAGCAAAAATATTACATTTGGTGCAGATGATGATATTTATATGGACTAAAAATGTGATTAAATTCTGATGCTTGTACTGTAAATCAATTAGATCCTTATAACTGTATAGCGACTACTTGCATAAAATGATATCAATTGTCAGTCGCCACTCTATATCTGCCAATAATATGTCTCAGTAAGATGATATTTAAATGCTTAGATTGATTATCAAAACAATATTATGCAATGCAATGCAGTACTAAGATGAACAAATAAACATTCATCAAAAGCCTGATGATCATTTTTTAGACTCACATCTGAACAATTTGTCTACAAATAATGTCATCATTTTGATGATTAGCCCAGACTTCAGCCCAGCTCATCTTGAAATATTACCAACAATATATATGACCCTGGAGCACAAAACCAGTCTTAAGTCGCTGGGGTATATTTGTAGCAATAGCCAACAATAAATTGTATGGGTCAAAATTATCCATTTTACTTTTATGCCAAAAATTTTATATTATATTAAGTAAAGATCATGTTCCATGAGGATATTTTGTAAATTTCTTGCCATAAATATATCAAAACTTAATTTCTGATTAGCAATATGGATTGCTAAGAACTTCATTTGGACAAATTTAAAGGCGATTTTCTCAATATTTAGATTTTTTTGCACCCTCAGATTCCAGATTCCGACCAAATATTGTCCTATCCATACATCAATGGAAAGCTTATTTATTCAGCTTTCAGCTGATGTGTAAATCTCAATTTTGAAAAACTGACACTTAAGACTGGTTTTGTGGTCCAGGGTCACATACATGTTTACTTTATACAATTCTGTAGATTTCACAGCATAAAGACACATGAAGCACGAGGCCTTTTACTTGCTAAAGTTCAGTTGACAGAAGGCATGGAGTAGATAGAGTGCAACAGGTTTTTCAGCAAAGGTTTGATCATGTTGATCAGTTAATTAGATGCAGTACAGTAGGATTCTCTCATTTCTGGTTCATCCAGTAGAGGGCAGTAATGAGCCGAGCGCCACATAAACACACAGCCACACCCCATTACACAGCTCAACAATCCTAAACATGCAGATTTACATACACTTGTATAAATGCATTCAGTGCATTACTGTGAAGTGATTCAGACCAGTTCTCTTTGTGTCTGATCTGAGGTCAGTGTTACTGAAGCTAGCGTCAGTCTCACCCCTCTCGGTCGATGTGCGGGAGGTGTTTTGGTGTCCCTCTGTACGGCCTCCTGTGAAACTGAGAGAAATCCAGTTTCTCCGGCTGCATGTCCCACGTAGCGCCTCTATGAACACATAACACAACATTAATACACAAACAATAGAAATCCTTAGCTACTGTATATTTACACTTAAACTAAGGGCCTAGTCACATTTTACCCCCAAAATATATATATATATATTTTTTTTACTGTATATGTATCCTACTGTATATATACATTTTTTTATACATGCATCGTGATAAGCTCATTCTAAGCCTCCGTTTCTCCCTGATCCGGGCTGTAAAACTCTGTCAGTCTGCTGAAACTCTACACACACTCAAGACTCTGTAAAGACCCTAATTAGCTCAGGCACTTTTTCTTCCTAAAATCAGCTGAATAAATCAAGACAACCTCAGAGCTAGTTTTGAAAGGGGATATGGAGCTCTGAACGGATTATAGTGGCATAACTCTGAATTCAAGCATTTGCAACCTGCAAACTAAACTGAACAATTTAGAAAAATAAACTAAAACACAGCTTATGAAATCTATAAATGTACACTGATGTTCAAACGTTTGGGGTCAGTATGTATTGTTTCTAAAGAATTTAATACTTTTATTTGTCAAGGATGCATTAAATTGCTCAAAAGTGACAGTAAAGACATTTATAATATTGCAAAAGATTTATATTATTTCAAATAAATGCTGTTCTTTTGAACTTTATATTCATCAAAGTATCCTGAAAAATAAAATGTATAACAGTTTCCACAAAAACATGAAGCAGCACAACTGTTTTCAACATTGTTGATAATCATAATGTTTCCTAAGCAGCAAATCAGTATATTACAATGATTTCTGAAGGATCATGTGACACTGAAGACTGGAGTAATGATGCTGAAAATTCAGCTTTGATCACAGGAATAAATGAGATTTTACAATATATTCACATAGAAAACAGTTATTTTGAATTGCAATAATATTTCACAGTACTACTGTTTTCACTGTATTTTTTTTTTCAAACAAATGCAGCCTTGGTGAGCAGAAGAGACTTCTCTTAAAACAAAATCTCAAACTTTTGAACAGTAGCTCATTTTCAGTTTTGATTTGATGTTAACACTGATGTTTACACACAGCTCAAACCTAAGAAGAACTAGCCTCTAGTGTGTGTGTGAGACAGTGAGAGGACTGAAGGTGACGGCCTCATTAATTAAATTTAGCCCGTGACAAAGTTTAAATTAGACTGTGAGTCAGCAGCACTGCAAAGAAAAAGCAGAAAAACCAGAGCAGATGAAAATATTCACTGACCGCTGAAAATTTGGACACATATCAGCAGCCTGGATCGACCAATCGATGACTGCTTTACTTGATTCACTGAACAAAGGAGTAAATGAACTCTGTGTGTTTCTATAGAGTACTTAATTAAATCACCACTAAACCATATCACAAGTTTTATTTCAATTAATCGTGCAGTCCTACTATTATATGTCATTATTTAATGGCTAGATTTGGTGTGCATAAGACATGACACGACATAATCATGACATGACACGTCATGAATATGAAGGTTTTTTTATGCATGTTTATGACAACTGTCATTAAGTGTCATTTGCTCAGTTATACAATTTTTAATGCAAAGATGACATTGTTTGAGATGTCTTTGTTATGGGCTAGGGTTAGGGGTAAGGGTAGGGTTAGGTCAAATAATCTCATCTTTGCATTAAAAATGACAACTGAGGGAATGACACTTAATGACAGTTGTCATAAACATGCATAAAACCTCCTTCATATTCATGACGTGTCATGTCAGTCTTATGCACATCCCTTCAAGTAAAGAGTTACCCTCGATGTATTAAAAGTATGTGTGTGAATCTCACCCATGACAGTTCAGGTTTGCAGCCCAAATGTCCGTCCCCAGAACGTCGAAAGAACAGTCTCTGTTTCCATTCTAAAACACACACATCGTGAAAGTTTAAAAACATCGAAAATATGTTCCTGATGACATCAATATATACATATAATGTCACCTTCGCTGGGGCTCTGAACTGGTTGTTTCCTCCTCTGCTGCCCGATCTAGAACCAGAACTGGGTCTAGAACCGGTGCTGTCATTACTGCTGTGCTCCCAATCATCCTGCGAGAGACCAGATTCATTCAGATTCATCTGACGCTGGATGTTAACATGGATACATTTACGCAATCATTCACCATCTACAGGATACATTTAAAAAGTGATCAGGAATCTTTTCAAGCTGATTATTTTCAGTCTTCTGTGTGTGTTAATTAATTCAATTAATTGAAAAAAAAAAAAAACTAACACTATTAGAAAAACCAAACATTTTTCATGACTCCAAAATAAATAAATAACATAAAAATAAGCACAAATTAATGAGTTTCTTACAACTTTGGAAACTCAAAAATGTTGAAACAAAATTAAAACTAAATGGAATCTAGGAAACACTACAAAAATATCCAGTTAAAAAAAACAAATGAAACCTACACGGAATAGGACAATCTCCATTCTTAGTGTGGCCTCAATTTTTTTTTTTTTTTAGAAAGAAGTGTATAAACAGATGTACGAGTATTTAAGTAAGAGTAGTTTAATTTATGATTTTCAGTCAGGTTTTTGGAAATCTTATTCGACTGATATTTCTTTACTTTATTTAACAGATTTTATAAGGATATAAGACTGATGAAAGTAAAATGTGTGGTATGGTACTACTTTTAGAGCTCCAGAAAGCATTTGACACAGTAAATCATTCAATACTTTTATTGAATGATTGAACAGGTTAACCTGGTGAACAGGTTAAGTGTCATGGGTTTTTCATGTAAAGTGATAGCCTGGTTGAATTCTTATTTAACTGGGAGAGTTCAGAGGGTGGAAACTGAAGGGGTTCATTCTGAGGAAACTTTTGTTAAAAATGGAGTCCCTCAGGGAAGTGTTTTAGGCCCTCTTTTGTTTCTTCTATACATAAATGACATGCAAGCAGTTTGTGATATGCTGATGATTCTGCTTTATTAATTTCAGATAAGGATGTGGGTAGGATACAAGTGAATTTAGGTAAGGAGCTTTGTAAGTTAAGAGACTGGCTCTCTGAAAACAAACTGATGTTGCATTTAGGTAAAACTGAATCCATTTTATTTGGGTATAAAAAGAATTTGAATAAGGTCTGTAAGATGTCTGTTAAGGTGGGGATTGTTTAATATCAAATAGGACTTCCGTTAATTATCTTTGATGTGTCCTTGACAATGATTTAAGTGGTGTAAGTATGGCTATGAAAGTCCAGGGTAAGGTTAATGCTAGAACAAAATTTCTTGCCAGACATGTTAGTTTTCTTGAAAAACAGATTATAAAATGACTTGCATCGTTTAGTGTCATGTCATTTTGAATATTCATGTATTTCTTGAATGTCTAATTTGTCTTGAGGTTGGTTGGATAAATGACAAAAATCTCAGAATAAATTGATAATGGTTAGTTTCAGGGTTTAGTTTTTTTTACACATGTGGAGGTTTCCCATTTTAAGTGTCTTGATTGGTTACCTATAGAAAGCAGACTAGAACATATTAAATTAAAAACGGTACATAAGATTAACAATAATAGAGCTCCTTCATATTTGAATGCACTTTTTTCTAGGGTAAATGAGCAACATTATTATTTACTATTATATAACTAGGTAAAGTCTTATGGATATTACATTATGTCGTTATATTACACGGTGTCATTCACAATACTCTCTCACACGCTGGAAAACAACACATACTCACAACATACATGCAGCACACGTGCATCTAACCTTCTCACGTGTGCTGTCTTTAATATTTAATGTATACACAAATTAAGCATATGGCTGACAGCTTTAGTCTGCTCCAGTGTCACTAATGAGGGAACATTCAGAACACAGTCTAGATAATCACGCATATGACATATAAACTCAGAATCGTGAGATAAGAATAAAGATATTAAATTATATATATTAGCTTGTGGCTGAAACAAGCTTCCATATATTGTATAAAGAACGAAAAACTGCAGCAGATCATCTCTTGCTCAACAAAACACTTGTCAAACTATGGACAGTACTTGAGATGAAAGAGAAAACTGACTCACACAAGCTATAAAACAGAGACCCCACAGAGAAAATGACATGGGAAGGAAAAATTTTATATATTTGCTTTTGCATTCATTCTCGAGAAACTCGCTCGCAAACATTTGAACAAAGAATGCAAAAGCTTTTATGAGCAAATGCTAAGTTTGTCAGGAAATGCAAAAGTTTTGAAATAAAAAAATCTCTTATTTTTTAACTATATAGCGCCCCTTATGGCAACAAGTATGTAAAGCGCTCTTGCATTGTTACGAACTGGATTCCGACACGTTTCTAAATGATGATGCATGCAAAGTTTGCAAACTAGAAATACTTGCATACAGTGCACTTACTGTTTGCGTTTTCATATTAACATTAGCATCTAGCTACATTTTGACAAAGAGCATGCCATCTAGGCACCTCTGATGTACTATTGTCAGCTATGATTGAATAATGCAACCCTAACCTTGCACTATTCAGGATAGACATTCAGGACCCAGCACTAGTTGGACGTTTCTGTTGTTTTCTGTGTCCATCCATTAATACACTTGTCTGAGAAGTTTTCTGATGACAAACACATCGGTTTCTGAACATTTCTAGACATCTTTCAACACTAACACTGTTTCTGCACCAAAGGCAACTGCAACAGATGCTTTCACAGCCTCATCAGTTATAATAAGACCAATTACTTTTAATGAGCCGCTCGTGTCTGGTGTGAACAGGGTGTTACAGAAGAGTTACGGAAGAGACACACATACACACACATGCAAAACTCACTGGTTTGGACGAGCCCCTGCCCCGTGAGGATGACCAGCTCCCGTCAATCTTATCACAGCAGTCTTCCGTCCACTGAGAGACAGAGAGATACCATTAGTGTCAAATTTAATTTGTTTGTTTTGATTATTACTTAGTAAAACAGAATTATATTACATCATCTTCAACACAGCGTTTGAGGTGCAGGACGGGGTGTGTTTTACCTAGAGATGCACCAATTGCAATTTTCTTGGCCGATTCCGATTTCCGATTTTTTTTTTAAGTGTGGCCTGCCGATTTCAATTTTCTTTCTAAAAACTATAATTGACAGCATATACAAACAAAAACCTATACAAAAACCTAAAAAAAAAAATTTTTTAAACATTACAACTCCCCAAATCTGGACAGTTACAGATTATGGTCGTGCAATGTTGCGTACCTAAATCATATGTTATACATTTTTTTTTTTTTACTACTGCAGTATGTATCTATAATTTTCTGTGTGTGCTCATTTGTTTTGATTTCTGCACGAGTCTCTCTCACACACTCACTCAGGCTGCACAAGCCTCATCTGGCATGACACCGGCTCGGAATCGGCAGACTGAACGGTCATGCAGAAAATCAGCTAATTCCGGTCCCTGGCTGGTCAATCGGTACATCTCTATTTTTACCTGTGCAGTGTGGGACAGGGTGTGTTTGGTGTGGGACAGGGTGTATATTATCTGTGAGGTGCAGGATGGTGTGTGTTTTACCTGTGAGGTGTGGGGCAGGGTGCGTTTGGTGTGGGACCGGGTATGTTTCACCTGTGAGGTGTGGGACGGTGTCTTGTCCACATCCTGGTCAGTTTCGTTTTTGTCGCTCAGGAGTCCCTGCACCTGGTACTCCAGCACGTAGCTGTCAATAAAGCGCTCCAGCTCCTCGATCTCCTGCGAGCGCGTGCTTCCCGCCTCTGACGACGCTGATGCTACTGATGAGCTCTCCATGGCAACCAGCCCAGTGAGGAGAGGGAGGGAGGGAGGGAGGGAGAGAGGGGAGCTGTGGGCGGGGCAAAGAAAGTTGTTAGTAATGTGAAAAATAATGTGAATTGACATTTCGAATGGAGAATATAAATGTTATAATATATTTTTGATTATTCACAATGATTTTTATGACACTGATTTAATATGGAATCCTAATGTACATCAATGTTAAGCATTTTAAAGTCTAATAATACCTGATAATATTTCATTTTTTAATGAAAATCACTCTGATTCAATCAAAACTATTTATCAAAAAAAAGACAAACTTCTTGATAAGCAGATAAACATACTGCTTGATGAGAGGCAGGACAGTGAGCTCTGATGATCTGGAGCTCATGCTACAGTCAGTGCAGATCAGTCACATCGACCCCCGACTGATGAGACTCATTCAGACTGCAGCACAGACACAGTTCACCTGCTTCACCAGCGGCAGCAGCACAGACACAAGCGAATTCATAAAGTCCTGACTGCTACTGCTTCACCAGTCCATCCGTCTCTCTTCTCATCTTTCACCTCCAATCTGTTTCTTTTCTTACTTCCTTTACTCTTAGAAATTATGCTATTATACTATTATATAGTACTATTAGTATGTATTTCTATTTATGTATAGAAATACATAAATAAAATATATACTTATGTAAAATATATATATATATATATATATATATATACACATATACATATACATATACATATACATACATATATATATATATATATATATATATATATTAGTGCTGTCCAATGATTAATTGCGATTAATCACATCCAAAATAAAAGGTTTTATTTACATAATATATATGTGTGTACTGTATATATTTATAATGAATATATAAATACAAACACATACAGCATATATTTTGAAAATATTTGCATTTATATATTTATATTCATAATTTATATTATATATAAGTATATTTAATATATAAACATAACATATTTTTCTTAAATATATACATGCATGGGTGTGTATTTATATATAAATAATAAATGTACACACAACACACACATATATTATGTGAACAAAAACTTTTATTTTGGATGCGATAGTTAATCGTTTGACAGCACTAATATATATAGGCTGGATTATTATTGTAATATCACAGATTTCATCCCTAAACATAACATAAAAAATGAACCATGAAAAAAAAAAACTACAGAGATTAATACTTACTTATATAAAATAGAAAAACACATTAATACATACAAATGTGTAAATTCTAGTAATACTCTAGTAATTCTAGTAATATATTAAAATATAAATTCCCCAAAATAATACTTAATTACAGCATTAAAGTACCATTACTCAAGAGCTTCTCACACTTGCTTTTATATTTGCTCTTCTATTGGGTTTTGCATTATGACAGCTCTGGGTGGGACGACATGCCCCGCTTACACCAGGTGACAGAGAGAGAGAGAGAGAGAGAGAAAGGGAGAGTTTAATCTGGTCAATACTTGAATCTTGGCCAAGCAAAGAGGATTTACAACTGGAGCAGCACCATCTTACCAGCACACATCCACAATATCACAAGGGCCCTGAGCTCCCGCTTTACACTTACTGTATAAAAACGCATCTGCTCATATTTAAGATCATTTACTCAGTTTAGCAAATGTTTTTCACACCACCCAAGATCTGTGCATGGATCCTTTGTGTACATATTCATCATGTTCCCAAGCAGAGAGTATTAAAGTAACCAGAGATATCTGACAGATCTAGTGAGAGACATACTGAACTTGTGAGAGACCGCGAGTGTAAAAGAAAGACATGACAAAACCAGACCAGTGGAAATAGAAACAGGAAGCACAAGCATATGGCAGGACGTCTAATTGCTGGAAGACAATGAATGATCCACATCTGCAGCTGTTCTATCGTCTGTCCAGTCTATATTACCAATGTCTGCTCCACAGCACAGCTTATGAGGGTGAAAAACTGACAACATAGAGACAAAGAGGCCAACTGACCTACAGAATCCAATCACAGGCCATTTTTATGTCACATCCAAATACTGAACCATCTCTAAAAGGTCTATCTTGATATTAATCACCCTTAGTTTGGACAATATTCAATATATATTTAAAATCAGAACTGCACTCAGTTAGGGTAGAATTGTTCAAAGCAAGATGTAAAATACAGTTAAAATGTAGTTAAAAATGTGTTGCCCACACTGTTTCTGATGTATACATTATAAAATTATACATCCCAGCACAATTGCTTTCAATATTGATAATAACAATAAGAAGAAAATTTTCTTGAGCAGCAAATCAGCATATTAGAGTGATTTCTGAAGATCATGTGACACTGAAGACTGGAGTAATGATGCGCATCACAGAAATAAATTACATTTTAAATTACAACAGAAAACAGCTATTTTAAATTGTAATACTTTTTCACTGTTTTTATTGTATTTTTGATCAAATAATTGCAGCCCTGGTAAGCAGAAAAGGCTTCTTAAAAAACATTGCAAAAAAATCTTAACCCAAAACTTTTGGTAGTGTGTATATATTGCAAATAACAAGAAATAAATTTAAAAAAGAAAATACATTTCTCTGTCTCTTTTTGTCCTTTCTCAAGTTTGTTTGATTTATATATAAAATATTCATGTTACATATTCAAATTCTCATGCTTCCTTTTTACTTTCACTTCAACATGTTAGTTTTAGTGAAATATTCCAGATCAGACGCTTCAGAGAATAAAACAAAACGTGTGTGTGTTGTGATATCAGCTGTTCAGTCTGACTCAATACACACACACACACACACACACAGAGCTGAACAGCTGAGGAGGAAACACAGAAAGAGTGAGATTCACCACATCAGACGATCAGGATTAGAAGTGAGAGAACTTTCATTGTGATGGACCGCTTTAATGAGCTGAGTCAGGATTGGAGATCTCTGTCCTCTACTGACCCCTGCATGATCATCTGTCAATGACCCTCATCACACACACACACACACACACACACTTCATTTAACCTTCACTGACATCAACGCTAAACACTCACAGAAAGTGCAATGCTTTATTATACTGTTCAATGACATTGCATTTGTAAGTTTAAGCAATATTGAAAGTGATTTCATCATGTGTGTCATGCAGATCTCATGAATTCTTTTGATAAGCACTGATTTATTTCCTGTGTTGACATATTTCCAATTGAAACAGGAGGTTAAGAAGCATTAAATTAGCCTCATCCCTCTTTCATAAATAGTCAATAGTTTTTATTTGCATTACAGTCCTGAACCTTGATTTGTTTTTCTGTGGTTTTGGGGATGGGACATTCTCATTCTAGAGAGCATTTGATTGGACAAAATCCTGTACGGTGCAGGATGAGTTATCAATATTTTCCCAGAAGAGAAAGACAGTAAAGTTGTAAAAAATAAATATACCAGCTTATAGAGTGACCTCAAAGTTCACAGACATGAGCTGAAGGCCACAGAAGTCCAATTCTGACTTATTGCACACATCAGCATGAAACTGATACGAAAGAATCACTTACAAACCCTGTCTAATCAAAGTCACAACATCGCCAGGTTACAATAAAATAAAAGAAATTACAAATAACTGCTGGTGCCTGTTTTTACTACCATCCTGGGTTAATATAGTTAACTAGAGATAAAACAATAAAAAAAATAGTGACTTGAAATAAAAACAGTAACTAAAACAAAATTAAATCTAAATTTTAACATTTTAATTTCAGCTAGTTGCCATGGCAACATTTCTTATTTTCATATTTACTTCTCATTCTCTCATATTTAAAATATTATCAAAAACCAAAATAGAAAATAATAAAAATTGTTGATAAACAAAATGTTTTTTTTTTTATTAAACTAATTACAGATCAAAGATAAACTAGAATAAACTAAAAGATAAACAAAAGATAAAACTAAAATAAACTAGACTACAATAAACTAAATAGTTTTTAACAATAACACATAAGACATAAAGCTGCCATCCATAAATCAATGTTCACATGGTGCAAAGTACAACCACAGGAATTATGTCACCTTATAGCTCAAAAAATAAATCGCCTATAAAGCTCTCATTTCAGCTTTTAAACCCTCCTGTATGATGTGCATTACTACAGGATAAATGTATTTTTGTTTCATTTATATAAAAATAAAATAAAAAAAAATAAAAATGCATGTGTAGGAATGAGCTGAAAATATCATTAGGTTGGAAATCAGAAAATGTTTCAGAAATTATGTTGGAAATAACAAAATAATTCTCTAAATAGCTGTTGACAAAGTCTTTAATCTAATGAGCAGTCTTGAATACAAAATAGCCTAAAAATACCCACATTTGGGGAAAAATCTGTTTAGCCAGAAATAAGATTAACTGTGCTCTCATTAGGGCTTTTCCATTAGCCGGTCACATAACGGTGCTCGTCACAATGAATATTTCTCGTTCCACGCCGAATTTCATCACGTCAAGTCTAAATGAGCACACGTCTCTGACAGGACTGTCCCAGCAGCCTCAGGCGCTACGGCACACGTTCTGCTAATGGAGCCGCCGACACACGCTGCACCGCTTCACTTCAGCTCCAACCGCTGTTTACACACCATTCACCATTCTACAACACTCGGAGAAACTCTGGAACAGGTCAACTGCAAAACACAACATTTCATTTCCATGCTGCGAAGCAATTCTGAGTTATACAGATTTTTTTGTGGGACAATATTTAGGCCTAAATGTGAGATGCATTTGAATTGTGTATTAAATATTAAATTTAACTAGTAAACACAATGTGAAGCATATCTATCAGTCATACATAAATGAACAGGTATGATTTCTGTAATAGTGCACTGAAAAACATTTTGGGCAGAAATAATTTTCACTCAGAAATGCTATAATTTCAATAAAAGCACATTGAAACATGAAATTTAGAAGCAGAAAGACGTTTGAAAAACTTGGTGTACTAATAAAGTGAATGTGTTACACACAGTTAACCAGGTTTATATATTTATTTTAAAAATTGTGTAGATTAGAAACTATTTTTACTCAAAATTGCTAGTAAAATTCAAAAATAATTACAGAAAATGCAATATGTTGAATTAAACAGACTGAAATCGTATTTTCTTTTAAAACTTACTCTAATAATCCAAGTTTTATTTGGAACTTTGAAAAATGTAGCCATGTTTATACTTTTTAACTGAATAAATTACATTTTTCACAATGAGCAGATTAATTCTGATTCTAAGCAATCTTAATGAGTGCAATCTTAAATAGTGACTTTATTATCTAAATTTATTTTACAGAGTGTCTATTTACACTAAGTGCAAATAGCCCGCCTTGTTGGCAGAGGCTATTTACACCAACTCCGCCCACTAACGTGTGATTGGGTTAGTCAACACTGAAAAAAAGACACTCATTAAATATCAGTTTCAGTGGCGTAGATGGTAGAGCGTGTGCTTTTTGACGCGATCGACCCGAGTTCAATCTTTTTTTGGTCACACTTTATATTAGGTGGCCTTAACTACTATGTACTTACATCAAAAATAAGTACAATGTACTTATTGTGCTCATACTGTATTGCAAAACACTATTGCTGCTATTGAGGTGGGATACGGATAAGGTTAGGGACGGGTTTGGTGGTATGGGTAGGTTTAAGGGATGGGTCAACAGTGTAATTATAAATGTAATTACAGAAATAATTACAGATGTAATTACATATAGGTATTTTTAAAAATATAAGTACAATGTAAAAACATGTATGTACACAATAAGTGCATTGTACCAAATGATTAATTTAAATGTAAGTACATAGTAGTTAAGGCCACCTAATATAAAGTGGGTCCCTTTTTTTCTCCCTTATCGCATCAGAAAGGCATTTATTTTCAATAAAAATGAAGGAAATAATTAAAAAGTTAAAAATAAAAGTATCGGGTAGGTTTAGGGAGGGCTTTATTGTCCCAATAAGGTAGCATCCATTTAATAATTTGAATGAATCTATAATTTACACTTGATACGTTATTATTGCATGCGGTTTTATAATGTACTACAATAATGATGTGCAGATAATTGCCACTATTTGCAATAAGTAGTATAAATAGCAGAAAATATTGCTATTTTAACATAGTGTAAATAGAATCTAAGCTATATGCACAGTGTAAATAGCATATCGTTAAAAAATACTGCTATTTTCACTTGGTGGAATCCATTGCTATCTGCACAGTGTAAATAGCATCGATCACTAAAAAATATGATATTTACACTTAGCGCAAATAGCCGCTGCCTTTATTTTATTTAATCCAATACATCACATTAAGGAATTGAAACATCGCAATTTTTATTTCATGTTTTCTTTTGATTTGATTGTATGGGTCTAATTAGCTGCAAAATGTATTGGTTAATGTTATTTTCCCATTGGTACATCATCGGAAAAGTTGCTTGAGGGGCATGAAAATTTATTACAATTATAAAAAACTTTAAAAACAACTTCTAGGATGTTAATTTTGAAAGATTTTTATGTTTTTTACTGACATTCTTAATGACTAGCATAATCAGGAACTAAGAACCTTTACTAGTGACAAACCGAGAGTAATTTAAAGCATTGAAGACGCTGGTGGTGGGAACAGAGCTTAAAAATAGCATTTCTGAAACTGTAAAAAACAGCTTCCATCTACATACACAAACTCATGAACCACAAGCAATGACAAAAGCATAGCTACACTAACAAAAAAGGAACAGAAAGAAACACAACAGTATAACGTGTGTGTGTGTGTGTGTGCTCAGCTGTTTAACATATGTCTAATTTCCCACCAAAATAGTTCCTTCTTGCAGTACTGCAGTAAGATCCCTGTCTGTCTGACTGATGGAGTCCGTCTCACTGCTCTCTGATCATCTCACAGCAGAGCCGTCTGTCTACAGACGCTCACAAAGACCACCGGACAGACTATCTGACAGAGAGAAGAAGAGGAGAAGAAATCAATGAAGAATGAGAGACAGAAAAAGAGATTTCACATGTTTTGATTTGCTTAAATTCCAATTTTTATGTGTGTTTTTTATTTATAACTATGATTTAATATATATATACCATGTATTGATACTACTACCCACTGCTTCTGTATAACAAATGTACAGTCATGGCAGTAAAGCACATTAAATTGACCAAAACACTGAAACTGAATAGAGCGAGTGGGTGGATGGAGCAATAAATAGAAGCATATGTTCAACCTGGAACGACTCGATGTGTAAATGTGGAAACAAAATAAGAGAAGGGTGACAGAACAGCAGAGAGAGACACTGTGCGCTGATAGCGATGCTGTGTGTGTGTCTGGTCTTTGTTGTCTGGTGCAGTAGAGTGTGTAAAATCCTCCACGTGTGTTACACTCGCTCACAACAGCTGTTTGAACAAAGAGCTCACAGACACGCCCCACGCACACACACACACACGCCGGCATCATCACAAGAGTGACATCAGCATGATGGATGACTTTCCCAACATGTTCCATCAGTGCATGTTATTCCAGAGAAAAATCATGTGTGTTTTCGCCATCATGCATCAAAATCTCTGATAATAATAGAACATAAAATAAACAATAATATCCAAAGCCTAATGAATTACAATAATATTCACTTTCATTTATAAACATGTTGCATTATGCCATTTTATGTTGTCAACGAAGCATGTTTAATTATACGCGAGCAAACCTGTGGATGTGCCAAACACTCAAACACACACTGACGGGAAGTTCAAAGTCTCCTGTACACTTTGCCCCAGTGCAATATAAAGAAATATTCAGCGTTTACTATCAGACTGTAATAACTGAGCAAACACTTTCAAAAACCATCACAGTCCTTGATAGACACACACATGCAAATGTGCTCAAGAGACCGAGAGTTAAACGCTACAGATGTTTCAGCATATTAGAATGATTTCTGAAGGATCATGTGACACTGAAGACTTGAGTAATGATGCTAAAAATTCAGCTTTGATCACAGAAAAATTTACATTTTAACATGATGCAGCCTTGGTGAGCAGAAGAAAACTGCGTTCAGCCCTCATTCCCCCTTCCTGCAGTCAGCTGATGTCTAACACAGGGATTCTGACACAGAGGTGGTGTTGTTTATTAAAGATCTTCACATTTCTTCACTATGATGGACTTTAGTACTGGGACAATGATGAAACCTGGAGCTCTTAAACTGAAACAACAGAGTCAATACAATCTGTGTGCAAAGCCATTTAACTCTCACCAGCACAAACCTTGAGGAATGAATGTGTGTGAAATGTGTGAGTTTCTTTAAATCTGAGCGGACAATTTTAAATAAAAAGACAAAACAGCATTCAGATTTCACAGGCTAAGATGTTAGCCACAGTTATTATGAATAAGTAAATATGATTACCACATAGTAAACTAGACCATACTTAAGAGTTTTGTGCTTCTTGTTAAGATTGATCTATTTTTAGCAAAGGTGAAACTATTGTTCAAAAGTTTGGGGTCAGTAGACTTCTTTTTATTTTAAAGAAATTAATATTTGTATTCATCAAGGATGCAGTAAATTGATCAAAAACAACAGTAACGTCATTTATAATGTTAAAAATAAATTATATTTCAAATAAATGAAACAGAAATGTTTCTTGAGCAGCAAACCAGTATATTAGAATGATTATATTTATGACACTGAAATTTCAGCTTTGCGTCACAGGAATAAACTACATTTTATAATAAATTCACATAGAAAATAGTTATTTTGAATTGTAATAATATTTCACAATATTTCTGTTTTTACTGTATTTTTGAACAAATAAATGCAGCCTTGGTGAGCAGAAGAGACTTCAGCTTTAAACAGCTCAATTAGCTGACATCACAGAGGCTGGAGCTCTGATTGACAGCCGTGATGATGTCAGCTGGTTGTCAAGACGACATCTTTCAGTCACATCAGCACCAGTGCAGCGCTGACAACAGGAAGGCAGTCAACCGTTCTCATCCAACATGATCACAAAACACATTCTGTCTGATCAATGGCCTGATTTTCTGTTCCAGAAGACCTGTTGTTTAAGTCCGCCTCTTTGGCCTACATACACAATCACATGACCTGTCATGATCAATGCAGTGAGTTTTCACGGGTGGGTAGGGCTGCAAAATACTCTAAATAAAATCAAAATCGCAATATGACTTTGATCAAATCAAATCGCAAAGACTGATTTAATGAAATAAGTGAATTTGCTCATGTGTTTTTCATAAAATTAAAAGTTTAATGGTTTAACATTTGAAAATGAAAAAATTAAGAATATTAATGCTTTTAAAATATGAAATATTAGTTTATAATATTACAGTTGCCATGTAAAATATTATTATTTTCTTAAGCCTCGTTCAGACTATCAGCCCAACTCCAATTTTGTGCTTATCCGGATGAATCTGATTTGAATAACTGATTGTCCACACAGTATATTGCAACTGTTCATATCCGATTTGTGTGTCCATAAGCACTCTTTCGTTTTATTGAATGTGCGTTGGTTACTATGGCAATGCCGTTGCATTATGCCTACGTTAACAATCACAATAACAGCAATACAGATGTTGACAACATGTTGCCATCGCACCGGATTATTATCATTATTATGGATTGTGTCTTATGAGGCAGCATCAGAAACACAGGAAGCTGGAATGTGCGAGTGTGAGTATAGAAGAGGTGAGTATACTAGCAGTATATTGTCTTTTTCCGCTTTATTTACAGTTCGCAACAATACAAGCATGTTTCTGCAAAGACATTTATTATGTTTTCTACAAATACATCTGACGTGTTTACGTTTTACGTGGTGTGAGAATGTGAAAAAGCTTTGCTAAATCCAATCTGACCGGTCAGACTGAAAAGGATTTCCAGAAATGCGATTTGAATAGGATTCCAAACCACATACGAATGTAGCTGGAAACGGATTTGCACAAATCCGATTTCATGTACTGTAGTTCGTATCTCAATATGATCAGATTTCAATCGGATTTGCACAAAAATCAGATTTGGGCTGACAGTCTGAACAAGGCTTTATATTCAAACTTTTACAATAGTAATATTTACTTTTTCTTTTTATTTAATCATTTTTATATTTATATTTAGTAGTGGTAGTAGTAATATGAATTCTTTTGGTTGGTGTATTGTCATTTCAGATTTACGTGGCAAATACAGATTCAACAATATAGGCTTGTATAATAAATACAAAAAAAAAAAAAAAACAAGCACAGCAAACCTGGTAAGTATTTTTAATAGCATTTTAATTCACCATTTGAAAATCTTCTTAAAATCAAAGCATCACTAAGGACCAGAGGTTTAGGAAACTCCAGGAAAGGGCTTTAGTGCTGGAAATGATAATGGTGTAAAACTAAAGCCCAGCAGCACCAGAACAAAAGAAACAATACTTCTATTGTTCTGTTCTGCAGCAGAACCTCAATTACAACAATACCAAACTTTCACTCAAACTACAAGATCTAATCAGTGTACAGTCTTCATCATGTGATCACTGCTTAACTCAAAACAACCCAAGAAGTAGGGCTGTTCAAATAATCTAACGCGATGATCATGTGCATCTCTTTAGTAAAGCCGGTTCTGTAATTAGTAGTAAATCTCCTTCACATGCTTTCAGATGGAGCGGCATTTACTACACAGAGCCGTAGTTCACTGATAAGCTACGCAATATCGCTTTCATAATCGAATGCGATTAATTTACGATTATGAACGCAATTTTGCATAGCTTATCAGTGATCCTGAATAATAGTGTGCATGTGTGCATCCTGAACCTTGAGAGTAGAAATGAAAGCATTTGAAGTTGCATTGTTGTGGATGACGTTGTTCATTGTAGGTCATACAGTACGGAGAGTGCAGCATTATCTGCTCTAAAAAGCTTTTGTATGAGCTTCATCTGCGGTTATCTGTCATTGCAGATATTGTTTGTTGAGTTCTGTTTGGTTGTACTTTAAATGTTTAGAGAATAAACTAAACATTTAAAAACTGCCCACTATTATTCAGGATGCATAAACATTGAGACTATTAATTTGCATTTAAAATAAATAATACATTCTAAAACATACAGCCAGGATAATCCATAGGAGTTTAGTTCACCGATTTAGCAATTATCAATGCATTTGTAGAGACTGTCAATAAACTGCTGTTTAAATGGCCTTTCTGTACAACAAGCACAGTAATATAAGAATATGCTGAACGTGCGAGATATGAAACGACCAGTCTTTTAACTACAGGCCCACAAAACTCAATTACAGCCGGAAAGGGAGAGACAACACACACATACACCGATGTCTCTACCTCTCTCACACACTCATGATGTGATCTGAATCCCAATGGAATGTGATGAGATTCGGCATCTCTGATTGGCTGAAGAAGCAGGAAGTGAACACATTCCACACACATTCCAACTCACACAGCACAACAAACGACCAATGAGAAGCACAGACACTGTCGGACTGAGCCAATCAGAATCTTAGTTCATGATGAGAGCAGCAGGGATTGGATAAACAACGGTGGGCGGCTAAAACAGCCCTATCAGCACTGCTCTAGGAGACAAACAAAGCCTCTCTTGTCAAGAAATAGATTTTATACAACAAGAAAGAGGTGGAATTACAAGTGCATTATGATGTTAGTGTTCACAATACACATCATCCCTCATCATAACATAATTAATATTTTTATATATTTTACGCACAGTCTATGAAGCTGACAATGTTATTATTTCATTGCAGTTTGTATTCTGAATATAACTGTGTATGTGACTAATACAAATCTTGAATCTTCCTGTGAGACTATATAAGACAAATTAGTTAACTCCAACAAGTTTTTAATTGCTTTTTCGTATACAGCTTTTAAAGTTCTGTCATCAGATCTGACAGTCCAGCCATCATCTGCAAACATACACGCAATTCTCACCAAACCTGCCACACACACACAGGACAGAATGTAATCTTTCACATCTAACCACACTGAATCCACTGCTCTGAGATCGACTGAGTCAGACTGAAGCGTTACAGATACTGTAAGTGTATACAGCCAAAGGACATTCTTATGCTACTAATTTAGCATTTATAATATTAACCTTATGACTTGTTTAACAGTTTTAATGAAGAGTGAAATTTCTCTGCTATATGATGCTCTCAGACTGACATGTGCCTCTCTTTATACACACACACCTCCATACATCCTGAGAAATTCACAGTGATTTGTGAGACAGCTCCAATCCCTTCAAATATTTTCGCCTATATACTTAAAACTAATTGCAGTTACATCACTAAAACATGCATACATCTTTTTTCCCCTCCAGTGTAGGGCTATTTTTTCAGTTTTGTAAAGACACATACCATGTAACAGGAGCTAGATTTAATCAGTGCTACAATTATGCAACCACAAATACAGAACTGTTAACATTCAAAAACTTAAGAGGTATTTCACGCAAAACCCTTACATATTTTTGTGACAGCCAACCTCACTCATCCATTATATATGTATGCAGATCTACTGAACTTAATCAAGTCATAATTATACAACAATGCATATGACACAGCAAATGACCCTGATCTAGAATCGGACAATTATTCTGATTACAATGGCATGCATAGTCACAGCTAAATAATGAACTAATACCCCAGTGAGAGATGAAGATGATTATATACAGCATGTATTTAGAACAATTATGCTGCATATGGGCTACCAGACATCACAACAACGCTGGTAGCAGCAATTAGAATAGACTAGACTCACTGATGACTACTGCTTTATGTGCCGAATCAGACAAATCCAGGATCTCATAAATTACCAGCCAGCTTTAGGTCAGAGAGTGAATTAATATAATCAGACATTCTTAAAGGATCAGTTCAACCAAAAATATTCACTTACATCACTCACCAATGGATCTTCTACAATGAATGTGAGACCAAACAGCTGATTAAAAACATCACAATAACCCACATAACTCCAGTCCATCAATTAACATCTTGTGAAGTGAAATGCTGTGTACTTGTAAGAAACAAATGCAACATTAAATCATTTAACTAAAGCCAAAATATGAGTCCATATAATGCTTCCCCGGGAAGTCCATCTCCTGTTGTCTCCCACATCAAAATCACCCACATATTCATTTAGAACCGTTTTGGCTTGTAAACGGTGCTTGATCTGTGCAGATTTCTCTCCTGATTCAGAACAGATAACTTTTCTTTTTTTTTACAACAGAAGACAATGTTAGGGATAGAGGAAGCAACACAAGCAACAGTTTGAAGTTAAAAAGGCCTTAATGATGGATTGGTTTCTTACAAACACACAGCTTTTGGCTTCACAGGATGTTAACTGATGGACTGGAGTGGTGTTGATTACTTGTGGATTATTGTGATGTTTTTATCAACTGTTTGGACTGGTAATGATAATGGAATGCTACATTTCAACAAATCTGTTGGGATAAAAATATTTTCATTTTAGGTGAACTAAACCTTTTAATAGAAACAATCAGTGCAGCTGAAAAAAGGGCCTATATATCGCTAGTGCAAATATAGCCCAGCTGCATGTCACCGCTGCTGAGGAGGATGAAGCTGCAGGGGAAAATCAGCGCTGTATGCAGGCATATGTGTGTGTTTGTGGCCCTGCCCGTGTCTGATGCAACCACACCGGAGATCGAGGTGATATGAAACCGGTAAAACTGTCCAGAACCGGTCAGCAGAATACAGCTCTGAGACCGCAGGAACTCTCGTGATGATCAAGATGAGGATATTTATATAGACCCCGACAGATCCCAGATCAGTTAATCACTTAACACTAGCACATCTGACAGTTATTGCTTTAAATTCGTTCCCTATTATGGTTGGAGATTTTCAAAACAGCAACAATAAAACCAAAACACACAGTGATCAGAAGAATCTGAGCTGTCATCAGGTTCAATCGCCAGACATCTGTCATTTCTCTGTGATCAAAGCGCCGCCGCCGCCAGATCAAACCGATACATTATATCAACAACAAGATACAAAGTTGCGGATCGTAGCTAGTGTGAGGTGTTACAATGTATCACAGACGTTCCATCCGGTCGCGCGCTGTTACTACAGGCTGCGCTGGATACGCCACAGTAAACACCCCCAAACCGGCGAGACCTTCAGATCTGCGCCAAACACACGCAAATACTCACCCGAGATCTGCGATCGGGCCTGCGGGGATCGCCGGATGTCCTCCGGGGTTAGATCCGCCCGGTCATGAGTGTTTCCCGTGGACAGAGATGTGTCCGGGAGGGAGAGATTAGCCTGCGTCCCTCTCTCTCACACACATACACACGCTCGCGCTCGCAGGGATGAGAATGCAGGAATGTGACGTTTAGTCCGGTTTGCTGACAGGACACGCGCACGTGGCAACCGGGGATTGTGGGAATTTGAGTTCAACAATGGCTATTTTTAAGGAATATCTCGTTGAATGGTTATATATTCTATGGTATCTTATTTCAATGTTAAATATTTTATTTTGTATTTCAGTTTATTTTGTTTGATCCTTTGGAAATATTATTTGTTAAAAAAAGCCATGCAAATAAAGTACTTTTAAATAAAATAAAATAAAAAATGTATGTATCTATAAATAAAAAGTATTTAATGACAAGGATTAATTTTTTATGATCAAAGTCAGTCTAACGTAAAAAAAAAGTGAATATTTTATTCCCTTACTAAAATTAAATATGGCATTTTGATTCATACTGTTGTACTAAAGTGCATTTGGTGATGCATTGGAAAGGCAGTTGAAGTACTTATTTAAAAAATAAAATAAAATGCATTTATTCATAAATAACCTGTGAATGAAACCCAGCATAAAAACAGTTGGTCTGTTATTCTCCTTATTATATTTAATATTTTATTGGTACTTTGGAAATATTGTTTGTAAAAAAGGGCATGTCAATACTTAATCAAATAGGTTAATAAATAAGTATTTAATATAATACAATAATATCATGTATTAATCTATAAATCACCTGAAAGATACCTAACATATACAGAAAACTGTTGTTTTTTTTACATTTTTATTGACATTTTAAGTGAAATAAGGTGTATCACAGTTTTCAATTCCTTACTAAAAAAATACCATGTTATTCTGATAATACTAAAATGCATTTACCATGGTATTTATATGATACTCTAAGGTATTTCCAAGAATATCACAGTGTTATCAAAGTGAATTGTCCAAATAAATCACTTGTGAGTGCCAGGGTGCTCTAGTTTCTAAGGAGAAAACTAAGGTATTTTTTAAATACAGAGCATATTCAGTCACATAATGGCACAAATTAGATGGCATATAAAAGTGCTTCAGTGCAGCCAACATTTATCAATGTCTTCCTTGTCTTCTGACGCTCCCTAGTGGTAATAAATCCTCTGTCGCATTCAGCTCTCTGTGGATCTTTGTCTGTTCACTGTCGCCCTCTTCTGCAAGTTCAGTAAAAGATACGTGGTTTTGTGATACTTGGCATATATATTTATCATATATTTCTTGAATTTATAATGAAGACATAACCTAATTATGGACGTAGCAAAAAAAAAAAAAAGAAAGAAAAAAAGTTATATTTAATCTATACATCTAAATATTTTATTTGTTGAGTTGCACTGAACTCCATGTGAAGTTTTTGTTTTAGGGTTTGGTTATATATATAACATATATAATCTTTGTCATAGTTCACTTTTTTCCTGTCTACGGCCCCGTTGTGGGGCATCATATGAAAGTAAATCACGTTATGAGGAATACACTAATAGTATTTACAATGGCAAGGTCCTAGATTAATTTCCAGAACTGTTATATGGAGTTTTGTCCACTTTTTTCGGAAAGACGTTTCATAAACTGAACAATCCGTATGTTGTTAAACAACAGTACTAGGGTTAAAACTTTAAATACAATATATACATATCAAACCACTATTTCATAGTTATCATGAACACTGCTCAAAGGCGCCATACCAGTGGCCCTAAACTTAACATCCAGCGCAGTTTTATCAATGGTAGAATATAAAATATCCCAATACAAGTATTTCAGTCAAATATAATTCATGCAATGTCAAACGTTTTACCCCCGGGGGGAAAAAGTCAGTTTAAAAGCAGGGAAACCGCAGACTTGGCAACCCTGCAACAGGGCCAAAAACACATGTTCACACGCACACACACAATTATCACTTTGTTTGTGAAGGTCATCGCATGTGATGTCCTTCTTCGACACCTTTCAGTCGCTTGGCCATTTTGGCGAGAACTGTTTTCATCAATAACAGCACTGCCAAGCTCAAGTCTTACACACACACACTGACACTCAGAAGTCTCCTGAAGTTCCACACTCTCCAGATGGCAATAACACTTTAGCTGTCGCTGTCAGAGACTAATTAATCTTCCTGGTGTGATCCATCTTCCTGCAGACTGCAGACTCTTCCTCCATCCTCTCTATCACTCCATCTCTCGCCCGGCCTGGACAGCCTGTCACCAGCGCAGGCCTCCACACACACCGGCCCCCGTTCTGTGAGAGCACCTAAAAATCTCCATTTCCTCCTGAGAGACACCATGATGCCAAAAATCAGCAGCATGGAGACAGTTTTGCTAGTTTGACTTTGTTGTTTGGTTGTTACACACTATTACCCTTTGTCCTCTTTTCCTATTTGCTGCTTGGCAATTACAAAAACACTTAACAAATAAACATTACACTAAACCAGTGCTATTTTATTATCACTTATGTACTATGTTAATATTTGTAGTTTTGTTAATATTTTAAATTAGATTTTATTTCTATAGTTTTCACTTTAATTTTAGTTCAAGTTTTAGGAATTTTGTTGTGTTTTGTCATTTTTAATATGTCTATTTTTAATTTAATTTAATTTAGTTTTAGTTATTTTAGTACTTCAACTTAAACGAAAGAAAATAAGAAATGTTGCATTGGCTAAACTAAATAAAATATATATATTTCAAATGTTATAATTTATTTGACTCTTTATGATTTAATTATCATCAAATGCATAAACAAAAAAGCCAATCTTATTTTAGTATAATTTATTATAGTTTTTGTTAGTAGTTGTAATTAGTTTTTATTGTTTGTAATTAATTTTTATGTTTTTATTTTTATTAGGGTTAATTTTTTATTTAAATGTTTCAATTTTTTCCCCCCCAAGTTTGAGTAATTTTGTTGTTTTTTTATTTTAGTAATTCAACTTATACCAAACAATAATGAGAAATGTTGCCTCGGCTACAAGCCGAAAGAAATAAGTTTAGGTTTTTATATTTTATTTTATTTTTATATCATATTATTTTATTTTTTATGGTTTTAGTTTTAGTTAATAGACAACAATTAAATGTAATTATCGTCAAATGGATTAACAAACAAACCAGTATTATTTTATTACTTATATATTATTATAGTTTTTGTTAGTAGTTTTAGATGTTTTTTTCATTTTAATTTAGTTAAAGTTTTAGTCAATTTAGTTTTTTTATTTGATTATCATTTATGCCTATTTATCATTTTATTTAATTTAATTTTAGTACTTCAACTTATACTAAACAAAAACAAGAAATGTTGCCTTGGCTACTAACTGAAATAAAATAAGTTTGTTTTTTACAATTTAATTTCAAGCAACAACATTTTTAATGGGTTAAGATTTACCTAATGATAACAACCCTGCAAACAACAAACAAACAAACAAATAAATAAATAAAACACAGCAAACCACTATATGAAGGAAATGCAATATTAATTTATGATTTTACAGCAGTAACAATAACTGCCTCTTACAAAACAAGTACTGTGGTGATATTATAGTAACATGGTATGACCACTGTATATTTTAAATAAAAAATGGTATTTTGGACATGTACAGTACCATGGTAGTATCACTGTATTCTTGGAAGTATACCATAAAGAATTGTATTAGCACTATACCACTGCACTGTCGCCATAGTACATTTCATTTACCAAGGTGCTATTAGACGTTCCATATGTGATTTATAAGCATGAAATGGTGCAGCTCAGAGCCCGACTGTTTTACACTACACTATCTGCCATCTGAGCACTGGGTTTGTTTCAATGAATCAACACACTTTATTGTAATAGTCTGTCATTAGATGGCAAGTCACGCGGGCATCATGCCAGCCTGTGTGTGGGCAGTGGGCTCGGGCGGCACAATTTGTTGACTGTTTATTTGTCATGAACCTTTGCGTGTGTCCCGTTCAGCTGTGACACACAAACACACACATTCCCACACAATACGACCACTACATGTGTGATCTGGCTCATATCCAATATTTTGGATAAAATATTAAACAATGTTTTTAAAGATGAAAATCATATTAGCTTGTTTTATCAGTGAACAAAAGGTTACATTTCATTGGACAATGTAACGGTTTAAGTGGATGTCTTTCAGCATTATTTATTCATCAAAATATTGCAAACAAAACCGTAATATTCTTAGGAATACTGTTTTAAATGGTGCTTAATTTGACTTTCCATCATGTTAATCTTTAGTAAAAGCTCCTAACAAATAAAAGCCAGTATTAGCAATGGATTTCATGGATTTTGTGATATTTTGTGGTATTAGTTAGTTTGTGTTTGTCCATCCTGTTTTTACACATTACAAATTACAGAATCAAATCAATTAAATTCAGATTCAATGATATATATATATTAAATAGTTATTAAGTAGTTATTTTAGTACTTCAACTTACACTAAAGAAATGGGTATTGTTTCCTTGGCTAGCTGAAATAAAGTACATTTATTTATCTTAATATTTCCTTTTATTTCAGTTAATGTATATTTAATTTCAGGCAATGATTTTAGTTTTATTATCATTTTGAAACTATTTATTTATAATCATTTACTTATTTCTATATAAAAATAGTTGTAGTTATTGAAAATTACAAATAAAGCACATATACATATGAAGCAAGAAACTGAAAGAAATCTTATAAAATTGAGAAATAAATGAGAATTAAAAATATATCAAATAAAAAAAAAAATCCTTTGCAAGATAAAATTAGCTCTTTATTTCCATCTAGTTTATTTCTTGATATTATCTAAGTAACCATATTATAATCAATAAACCTGAAGTCTGCTATGTTCTGTTATAGAACTATATTTAAATTGTATCATAAATGGGTTTTTGAAGGTTACAGAGTTCAAATAACAGGAATGACCCATCCGTTATTCCATATTTCCGCGTATCACCCAAAACGGTCCCACTTTCCAGACACAACACAAGTGGGTTGATGTAAAGACTGCTTTGCGTTTGTTTTTCTCTGTGAATACTGTAGCTCTGTCCAGAGCGAGAGAGCAGAGCCAGCGGAGGGTATGCAAGGCAGTAATTAGCGAGGGAGAGCCGGCGTGATGATATTTCTGTGAGTCTGTGGCCTGCGTTTAAAAACTGAAACGTGGAATTATGCAGGACGGCCACCTCCCTTCCTTCTGCTCCACGGCCCCGTCCCAAACATAAACAACATCAGGCCCTGCGTTCAGCCACCTCCGCACCTGCTCACGACAACATCACATGCTCATTTGTGGATCTAAATGACAGCCAGATAAACTATCAGCAGGGCTGCCAGGTTTGCGGAATAAAACTAGCCCAATGGCCAATCAAAAGTAACCTGATAACCATATCCCAAATATCAAAGCTCACAATATGATTTTCCCATATGTAAAATCCATATTTTACAGTCACTGTCTGTTATTTAAATTGTAATGGTCTTGTTGAGGAGAGGCATGTGGATACTTAACCAGACTTAAAACAGCTGATCAGACTTAAAACAGGTTAAACTTGGTAAGAAAGCACCAAAAACACCCTAGCAACCACCCAGAAGCTGCATAGCAACACTCTAACAACCACTCAAAATACCTTAGAAATGGCATAGTAATGCCCTGGAAGCCACCCTTCCTAGCAACATTCTAAAAACACAACAAACATTGTAGCAACTGCATGGCAACACCCTGGAAACCACTCAGAGCTCCCGAGCTATTCCCTAGAAACCACATATCAATGTGATAAAATAATTGGTATACCTTAGCAACTGTATAGCAACACCATGGAAACCACCCAGAACACCCTAGCAATTCCCTAGAAACCCCATAGCAACGTGCTAAAAGCACTCTGAACACCTTAGCAACTGCATAACTATGCTTTGGAAGCCACCTTGAACACCCAAGCAACTCCCTAGAAACTACAAAGCAACGTGCTAAAACACTCTGAACACATTAGCAACTGCATGGCAACACCCAAGTAACTCCCTAGAAACCACATAACAATGAGATAAAACCCTCAGAACACCTTAGTAACTGCATAGCAATGCCCTGGAAGCCACCCAGAGCTCCCTAGTAACTACCTACAAAACAATGAAGATGGTCCTCACTGCAGAACATAAGATCCAAGGGGCATGGTTGGATCCAGATCCAACTCCTCCCACCTTACATATACCTAAACCTACCCGTCTCCACCCCCTGATCCCTAAACCCACCCATCTCCACCCCTAAACCTACCCGTCTCCACCCCCTGATCCCTAAACCCACCCATCTCCACCCCTAAACCTACCAATCTCCACCACCTAGATGTGGATCCAACCACGCCCCCTGGATCTTGTGTTCTGCAGTGAGGGGCTACTGAAACAATGTAACACTATGAACACCTTAGCAACTGCATGGCAACATCCTGGAAACCCCCCAATACACCCTAGAAACTCTCTAGAAGCCACATGCCAACGTCCTAAGAAACCAGATAGCAATGTGCTATAAGATTCGGAACACCTTAGCAACTGCATAGTGACACACTGGAAACCTCACACAATATTCTACAAGGGCAAGCTTCACACAGACAAACGCCACTCACATTTGTTTTTAAATATAAATGTAAAAATGCAGCTAAGTTTCAGTCCAGCTCCAGACAGAGAGATGACTGACAGGCGGTTTTGAGCTTAAACGGCTGAACATTTAAACATAATTGAAGATTAGCAGGTGTTATAAACACATAAATCCTCACTCAGTGTGTGTTTGGCTCTTTAGCCAGCAGGTGGGGACAGAAAGCCGGCCAGACGACCGCCGTGTGTGTGTGTGTGTGTGTATGTGTGTGTGTGTGTGTGTGTGTCAGTCCGTTTCTTACTGCTGTCCACCATATGTCATCAGTCCACACCAGCAGAGACCCTAATAATTACAGTTATATGCTTTAATTGTTTTTAATTGTGTTAAGACTTTAATGCAACTCTAGACTACTGCATACTATTTAAAAAAAAAAGTGAAACAGCATTCATTACGCCACAAAAAAAAGGAGAGGGAGGGAGGGTGAGAGAGAGCCAGACAGACACAGAGAGACACGGCTCCTTATTACATACTTTCCCATCTAGTTTAACTCAAATCATGTAGGTGCAGAAAAATAAGTTTTTATAAACACTCTTAAAAATACAGGCTGCAATTAAACCCAAAGGGGGTTTGGTGTCTGATGTTACAAGAGAACATAGTTTAACTTTTTTGTTCTTTAGGAAACCACATGTATGTAGGCCTATTTTTTTCTGATTTTAATATTAATATTATTTAATAAATCAAAACACTGATCTGAAGAATTTATATAACATCAAGAACTAAACCTACTAATCTTTATTAGAACTTTTATTAGCTTCCTGTTTAAAATAATTAAAGAATCTATAAAACAACAAAAACTATTCATCTTTAAAGAACAATTAAAAAATAACTGGTTGTGGATAATAAGCCTATTTATTTACTTTCTTTCTTTGTAATATTACTATTTCACAAAACAAACACTGATCTGAAGAACCTATAAACATTCAGATCTTTATCAATCTCCAAAAACATGGAGAAAAAAAAATATATTCTGAAAAATATGGTTCTTGACAAGACGGCAATCTTTATTTATTTTTATATTATTTGTCCTGATTTTTAATATTACTAATATTTCATAAACCAAAATACTGATCTGAAGAACCTACAAAACAGACTGTACATTATCCTTATAAATATATAACATATAAATGTAAAAACTATACCTTTTTTTTTTTTTATCACGAGCAGTCCTTTAAACACATTAGAGACTGAGTGAGCTGGTGTTCAGCATGTGTCACAGATGTTAGATGAACTCTGCTTCTGGTTAATTTCTTCTTTAATGGGCATTCCTGAGAGGCTGATGCTCGTTTGAAAGACGCTCTTGGTTGGACAGTCACATTTTATTGCTGTTTTCTATTATAGTTTCTGTCTGGACACCTTGTTAAGCACAGATTGGCACATTTTCTCTCTCTCTCTCTGTGTGTGTGTGTGTGTATGTGTGTGTGTGAGATCCTTCAGCAGACAGTCTTTAAACATCCACGTCTCTGCTGCTCTCAGCCAGAGGATCATGTCATCAACTTTATATGTTAAAATGACCAGATTTCCACAAACTGTCCCACTGTTTCAGCGACCCACGTGTCTATTTGTTAAACACATTTACTAATTTTCTTACTCTTTTGTATTGTGAAAGGAGAAACAATCTGGTGCTTCATCTTTTAAGTTAGCTGCCAGATGACAAAAAAGAATGGCAAAAACATGCAACATTTATTTTGTGTTTTGCGTTAACAGATTTTCATAAACATGAATTTGACAATTTTCAGTATAACTTTAAGCAGTGGTGTTCCTAAAACGAAATGAGGGCACCTGACAGAAACTCAATACACAAAAATGACACACAAATACTGTATTCAGACACTTCCTGATTCTTCAGATACGAGTTTAAAAAATCACCTGCCATTATGTAACACAATTAACACAAATGCACCACTTCATTTGATTATTTTTCCATCAAATGCTTTCTACACTGAAAAAAATTATACAATTTTTTTTAAGGTAAGTGGTTGCAATCAATCTATTTTAGCTATATTTAAATAATCAAATTTAGTTGACTAACTTTCAGCAAAATTTATTTAAATGTAGCTAAAATAAATTGATTGCAACCACTTACCTTAAAAAAAATTAGTAAATTCAATGTATCATTTTTTTCAGTGTATATTAAAGAAAAGATTAAAATAAGTGAAGTGAAGTGACATACTGCCAGGTATGGTGACCCATACTCGGAATTCGTGCTCTGCATTTAACCCATCCAACGTGCACACACACACACAGCAGTGAACACACACACACCGTGAACACACACCCGGAGCAGTGGGCAGCGGCAGTTGGGGGTTCGGTGTCTTGCTCAAGGGCACCTCAGTCGTGGTATTGAGGGTGGAGAGAGCGCTGGACATTCACTCCCCCCACCTACAATCCCTGCCGGCCCGAGACTCGAACCCGCAACCTTTGGATTACAAGTCCGACTCTCTAACCATTAGGCCACGACCTCCCCTACAGTGAGTGTTTCCACCCAGTTACAAATAAATATGTACACGCAATATTTCTACTATGTCCTGACAGAAAGACAAACCTATTTATTTAAAATACATTACATATACTGTATATATACTGTACATATAAAGCAATGATTTTTAAATGCTTTTGAAAGAAGTCTATTCTGCTCACCAAGGCTGCATTTATTTGATCCAAAACTCCAGTAAAAACAGTAATATTGTGAAATATTATTACAATTCAAAATAGCTGTTTTCTATGTAAATATTTTTTAAATTGTAATTTATTTCTGTGCTCAAATCTGAATTTTCAGCATCATTACTCCAGTCTTCAGTGTCACATGATCCTTCAGAAATCATTCTAATATACTGATTTGCTGCTCAAGAAACATTTCTGATTATCGTCAATGTTGAAAACAGTTATGTTGCCCAATATTTTTGTGGAAACTTTGATGATAAGAAAGTTCAACAGCATTTATTTGAAATAGAAATCTTTTGTAACATTATAAATGTCTTTAATGTCACTTTTAATCAATTTAATGCATCCTTGATGAATAGAAGTATTCATTTCTTTTAAATGAACTCTTACTGACCCCAAGCATTTGAAAGGTAGATAAAGAAACACAATTTCATTCATTTTTCATAAACACGGGTGAATTTCGTACCTGACCTTATAAACATTGACCTATATTGAGTGCTAAGAAAAACACATTCTAAGTAAATAAAATATACCGCACTAAAAATCAGATTCAAATACATTAAGACTTCAGACAAGAAATGCGATGCCAGTGAAGAGAAATGATCCTGCAGCATTTAACCAGATACAGAAGCTTGATCTACTGCACTGACATTCATTCGTTTTCTTTTTTTGTGTAAGACATTTTTTTTGGGGGCAAATGCATGTAAACTCTTTTTGTTGTTGTTGTTCTTTAGCAGGCACCTTTTTACTAAAGCAATTTACAGGAAAGTGGCAACAATTAGAGCAGGTTTATAAGAATCAAACGTCAAACCCCATAATCACACCCTGATGATTAATTATGATGCTATTGGAGTTTATAAAAGGTGGCGACAGATGCATTAATTCAGAAGAGCAGCCAAACCCATGAAACGACGAGTGCAATCAAAAACCCGTCGGTTAAGGTTAAAGAGCTAGCATAATCTGCATTTATCAGTTTAATCTGCACACCCATCTTAGACGTTGATCAACGGTGCTTTGATTTCAGTCGTGAGTTGCTTCAGTGGGTTAAATCAACCAGGTGTTTGCATATGAATAAGACTAGTTATCAACCACCGGATCGATATCAGGCTGAAGCGACAGGGGAAAGAAAATAAACCAAAAAACGTAACGCACGATGAGGGTCAAAGCAGAATGCGTCCCAGTTAAGACTGGTGGAGAACAAACAGTCACCCCACACCCTGCGCTTAAAAACATGCCCTGTTGTGTCAGAGGGGCGTAAAGTGAAATCAAGTCTCACTGGATACACTGGCTCTCGCTAAAACTCGCCAAAACCAAACCCACATAAAGACTAACGGCTTTACCAGCCTAATGTTTAATTAGACCAAACCCCTGCCCTCCTTTCCTGCCCCGAACAGACTGGAATCCTGCACATAATCACCCCCAGCGTCAGGCCGGGACAAAAACCGCATGGTGTGACTTCAACCTCGCTTTCTGTGGGGGGTTTTCTGGGCAGAGATGCAGTGACATCCTGAGTGACAAACATTTTAAGTGTCTGCAAACTCCATTGTAGACTCAAAGTATGGTTTCACACACGTGTTGGATGTTGTTGGGGGCGTAAAGGGTGTCTACACATCACTGAAAACACCTGAAGGACTCAGCGGACTTAAAATAAACCCCCCAGACCCTAAACCACAGCCTGCCCCTGTGTGTGTGTGTGTGCCTTTTGAACAAAGAGGGTTTTGAGTGTGTTTGAACTTGACTTTGTGGGCAGACACTCTTTTTGGGGAAGCGTTGAGGGTGGGTGCTGTGTTTGTTTGAGTGTTTGGGTGGAGGGGCCGTGTGTGTGTGTGTGTGTGTCAGTAGGCAGATGCTGAGGCCTGCAGTGTGGTGTGCCATGAGAAGGGTGTGTGTGTGTTACCCGTGGTCTCTTAATGAGTGTGTCTACAGACTCTGGCATAGATGTGTGTATGCGGGGGTTGGGTGGGTGGGTTTTTTGGGAAAAGGTATTAAAAAAACAAATGACCACGATGCAATGACTCAGTTTTGTTGGGTTGTGTTAATCTGCACGGTTCAATTTTCATGCTAGACTCTACAGCTGAATAACATGTATGACTAGACTACACTCATGAACCAGTGAACATATATATTTATATGTCAGTATGTGTTTGTGTGTGTGTTATGTAGCTATTACTTAGGAAAAAGTATATATTTTTACGCAGAAAGGATGTACTGTTTTAACAGTGGCAATAATCAGACTTGAGCAGCAAGTCAGTATATTAGAATGATTTCTGAAGGATCATGTGACACTGAAGACTGGAGTAATGATGCTGAAAATACAGCTGCAGATCACATGAAAATAAATAAATAAATATATATATATATATATATATATATATATAAAAGTCATTTTAACTTTTTATCTTAAAATCCTTTTTCTTTTTTGAGTTTGTATCTCATAGTTCACAATTTAGTTTTCTTGTAATTCAGAGTTCAGAATGCAAGATATAAACACTGAATTGTAAAATGGTAATCCACAATTCTGAGAAAAAAAATTGTGATATAAACTCCCAATAACAAAAAAAGTCATAATCGTGAGATAAAAAGTCAGAAATACGTTTTTTATTTAGTTATTTATTATTTCTCATTCTGTGGTAGAAAAAAAAACTGAATCATGAGATACAAACTCAGAATTTGGAGAAAAAAATATTTTGATTAAATGTCAAATCAATGATCAAATGAAATGATCAGTCTATAATTTTAATGGTAGGTTTATTTGAACAGTGAGAGACAGAATAGCAACAAAAAATCCAGAAAAACCCATTTAAAAAAAAGTTATAAATTGATTTGCATTTTAATGAGTCAAATAAGTATTTGACCCCTTCGCAAAACATGACTTAGTACTTGGTGGCAAAACCCTTGTTGGCAATCACAGAGATCAGACGTTTCTTGTAGTTGGTCACCAGGTTTGCACACATCTCAGGAGGGATTTTGTCCCACTCCTCTTTGCAGATCCTCTCCAAGTCATTAAGGTTTCGAGGTTGGCGTTTGGCAACTTGAACCTTCAGCTCCCTCCACAGATTTTCTATGGGATGAAGGTCTGGAGACTGGCTAGGTCACTTCAGGACCTTATTGTGCTTTTTCTTGAGCCACTCCTTTGGCTTCAATGCCTTGGCCCTGATGGTACATGGCCCCGTCCATCGTCCCTTTGATGAGGTGCAGTTGTCCTGTCCCCTTAGCAGAAAAACACCCCCAAAGCATAATGTTTCCATGTTTGACGTGGGAATGGTGTTCTTGGGGTCATAGGCAGCATTCCTCTTCCTCCAAACACGGCGAGTTGAGTTGATGCCAAAGAGCTGGACTTTGGTCTCATCTGACCACAACACTTTCACCCAGTTCTCCTCTGAATCATTGGCAGATTTCAGACGGGTCTGTACATGTGCTTTCTTGAGCAGGGGGACCTTGCGGGCGCTGCAGGATTTCAGTCCTTCACGGCGCAGTGTGTTACCAATTGTTTTCTTGGTGACTTTGGTCCCAGCTGCCTTGAGATCATTGACAAGATCCTCCCGTGTGGTTCTGGGCTGATTCCTCACCGTTCTCATGATCACTGAAAATCCACGAGGTGAGATCTTGCATGGAGCCCCAGTCCGAGGGAGATTAATTTTGTGTTTCTTCCATTTGCGAATAATCGCACCAACTGTTGTTACCTTCTCACCAAGCTGCTTGGCGATGGTCTTGTAGCACATTCCAGCCTTGTGTAGGTCTACAATCTTGCCCCTGACATCATTGGACAGCTCTTTGGTCTTGGCCATGGTGGAGAGTTTGTAATCTGATTGATTGATTGCTTCTGTGGACAGGTTGACTTTTATACAGGTAACAAACTGTGATTTTGATCTTAGCTCCTTACCTGTATAAAAGACACCTGGGAGCTAGACATCTTGCTGATTGATAGGGAATCAAATACTTATTTGACTCATTAAAATGCAAATCAATTTATAACTTTTTTGAACTGCGTTTTTTTTGTTGTTATTCTGTCTCTCACTGTTCAAATAAACCTACCATTAAAATTATAGACTGATCATTTCTTTGTCAGTGGGCAAATGTACAAAATCAGCAGGGGATCAAATCACCCCCCCCCCCCCCCACTCTATCTCTCTCTCTTTCTATGTGTAGTACCCTTGGTACCCTTTCAAAGGTATAAATATGTACCATTTAGGTATTAATATGTACACTTTAGGTACTTAGACACACCCTTTAGAGGTAAATAAGTTACAAAAGTGTACCTTTTCAAAAGGTACCACCACACTGACAGCTTTTGCCCAACCCTAATGTGTGAGCGTTAGATTATGGGTGTAATTAAGTGTGACCCTGACCCGTGTTACTGCATGTTTGTGGCATTGTTGTCCTCTCTGTAGTCATATACTGTCTCCGATTATTGCATTACCTGTTCTGTCATCAAACTATCACACACTCACACCTGACGTGACCTGAGTGTTCACATGTGCTCATGTGTTTCCCACAGAAGCCGCTCTGAATTCAAGAAACATTTCTCTGCTAGTCTGAAATGAACTCATCATAACCACACTCTTGGTGCTTTGACATCTCACCTTGTATTTTCAGTATATATATATATAGGTTCAATTAAGCTGGAATGATCCTGAACTCAAGAGAATTCAAACAAAAGAAAAAATATATTGGCAGCTCATTTGGCAATTCAACTCAATTCTGTTCAGCTCAATTCAATAGCATACTCTACATATGGTTTCAAAGCAGCTTCACCAAAAAAAAAAAACAAGTTTCAGTGTTACACTCAGGCAATCCACTTTCCATCTTGGGAACGATCCAGTTCAGGTTTTGTTTGCTCCAATATACTAAACACAATCCATTTAGTGCATGCTCAAAAACTGTTTTCATGTACTCACCATCATGTCATTTGCGTCTATAAAACACAAAAGGAGAATTTTTCCACCATGCAATGACAGTGAATGATAACTAGGGATTTTAGGCTGAAAGATGACATAAAAGCACAACATCAGGGGGACAAAAAAACCTTGTTATGTCATTAGACTAATTAAGTTTTTCTATATGTGAGTATTTAAACAGGAATGCATTGTTGCACATGAATTCAATTCAAAATCTTCACTGCAAATATTATGTCCTGGTGTGAACAAGCACACAGTTATGAGCAAACATATGGATTCTATATCTTAATCACACTTACAAAATATACACACCCACGTCACACACCCTTCAAAACATATACCATGGTAACTATAGTTTCCCACAAAATACCAAGAATAGTTCACCAGAAATGAAAATCTTCTGAAAATGTGCTCCCGCTCGGGCCATCCAAGATGCAGTTGAGTTTGTTTCTTCATCAGATTTGGAGAAATGTAGCATTCTATCACTTGCTCAGCAACTGATCCTTTGCAGTGAATGGGTGCCGTCAGAATGAGAGTCCAAACAGCTGATTGTGACGGCACCCATTCACTGCAAAGCATCCATTGGTGAGCAAGTGATGGAATGCTACATTTCTCCAAATCTGACAAAGAAACAATTTACATCTGAGGGTGAGGACATTTTCAGCAAATTTTAATTTCTTGGTGAACTATTCCTTTAATAAAATAAGTAGTAAAAAACAACAACAACAACGCAACACAAAGATTCATATACTGTTTGAAAGAGCATCAAATGCATGTGATTTTAACAATAACTACAGACTATTGTTACCATGGTAAAGCTTTGCAAGGCCTCTCCGTCTATCTGTCCTCAGCTGCGCTGCTGGTCTCATTTGTAACTCTGCTAACCTGCAATTGTACTGCGCTCCACATTTAGCAGCTGGAATGTTAGGGTGGGCTGAGTGTGTGTCACACAACAAAGCTGAACACAAGGGTGTAGCTCCCCGCTTCACATCCTCCTCTGAAACCACCCGCCTGGCCCGTCTGCATGGAAACGCAGCCATCACGGGCGTCCAGCGCTCCCCACCCTCAATATAGACTCTAACCTCTCAACCTTTCTCATTCGCTCTCTCTCTACTCCTCCCAAGATCACACTGAACCTTAGAACTCATGTTTAAGCATATGTGTGTAGCTGAAAAAAAGAAATAAAAGAACACTTTTATTCGGCAAGGATGCATTAAATTGATCAAAAGTGACAGAAAATGTATAATTTTACAAAAGATTTCTATTTCAGATAAATGCTGTTCTTTTGAACTTTCTACTCAAAGAATCTAAAATGTATCAGTTTCCACAAAATATCAGGCAGCACAAATGTTTTCACATAATAATAATCAGAAATGTTTCTTGAGCAGTAAATCAGTATATTAGAATCATTTCTGAAGGATCATGTGACTCTGAAGACTGGAGTAATGATGCTGAAAATACAGCTGCGCATCACAGGAATAAATTACATTTTACAATATATTCACATAGAAACCAGCTATTTTAAATTGTAATAATATTTCACAATATCAAAATTGTTGCTGGATTTTTGACCAAATAAATTCACCCTTGGTGAGCAGAAGAGACTTCTTTTAAAACATTTCACTTGTCAATTGCATCACATATTGAGACTGAATTTAAAATATATTGAATTAAAAAAGCTTTTTTTTTCATTTTTGTAAATTAGAATTTACATGCCATTCAAAATGTTTTAATGCATTAATACAATTTTGATAAAGTGGTGAAGATTACCTTTAACAATGTTAAAAATATTAGGAAACATTAAATAGAAACAGTAACAAATGTTCTTATGATTATATAAGGTTTTATAAAAGACCACTTCTACAATCTATAATACAATAATCACTTTTGATCACTTTTAAAAAAGTATTAGTAATTTAAAAAATGCATGAATTACATTTGTGGCCATTATGTGAATTGATGCAAATAGTTTGTCCTGCTCAGATTCATCATGTTTGTCTATGTCTGTGAGTGTATATAAAGTGTTATATAGGTTTAATTACTTTGAAAATGACTGTAGTTGAATTTGTGTGTCATTTGGAATCATCTAGAATTCTAGAGACCTTTGGATCAAACTCAAGATGATCTGGGACCAAATTTGTGATTTACATTTTAAATTAATTCACAATAAATCTAATCTCACCCCATACTGCCCTATGAATATGCAGATGCTCCCAGTGTGTGTGTTTGTGTGTGTGTATGTATGTGTGTGTGTGTGTGTGTGTGTGAACACGGATGTGTCAAAATCCTTCATAACATTCTGTGTGACTCTGATCTGACGTGTGTGTTGAGGAAGTGTCGAGTTGCAGTCTGGACACCTGCGTGAAGAGCACTTAAAAACACATTTGTTTTATCAACAGAGCAGTGGAAAAAAGATGTTTGGCAATAAATGTTATTTGGCTTTTTTGATGAGAGACGAAAATGAGCAAGATTATAGCGTTTGAGCGACGGCATTCAGAACGGACAACCACACTGACCACACTGACTCACAGGGAACACACACACACACACACACACTCTTATATAGAGACAATTATAAGACCCATAGGACTGGAAAATCACACATGAGACTCTTTAATAACTCAATGGCTTCTACTAGACATTAATGAGATTAAATGAAGAACAAATCTCCTACTGCTCAGCTGCTTCTCCTGAGAAAAAGACCATAGTATTTTCACATTCGTCTTCTTGCTTACTGAGACTCCTAGAATCTCAATAATGTTTCAAACAAGTTATCATAGTCAATATAAACTTAAATATTTCTCATCAAATGATCTGAGCTGCTTCATTTTCATTTTAGTGCTCTTACAGGATGAAGACTATTGACTACAAATGAATATTAAGAAAAACATTGGAGACAAAGTTGATAGTTAAATGAAAACAAACTGAGGACTTTAACCCTATAGTATAATATTTAATACACAAACAAGGGCTCTAAATGATCAACATGAACAAACTTTGCTGAAAAACCTATCACACAATCTAGTCCATTGAGATTGATATTTTAGGCTTTTTTTATCACAATAAAAGGTATTTAGTGTAATTGATATTTCAATACGAACACTAACCGGATTTTCTTTCGGACTTGTCTTTCTCAAATATGATCATCAGGCTTTTGAGGAACATTTATTTGTTCATCTCTCAATCATCATTGGATTGCATTGCATTATGTTTTGATCAATTAAAGGGGTCATATGACATTGCTAAAAAGAACATTATTTGGTGTAATGCAATGTGTTTATGCGGTTTAAGATTCAAAAACACATTATTTTCCACATATTGTACATTATTGTTGCTGCTCTATGCTCCGCCTTTCTGAAACGTGTTGGTTTTTACAAAGCTCATCGTTCTGAGAAGCGAGGCATGCTCTGATTGGCCAGCTGTCCAGTGCGTTGTGATTGGCCGAATACCTCAAGCATGAGACGGAAATGTTACGCCCCTCACCGTATTGTGATGCTGTGCCCTGGCGAGATGACACAAAAACAATAAAACCCATTATAAACGAGGCATTTGTTGCATTCAGTGGGGACATAATTACTGATTATAATGACATATACTGCTTTCTTACGCGTCATGTTGTATCACTCCGCATAAACATTACCATGTCTGCATTTGTGATCGGACTATTCAAACAACAAGCGCTACTCTACACCGCTCAAAACTCAAGTTTGAGTCGTCAGTAGCAGAAACGTACTTACAGGCTGTACAGGAGTCAGAAGCACCAGACTGTCCTTGCAAAGTTGGAATTGCCTCAATTCATAGAAACAGCCTTTGTGCAGCCAGCATTGTAGACTACTCTTCCAGCTTCAGGAAATAGTCCTCCTTAAAATGCGCTGCACACTCTAATATTTGGGTTGAACTGTTCTGGAACAGTGTTGTAAATACAACTTAACCACTGATTTCTAGTTGTGTCCTCTTTTGGAAGCCCAAACAAAGTAGTTTCGCTTTCACAACGAAACACAGCGTCTCCGGGACATGGCGCCGGTGGCAGCAACAATACTACAGCCAGAATAAAAATCACGCCCTCTTTCTTTGCGTATACATTTGGGCGGTGTTATGAAAATCTCCCCACACAGTGACGTAGACATGTGGGGGCGTGTTTGAATGAGCCGTTTTAGGGGGGCGTGGTCAAGTCTTAACTTTTATAAAGAATATCTCTTTGGTTTTGAGACCTTAGTCTTTGCAGCTTCAGGGATCTTATCTATGCTCAAACAGCTTGTAACACTCCAAAGAGAAAGGAAAACTTGAAATCGCATCATATGACCCCTTTAAATCTCATTTTACCAAGACATTTTTGGAGATTTAGAGCGACTGATATTTATAATTTTATATAAGTATCTGCTATACTGTTACTAAGATCTCATTGATTTACATTACAAGCATCATAATTTCATCACTTTTTGTTCACATAAATATCAGCATTTGCACCAAACTGCACATTTTTGCTCAGTTTGGGCCTCTGAATAAAATTGAGCTGTTTCTTCCTCCATATTCTCGCTAGGAATAGAAATAGGCATTCTCGCTGGAGGAATATAAGCCAGAAAGGCCTGATGTATCAAAGAAACACATGTGCAGTAATATTAACTTGTGTTTGGGACTCAAACCGCACACTTTCATACATCCCTGAGTCTCTGTATGCCAATTAATCCCAGTCCTAGTCTAAAAAACTTTCCATTGGCAAATTGCGAAAGCTCCTCAGGCATTCAAAACTCACAAAAGCAGCTGCTGAATGTGTTTGAATGAACGATGACAAACAAATGCCCCTCCCTTACGCTATAACTTAATTTCTCTCTATTCTTCTCTTAATGCATTGCATTGTCAAAGGCAGAACCTGAAAGCGGCGGTGGCGGCCCTCCGTCACCAGCGCGCATTAACCCTGAACAATAGCAAGATTTCACTAATGTGTGTGATGAAAAAAGCACTCCACCCCGGCTCAAGCATCGCCCGTCTTTCTCGTTGGGCGACCGGGCCCTTGAGATGTCTGTCATCTGTCACCCCCCCCCACACACCCTCCCTCTCTCTTGGGACGCGGGGAAGGAGGCGCGAGACGCCTCCCACCATCTTTAATTTTCACCTCGGTTGCCGCGCCGACACCATGGCAACTGAAGGGTGGCGACCTCGCGTATCCGGATGCTGTCGTTACCCTTCGATGCCCCGAGAAGCCATGACCACTACGGGCCGACGGGGGGCCGGCGCTATGGAGACCAAAGACCAGAGCCGTGCCAAATATAGTTCTTGTCAAAGAACAGACGTGAGCGCAGGTACAAGGACTGAAGTGAACGATAACTGATTGTTTAAGTGTAAACTAGTCTAGAACTATGGTTCGCATTCATAAAACCATTTGTAAATCTTTGGTGTATTGTGGGAATGTTCAAAACAGGGTTAATATAGTTAACAAACTATTAACAAAACAAAAACATTTTTGTTAAATAAAATAGATGTTAATATAAAAAAAAAACTAGCAGCTACATTTCTAATTTTCAGTTATTTCATCTTGATAGTAAAATAACTAAAACTAAATTGAAACAAAAATATTAATATTTGTTAGAAAATAATAATTATTATTTATATTTTTATCCAATGGTAGAAATAAGCTTTCATAAATGAGTCAGTAAAGAGATACATAGATGTATGGAGAGTATAGAAATGTAAGTTCAAGTCGAATGCATTGCATTGTGGGATACAGTAATCTGTTTAATGCGTTCAGTTTGCATGCTGCATATTTTTTTAGCAAATGCAGCAGGTCATCTGTGTACTGCATGCATATACAACATTTGCATACTCTGCACAATATGCATTGCATTATGCAAAAACAGTATAAACAGTATGGTGGTATACAATTCCAAACACAGCCATAGGCTGTTTGAAAACCGTTCAGTAAAGTTTGTCCAGATTGTGCGGGTCAGTCAAAGCTTTTAACCGTGTGCCCTTACAATAAAAGAGCGATCGGTACAGCACCTGGATTTTACACAGTAAGTTCTGGCTATTATAGCAGGACATGAACAATCCTGTTTCTATGACGATGTGTGTGTGAGAGTGTGTGTGTGTGTGTGTGTGCGTGTGTGTGTGTTAACTGAGTCTGGCTAATCAGCTGATGAGATGTTTACAGACCCCCGTCGCCTGGAGGGGCCCCGGTGAGCATGAGACATGACTTACACTAACACACACACGCATGACACAGGACATACACACACACACACACACACACACACCACGCCAAGCTCTCATTACTCTGACAGTCATTTGCAACACTGCATGCTGAATTAGGCCCCAGTAGTCGAGAAACCGCTCTATAATGGTGCTGCCTGCCGGATGGGCCACAACATAGATAAAAGCTTTCTAGGTAAAATCAGGTCTGAAATCCATACGGATGAGATGCATTACTGATGACGCAGGAACTACACAAAGTCTGTGCTGATCCAGTGACGTTATGCTAATAAAAGCATGTTCCTTTATGAACCTCTCATCGATTTATGTGTCGTTTTCAAAGTCTAATCGAATGTTAAAGACTGTTTTTTTGTTCGTTTGATCAGTCATTCATGTGCTGTGCTGCTAAACAAGAGCATTTGACAGGATCAATGACTTCATATATGCTTCTCAATATATTCTACGATTTTAGGATAAAAATGGAATAAATTCATATCAAATCAATTAAATAACATAATATTCATTGTAGTTTCAAGTCATTTAATATAGTATGTGTAAACACACTATATTGTTCAAAAAACTAAGATTTTTTTAATGAATTAAAAGAAGTTTCTTCCGCTCACCAAGGCTGCATTTATTTGATTAAAAATTCAGTACAAATTGTGAAATATTATTACAATTTAAAATAGCTGTTTTCTATGTGAATATGTTGTAAAATATAATAAAATATAATAAAATTCAAAAGACCAGCATGTATACGCTTTTAAATGGTATATTATACTATATTGCACCACAGAACATGTCATGTCATCTGGCCGTGTGGTCAGTGTGATTAATGTCCGAGTCTGTTAGCATGAGTCTATTTCCAGAATCAGACAGACAGTTAGACAAAGAAAGGACTCTATAAATGGCTGGCGTTTCCCGCTGAGGTCATCTGAGAGGTCACACAGGCCCTGATTCCCACACCGACGGCAGCTCATCACAATGAAACGATGGAAAAGAGCAAGCATGAGAGAGGAACAGCCACCGTGTGCCCAGCGAACATTATCAGCCAACTCTTTGAAGTTCAACCAAGAAGTCAGAAAGGAAGTCAGCCTTTGGTGATGGTGATAGCCTTAACTCCTGCCTATCCAGTGTAGTATCTATAGAGCACTGAGTCATACACACACTCGCAGGGCACAAGAAAAAATGGAAAGTGTACTTGAAAAAAAACTGAGGTACAAAAAGTCAACAAATATATTTAGAGTAATGTGTGTGTATTTTTGTCAGTCATTTAATATGCATAAAAATTGTAGGCTATATTTCACTTTATATTAAATTATATTATAGTGCAAAAGATTCTTTAAAAATCTTCTTCTGTGTACCATAGCAGAAAGAAAGCCATACGGCTTGTGAACATTATGAGGGTAAATAAATGATGAAATAATGATTTTTGGGTGATGTAAAGCTTTAAGAACTACAGCTTTTTAGATTTTAATCCACTACCAATAAAATATGATCCAGCAATACTGCAAAACAAATGAATTTAAGCTACTTTTCACAATCGGATTTAAATGTTTCCACACCCTTAAGTGCTCACAAATCAGTCCATTTTACAATGCTTTTGTAAAATGTCAAAGGGAAGTGTCATTGTATCTTGGTAAAATCAGGGATAATTTATTTCTTTGTTCTGTAATTTATATGTCTGTTTTTTGTGTTTTCAAACACAACCTCACTACTGAGAAAACAATAATTACACTATTTTTTAGAGTGAAAATGTGGATTCAAAGAAGTGAGGTGGCAAAGCCTTTATATTTATCTTTGCCATGTATGTTGCATATGAGCAAAAGGAAATTGGTTGCAAAGGTCTCCATTTGAGACCACAAATTACAAGCCTGCCTCTCAAAGAAACCAGAGCTCAAAACAAAAACGCAGGACAGTGGTCTCTTTTGAACATTAAAACCTGTTAAAATAAAACTGGCAGCTGCACAGAAGGTCTGAAAAACCATAGCGGTTAAAAAGAGACACAGGAAACCCCCTGTGAGAGGTGTTCCTCCTAAACTCACCAGCTCGGGAACAGGAAGCTATTTTAAAGATTCGCACCGAATGAGATCCTAAATGATCCATAAATCCCAGCCATCCAAGAGGTAGATGAGTTAGAGAAATGTAGCATTCCATCACTTGCTCAGCAATGGATCCTCTGCAGTGAATGGGTGCCATCAGAATGAGAGTCCAAACAGCTGATAAAAACACCAGAATAATCCACAAGTAATCCACACCACTCCAGCCCATCGTTGTGAAGCCAAAAGCTGTGTGTTTGTAAGAAACAAATCCATCATTTAAACTTTAAACGGTCGCTTCTGGTCAAAATATGAATCCATAATATTGCTTTCAGAAAAAGTCATCTGGTTTGAATCAGGAGAGAAATCTGCACAGATCAAGCACCGTTTACAAGCCAAAACAGTCCAAAACAGCTCTAAACAAACATGTGGGTGGATTTTGATGTGAGAGACACTGAAGGAAGCGTTATTAGTGACGTGACAAATGGCCACGTATAGTGGCCCATACTCGGAATTCGTGCTCTGCATTTAACCCATCCAAAGTGCGCACACGCACGCACATACACACACACGGAGCAGTGGGCAGCCATTTATGCTGCGGCGCCCGGGGAGCAGTTGGGGGTTCGGTGCCTTGCTCAAGGGCACCTCAGTCGTGGTATTGAGGGTGGAGAGAGCGCTGGACATTCACTCCCCCCACCTACAATCCCTGCCGGCCCGAGACTCGAACCCACAACCTTTGGATTACGAGTCCGACTCTCTAACCATTAGGCCATGACTAATGTATTAAAGAATCATATTTTAGCCGGAAACAATGGTTTGAAGTTAAAAATGTGTTACTGATAGATTTGTTTCTAGCAAACATGCAGCTTTTCTCTTTACAAGATGTTAACTGATGGACTGGAGTGGTGTGGATTATTGTGATGTTTTTATCAGCTGTTTGGACTCTAATTCTGACGGCACCCATTCACTGCAGATGATCCATTGCTGAGCAAATGATGGAATGCTACATTTCTCCAAATCTGATGAAGAAACAAACTCATCTACATATTGGATGACCTGAGGGTGAGGAAATGTTAGCAAATTTTCATAACTATTCTGAATGTCATTAACTAAAATGTTATTTTTCATTAACTGTCAAATAAATATATCCAGTAGATGATCTACTGACAATGTAATTAAAAATGCATTTCCCTTCTCTTGTATTCATGTCAGTTTCAGAAGTTTCTGAAAAACAGCACAGGTCATCTGTGCTGAAGTGCTGCACAAGCTTTTCTCAAAACTAATTTCACTTCTTTGAATCACTTTTGTGGTTTAATGTAAGCAAATTCAAGCACTAGCAAATCTAAACTCTGGGGCATTGATGATTCAGTTTCCTGAGTGCATTAAAACGTCACTGGTCATTGCAAAAGGTCAGGACTGACATACATCTAGACGTTTATCATGCATTTCTGTTACAACTGTCTAAAAGTTTGTCACCATGAATTGCGCACATGTCCTCCGTTTCTGAAGGCTTGAGAATCTGAAGAAGACAACTGTTTTTCAACAGTACACTTTGTCTTCATTTTCAACACTAGATCTTTATCATTGCAAACTTAACAAATTTTTAAATGTAATGCAATGACATTCAAGCATTTTAAAATGTGCCGTAAGTGTTTGAAATACACACTGGCACACTGGGTAACAAGAATTCAGGCCGTTCACATGTATATATTTGCAGGTGAGGTTATCTAAAGAGGTCATCACGCCCTCCGCTCCTCTGGAGGGAGTTTTAGAGGCAGAACCGTGAACCCCAAACCTCTACAGTGAACTGTAAAAGCCGCACACTTGACCCTGATCAAACACTGAACACACAAACTGAAAGAGCAAAGTCTCTTCCAGGACCTCATTGTGGGAAATTCCAGCATGAAATAGTGCACTGTTATAATATTTCTCTCAAGTGAGTAAATAATTGAGGTTCTACTCACCAACCGCCTCTCAAAACAGGAAACACACACTTGTTTACAGGTTCATTCATTTTCCACTGACGTTTTCCTTAATGCAAGACAACAATAGTACAAGTGTTTGTTTTTTTTATCATTGAGATGCTAGTATTTTGAATCAGTTTTTATTTTTATGGTTTGCTTTTATTTTCATTTTAGTTTTTGTCCTTTTTATTATTTTTTTTAAAACCTGTCTATGTAGTTTGTTTTTTCACTTTTAGATTTAGTTTAGTACATCAAGTTAAACTAAATGACAATTAATTTGTTTCTTCATCAGAACAGATTTGGAGAAATGTAGCATTCCATCACTTGCTCAGCAATGGATGCTCTGCAGTGAATGGGTGCCGTCAGAATGAGAGTCCAAACAGCTGATAAAAACATCACAGTAATCCACACCACTCCTGTCCATCAGTTAATGTCTTGAGAAGCCAAAAGCTGCGTGTTTGTCAGAAACAAATCCATAATTAAAAGTTTTTCCTTCAAACCATTAATTCATAAAATACCAATCCTCTATCCATAATAACGCTTCCTCTAGTGAAAAAGTCGTCTCATCTGAATCAGGAGAGAAATCTGCACAAATCAAGCACTGTTTACAAGTCAAAACAGTTCTACACACATATGGGGGTGAATTTTGATTTGAGAGGACAACAGGAGATGGACTTTTTCACTGGAGGAAGCGTTATTATGGACTAGGGGTGGTGATGGCGCAGTGGATAAGACACATGCCTTTGGTGTGAGAGACCTGGGTTCGAATCCACTGTGAGACACCAATGTGTCCCTGAGCATGACACTTAACCCCCTAGTTGCTCCAGAGGCGTGCGACCTCTGACATATATAGCAGTTGTAAGTCGCTTTGGATAAAAGCGTTGAATAAATGTAAATGTAAATGTAGAAGCAATGGTTCAAAGTTAAAACATCTTGATGATGGATTTGTTTCTTACAAACACACAGCTTTTGGCTTCACAATAATTAACTGATGGACTGGAGTGATGTGGATAATTGTGATGCTTTTATTGGCTGTTTAGACTTGAAGAAATAAACTCATCTATATCTCGAATGACCTGCAGGTGAGCAAACTGTCAGCAAATTTTTATTTTGGCAAAACTATTTCTTTAACAAGCACATAGAGGTTTTGTTTAAATGGTGCTATCAAAAAAAAATCGATCAGCCTCTCCTTCCTGACTGTGGTAAAGCAATCTGATACCATCATCTTCAAGCTCTGGTGATGTCTGAAGAACCGGCCCATGTTCCTCTCACAGATATAATCTGACCTGGTTGCCGGGCTGACAGTGATGTCTGCTCCAAACGGCCGGTGATGAAGGGTTAGATGTGACTTCCGTCTCTCCGTGGAGCTCTGTAATGACAGCGTTGAGGCTCTCGCAGGGTTGTGTTTTTACCGTCACTGTCGCTGGGTTCAAAACAAAAGCTCGGACGACAACCTACATTCATTACAACGTCTCCGTTTCCCAGCGTTTCATTAGCCAAATGAAAGCCGAAAAGGCTAAACACTTATTTATTAAGCTTCACTGATTAACTTTAAATTACTACTATTGAACAGAGAAACGATGAGTAGCATGTTGAATTAAACATGACATTTTGAAGCAGAAGACTGGAATAGTCTTCATTTTATTCATAACTTCTTTTTTTTACAGTGTACAGTTTAAAATGAATCCTTACAAATAGCCCAATATCTAACCTTTTTTTTTAAGGATACTTCACTAAAAATGACAATTCTGTCCTATTTACTCACCTTCATGTCATTCCAAACATGCAAGACTTATTTTTTCTTCTGTGAAAAAATGTGTCAGTGTTTTATTGTCCATTTTATTTCATTTGTGTTCTGCAGAAGAAAGTAAGTCAGGTTTGGAATGATATGAAATTTCATTTTTGGGGCGAACTGTCCCTTTAAGGGTTCCAAATAAGAAGCGGGTATTAAAAAACATTGATTGTAAGGGTGTAGTTTTTTTTAGAAAAACATCCAAGAAGTTATAATGTACCTATTCCACTAGCATTCCCATACATCCCAGAGAAAGTTGCATGGCTGTCAGTGTCCCTAGATGTCTATGTCGCTTTATGGAAACTATGTGGTCTATATAAGGACAAGCACAATCTTGGTTAAGTGGCCTGAAAGATTAAAAAACAACCACTTGCAAAAACATCACTATAATATGGATTTTTGTTTTATGTTGTGCTTTAAAAGAAGTACAATATTTGGTAAGAATGCACAAGTTCTTTCCAATGGCTTTCCAATATTGTAGTTAGAGCATCTACCAGTAGGGGCTAACTGATGCATGCTAACCACACTAACTATGAACCCCTAAATGCTCAATACTAGTATGTGAAAGAATCCAGAAAGCAAAAATCAGATGTAATACAAAGAACCATATTGCAACTCTATAAAGAAGATCGCTCTATATGAACAACATGCACCGATGAATCACGCACACACTTGTGAAAAATAGCGTGCTTAACTGTATTCACTGTGCACTTGTAGTGTACTTCAAATCTTGAGTGCATTTTCAATAAGCTATACTTGTAGAGAATATTATATTAGTAAAAATAGAATAGTTTCTAAACACACTTTAGTACACCTTTAAAAAGTGCACTTTTGAATCATGTAAAATTAAGCATTTTACTTTAATGTACATTTTAAATGATTGTTTTACTTGATGTTAACTGTACTGTTGTGCGAATCTACTGTATATATTATATAGTACCGTGTAGATAAATTTTAAATGCACTAAATAACTGGCCAAAACAGCACTCTTAAGGTTAACTAACTGCATTTCATATAAATTTAAACTATAATGCATTTTCATTAAACTGCAAATAACATGCAATTAAGTGTCAGTAAACATTACATTCAGTATATTCCTTTAAAATATATTATTTCCATAATAAGCACTCTTTTTAAAAGCATGCTAAAGTTCTTTTTCAGAAGTGCAATAAACCAGAAACGCATTAAACAGGGCCAATTCTGACTTTAGGAGTACAAGAGAAACAGCACTAGTTGTGATGACATGAGTGTAGTTTTATATTGGTTCATGGCCTGTGCGTTCCTGAGTGACCGCAGATAAACAAGCTCATGCCATTGGTCATTATTGGCTTAGTAACAATAGAGACAGAGACTGAGAGAGAGCCAGCCGGAGACAGAAAGAGAAATGAAATGATATTGGTGGTCCCAGAGCACACAGTTTGCCTTTGGGCAGAGCAGACATGCCCTCAAACCCGAGCTGATTAGAGACTGTCACCGCAGCAGGACACACTAAACACACCTCTCTCTTCATCACTTACAACACACACCGTCGCCGGCTCACAATCACGCCGAGAAACACTGTGCAGGATTTCATGATTATAAACACAATGGGCCTCGTTCACGGAAGACGTATAGAATGAATTTCCAGCAAATCATTCAGAAATCCTTTCATATGCAGATCGCCGTAGTGAATTAAATGCAACGTTTATACAAGAATGATTTTATGCATGTACGATTTACATAGAAATTAAATCATTTTGGTTTTTTTTATGTCTATAGGAAAATAAAGAATTTAAAACATTCATATAAAATTCTTGAATATACTCTTAATACTGTTGCTAAGACACTGTTTAAGTGTCAAATTTGTCTCATATGTGTCTCCTGTCAGTCTTTAGGAAATAAAACAACACTCAAAAGACTCACTAGTTGTCGTCCAGTAAGACTAGAGCGTTTATATTGAGATCTCTGACTAGTGATTTCAGACTTTGATTCAAAATTACATTAAAACATTTATTTACAATCAAAAAGCTATTTAATGTTCTTGAAAATACTTACATGTGTATTTGTAATGCCACAGTTAATGTTATTGCTCCGATGTTGCTCACAAATCATAACTGACTTCTCATGTGTGCATCAACTTCATCTCAGATGCTTCTCCTAAAACTCCTTCAGAGTAATGCAAAGAAAAACAGACACAATAGTTGTCATACAGTAAGAGTATAGACATAAAATTAAGAATTTAATGAGAAATTATTGAATTCGAGACCTCTGACATTTGATGGCAATATTTGGAAAAATTACATTCAAACATTAATGTAATATTTTTGAAAATACGTACGTTTATTAATAATGCTTTAGGTAATGTTATTGCTCAGATTTTGCTCTTTTGTAGCTCACAACACGTCTACTTCATTTCAGATGTTCTTCTCCTAAAACTTCTTCAGAAATGTAAAACAAAAACAGACGTAAATGATCCAATATTTGTCATACAGTAAGAGTATAGAGATATAACATGGATAATTTAATGAGAAAGGTTTGACTTCATATTTAAATCCCTGACTCCTGATTGAACACTTGATTGAAAAATTCCTTTAATGTTCTTAATAATACTTACATGTGTATTTATAATGTCTCAGGTAACATTAATGGTGGGATGTTGCTCTTTTGTTGTTTACAAGACTTCTCATTTATACTTCATCTCCAATGCTTCACCTAAAAAAACAGACACAAATGAGTCAATAGTTGTCAAAGAGAAAGAGAAAGAGATGTAAAATGGAGAATCTGATGAGAAAACTTCAGAAGGGTTCATATTGACATTTCTTTGACTTTTGATTGCAAATGCTTCATTTAAATATCACCTTCATCTCAGACGATGAGTCTCCTTCAGAGACATAAAACCAAAATAGACACAAATGAGTCAAAAGTTGTCATAAAATATAAAAATATATAGAAACTCTAGAGGACACATATATGTGATTATGTGGGTAATCAGTTATTTCAGGAGAAACATCTCAGGAGCAGGAGACATCTGCTAAAAAACTAGAAGAAACAACTGAGATGTTACAAAGATCTGACTGTTCTTTCTTGCAGGTGTGTTTTGTGAATGATAGAGCAGTATCAGTGCGTGAGGATAGTCAGATGCATTAGCTGCTCATTACTGACTGAAGACCATCAGGCATCTCACCTCCACAAGCTAATCAGAGAGGATCTCAGGCCTCAGGTTTCATGCATATGTGCGGCTCAATTCACATGATGTTTTATCCGAGAGATGCATGCAAATGATACCCTAAATACACAGGGGTCATAAACATCCTACTCCTCTCTCTCTCTCACACACACACACACACACACACACACACACACACACACACCAAAACAATATCCCCTCAATATATTTAAAGTATAGAAATTGAAGGAGAAATCTGTAGTAGAAGTAGTTTGGAGTCAGGAGGATGGTTTGAAAAGAAATCTCTTCTGCTCACCAAAGCTGCATTTATTTGACCGAAAATACAGTAAAAATTGTGAAATATTATTACAATTTCAAATAAATGTTTTCTATTTGAATATATGTTAAAATGTAATTTATTCCTGTGATCAAAGCTGAATTTTCACGTGATCCGTCAGAAATCATTCTGATATGCTGATTTGCTGCTCAAGAAACATTTCTGAATATTATCAATGTTGAAAACATTTGTGCTGCCCGATATTTTTGTGGAAACCATGGTCCATTTTATTTTTCAGGATTTTTTGATGAATAGAAAGTTCAAAAGAACAGCGTTTATTTGAAATAGAAATATTTTGTAACATTGTCTTTTCTGTCACATTTAAACAAGCTAATGCATCCTTGCTGAATAAAAACACAAATTTCTCTTCCTTTTTATTAATATTTTGAACTAATGCTTAGTTTTATATATTTTATATTTATAGTTTTAGTAATTTTGTTGTGTTTTTTATTCTTTTTTTTTACATGTCTCTATAGTTTTTGTTTTTTTTTTACTTATTTTTATTTCAGTTTAAATTTGATTTATTTTAGTACATCAAGTTAAACTAAATATAAATAAGAAAGTTGCTGAGATAAAATAAGTTTGAGTTTTTTATCATTTGTTTTATTGCAATTAATGGTTATTTTATTTCAGGTAACAAAATAAGGTTTTGATTTAATGGTTCTAATTAACCCTGCTCTGGATATGATACAGGCAGCTTTCAGGTGATGTTATAAATGTCATATTTACCAGTGTGAAAAATGCTGAATTCTTAACAATACACGAGTTGGATATTGCATGTCCAGAGGAAAGCTGGAGCAAAGCAAGTCTTCAGTCAATACTGTGAACGTCCATGTTGTAAAGTTTCCATTTCAGTGCTGTACGGCAATAATATAGATGCCAAAACCTCTCAGGGTGCAACTGAAGGCAGCAACATTTTCACGAGATCTGGAAAACCTGGGAAAGAGAGTAAGAGAAAGAGAATTAGACTCAAAATAATTCATTTCAATCAATACAGGAAAGCTGCGAGCAAACATGAGGGACAGGAGAGGTAGAGAGTGAGGTGTGAGGGCATCAGTGGGTGGATGTGTGCTGGTCAACAGCCGTTACACTAATCAAACACTCACTAACGCTCTATTAAAAACACTAATCGACATCAGAAAACCCACAGCTCACCCAAGATCTCAGCAGAAGTGTGAAAACACTTCATCCAGCCAATATATCAACAGATGAATCCAAACATCTGAACTTCATTTGGACAACTTCAAAGGCGATGTTCTCAATATTTTGATTGTTTTGCACCCTCAGATTCCAGATTTTCAAACAGTTGTATCTCAGCCAAATATTGTCCTATCCTAACAAACCTACAACAGTTTATTTATTCAGCTTTTACATATATATATATATATATATATATATATATATATATAATACAAATTATATATAATAATAAAAAAATATATATTATATGATATACATATTAATATTAAATACCTAACATTTGATTTTTTTTTAAAGTCGTGACGTATTGTCAAGTATGGTGACCCATACTCGAAATTGGTGCTCTGCGTTTAACCCATCCAAGTGCACACACACAGCAGTGAGTAGTGAACAAATGCACACACACACACACACACACACACACCGTGAACACACACCCGAGCAGTGGGCAGCCATTCTGCAGCGCCCAGGGAGCAATTGGGGGTTCGGTGCCTTGCTCAAGGGCACCTCAGTCGTGGTATTGAGGGTGGAGAGAGCGCTGGACATTCACTCCCCCCACCTACAATCCCTGCCGGCCGGGGACTCGAACCCACAACCTTTCGATTACGAGTCCAATTCTCTAACCATTAGGCCCCTGATTTAAAGGTAATAAAATGTTTTGTCTCCTACAGGATCTCCACTGAAGTTAAAAGTCTACTAGCACTGTCACAGTCAGAGGGACAGACGGACCGGCCGTGTGTATTGTGTATTGTGTGAGTGAGCGCTCCTCGGATGTGGCTGTGCATGGGGCGGCTGCTGTGGGAGGGTCCAGTTGTGTGTGTTGTATATTTAAGTGAATCGTGCCGTGGGTTGGCGTGTTGTGGGAGGGTCTGATGGAGTAGCCCATCTGCAGCGCTGAATTGTAGGTTGCGTCTGAGCGCGGGGACTCGAACTAAGATAAATAATGAGAGTGAAGCCGACTGAAATAGCCTCCCCCGTCGCCTCTGCGGTTCCGTCCTGCTCAGAGCCCATCCAGGCCCGACTGCCTCTGCCTCCTCCTCTCTGGTTAGCATCCTGGCTAAATTTGCTCGCTGTGCTCCTGTAATTAAGCGTGTGTGTGTGTGTGTGTGCCAGAGTCTCTGATACACGCTGGCAGCTGGCTTCACTTCACTACTTGTTTCTTCCCCTCAGGAGATTCACATCCGTCACGTCTGATCACTGACGAGGTGCTGCTTTACAGCATGTGGTTTCATGTGTGTGTGTGTGTTCGCCAGCTAAATCATTTGTTTTACAATTAACTGTTTTGTCATTCAGACAGACAGGCAGACATCTGTACAATATGTACAATCGCACAAAGATGTTTGAAAATCTAGGGAACTTCCCAAATGAAATAGATCATGTGAGATTTGGAGTTCCTGTAGTACGTATGTGCATAATAATTATATATTAATGAGCAAAATGAGCTGTAAAATAGTTTTAGATAAAGTATAACATCACATCACTGCACAAAAGTATTTTTTTTATTATATTTATACACTTAATTTATTTTTATATTGAATTTAATTTATTTGTGCTATTTATATGCATATTTTATTATACTCGATTTATTTATAATACTTATTTTACATGCATATTTTTACTCTATATATTTTATTTATGCTATTTATTTTACATGGATATTTTTACTCTATATATTTTATTTATGCTATTTATTTTATATGCATATTTGTTTAAACTCTTTATTTATGCTGTTTATTTTATATGCATATTTGTTTACACTCTTTATTTATATTTTTATATTCATATTTGTTTATACTATTTATTTATACTGCTTATTTTACATGCATATTTATAGTCTTTCTACATTATATTTATTTATGCTGTTTATACTCTTTATTTATAATACTTATTTTTCTTGCAAATTTGTACTCTTTTTATATTATACTTAATTTTATTTATGCTATTTATTTTATATGTAGATTTATTTATTTAATGTACTTATTTTATATGCATATTATACTCTATATTATATTTGTTTATACTCTTTATTTATTTATGCTATTTATTTTACATGCATATTTATTTATACAAGATTAATCAAAACAAAACCAAAATCACACAAAGGCTTTTATTTAATTAAATAAATATATGCCCTTCTTGTTTTAGCATTAAGAAGGGCACTGTGTTCATTTGCACCCGAGCATCTCATGACCGTGTGAAGTTCATGAAATTGTGAACCTATACAAACAAGAAAAAAATAAATAAATTGCAATTTCATCAGAAGAAAACCGCAATTCAATTTTTTCCCCAAATCACGAAACCCCTGGTTTATAATCATTACAATTATATTACTGTATATAAACGAACAGAAGTCTATGGTTGTCCTGTCAGATAGCTAAGTAAATGTGTGTGTGTGGGCGGCTTTTAAAGATGCACTAAGAGAGAGAGAGAGAGAGAGAGAGAGAGAGAGAGGAGTGAGTGAGTGAGTGATTGATTGATTGAGTGAGTGAGTGAGTGAGTGAGTGAGTGAGTGAGTGAGTGAGTGAGCGAGCGAGCGATCACCACTCCCCTCCGTCCGCCCTGGAGAGGGGCAAATCATAGCAACCACCCAAACTCCAGCGGCCTGCTCACACTTCTGATTCATGCATTACATAAGGTAACATAACACAAACACACACACACAGTCACCCATGACACAGAGATCAGACGTGCATCTACAGACCTCCACTAATGCTCCTCATCTGAAGATCACAGAGGACGACGTTCTGTCACCTGTTTGAGCTTCACAGGACACAAAGATCAGCCGTTCTTCAGTGGTCCTTGGGTTCAGCACAGAAACCTCTTGTGGTTGTAAAGCCCCTATGAAGAAAAGTCATTTAAAATGATCTCATGAAATGGTACTTTTCCATCCTGCTACTTGTTATTGCTAGTCAGCGCTATAAATTAAAGGGGTCTTTCGACAAAAAATAACCTTTACCATCATTTACTCACCCTCATATCGACGTATTTCTCAACACTCTTATGACTCATGTTTCTTTTTCTCTGTGAAACAAAAAGGAAGACATTTTGAATAATGTTTTTTCACATATTTTGTCAGTCAATGATTTTAAGCTCAAAAAAGGACATACTGTTTCTTTAAAGGAAGGGACATTCTCAGACAGCATTTCATTAGACAAAAAACTGCTTATTTCCTTGTAAACAAGATGAGTCACAAATAATTTGAGTCCATTTTCCTGGGAGACAATGATTGTACTCTTTAAACGCATTTATCTGAACTTTTACTACACTTGAATTAGGATTATCAGACATAAATTAAAACTCCAATTTTGACCTAAGAGATTACAAAATATATGTATACATAATACATGTATTGTTTGTATGGTGTGGTGTATATTATCTCTTAAAGGGACAGGCTGCCAAAATAGTCTGCATTTATTTACTTGCCATCATGTTATTCCAATCCTGTAAGACTTCCTTTCTTCAATTGAACATAAAAGCAGATATTTTAAGAAATGTCTCAATGTTTTTTCTTGTCCATACAATGGAAGTCAGTGGGTTCCAATATTGTTTGGATCCCATCAAAATATCTTCTTTTGTGAGTAAATAAAGACAGAACTTTCATTTTTGGATGGACTGGCTATCTGTAGTCAGACGCACATTTAAAACTGCAATCTAATCTAATTTCAGTCACTTATATGTGTTTCATAAACACATAATTCTTTCTGGATTACAATCCGCCAAAAAGATCAATTGAATTATTCTAGCTGCTGTGAGAAAAGGCTATAAACGATCCTAATATGTTTTACAGACGTGGCGTAATGACGCGGCAGCATGCTTGAATTTCCAGCGAATTCCTACCAGTACCAATTAGAAAACATTATTATAAGCTTACTGTTGTTTATCAGGCTAAGGTAAGGACATAGTTTTGGATATTGGCTGGTTATGTACTTGCTCAAAAATTTATTTTTTGGATCATTTTAACCAAAAAAAGTTACAGCCTGCAGCTTTAAATTTCCATTTAGGTATTTACCATACCTAAGTGTATATTATCTCTTAAAGGGACAGGTTACCCAAATATTCTCTCATTATATACTCATCATCATATCATTCCAAACCTGCATGAATTTCTTTCTTCAGATGAACATTAAAAAAAAATCCCTGTCGTTCTTCAAAATATCTTCGTTTGTGAGTAAATAAAGACTTTTCATTTATAAGTGGACTATCGCTTTAAATTTCAGCACAGTATTCAAAGCATGCATTGCACAGATGCTATTTGTCAGGAGGACAATGACTGTACGTTTTAAATGCATTTATCTCAACTTTTAGTTCACTTGAATTAGGATTATCAGACTTGAACTAAAACTCCACATTTGGCCTAATAGGGCCGTTAAAAGCTAAAAACGTTATTGTGATCAAAATATATTCTTTTGTAAGTAAATAAAGACAGATATTTCATTGTTGGACAGACTATCTCTTTAAATTTTCAGCACAGTATTCACAATACACATGCACGGATGGTATTTTTAATACCTTTGCTTTGAAAGCAGCAGACTATAATATGCTGAGAAAACTTGTAAACCGGAGGAGAAATGTGGATTATGAACATGCAATTTCCCTCCAGACACACACACACACACACACACACGGGGTCTCCCGTCACACTGTGACCCGATCGTTCATTGTGCTTCTGCAGGACGGCGGTCAGTTAAACGAGCGCTGCCAACGGCGAGGCCAGTGAACAGCCACCCCACCTCGCACCACACTGAAACAGGCTATTTTAGCATCTCACCGCCAAAAACAGCCTTACCCATCATCCCTCAGTGAGCAGACACGCCCTCCCGGCCCGCCAGGGTTCTGATAGCTAGCCGGAGTGATTACTAGTTTAAATTCCTCTGAACAGCATGTGGTCACTGGTGGAAGACGGCTCGCCCACAGTCCGCTCGCTGACCGTCTGATGCTGAACCGGACCGCACCTGCCACAATCTCTGCATCCAATCGACTCAACCTGCAGGAGTCAGATGCTCAGCTTTACTCAGCTCAGCTGTTTGTTAGTTTACTTGTATTTTCCAATTCTATACTTGCTTTTATTCCTTCACTACTACGGTTATGCCACGCTTGCACATAATCACGGCCTATCTGTTTGTATTGCTTGGCTTAACAAGGAAAAAAAAGCTGAGAAAATCATTTTTTTTAAAAGACACTACAGGTGAATAGGGTAAAATTAATATAATTAATAAATAGATATCACCATGCTTTCCAAAGTGATTAAGCACACCATTGTTTATTGCGTATTGCACGATTTATGAAATGTTTAAATATGCAAAGAAGGCATTATCTAATTAAATATGGACTAATATATCTGAAAAAAAATCTGAACAATGGACAAAGCCATTTTTAATGTACATATATAATATTTTTGGAAAAATAATATAGCATATATTTTTTATTTTATTTGTATTTGAATTAATAGTTTTATTAATAGTTTGAATAATGTTTTATTCTATACACACACACATACACACACACACACAAAACAGTAAATAATATGTTCAAACTAATTAATTATGCAGTAATTGACATACATTTTCCAGAACCAAAATCTGAACTTTGAATAAAGCCAGGTTCAAAATTCATTGAAATTCAGTATGTTTCATGTTGTTCACATCTGATAGTTTTTACTGAGGGGATTTTGGATTTCTCTTTTTATCACTCCATAAATCAGAAAATACTGTCAACAGACTGCATTTTCAGATCCATTTCAAGAGTAAAAAGTGAATATAAACCAGGCAAATGATTTATGAACAAACCCCTCCATAAGTGCTGTTAAAGTCTAAAGACACAAATAGATAAAGTGTAATAAACACTTAAATGTGTATTCTGGTTTCTTTTTACTAGTCTGAAAGAAGTCATGTTATGGAAGCAAAACAGCCCAAAAATCTCAAAACTGGTCAGTGATGATAAATCAAAACTCCTCCTCTGTATGACGAGAGGATGCTGTTATGGATGAACTCCAGAGTCAGTCTGGGTAAAAACAGTCTGAACTTCCTGCTGAACAGACCACATCAAGAGGAGAAGGGTATAAAGAAGATGGTAACCTTTATAAAACGACATCACATATCCTGTCGCATAAATAACAGAAGCTCAGATGCTTGTCGAAATGACAGGAGGAAATGGTTTTATGTTCACTGCAGGAATAAAAACTCTTTGCATTCGACTGTGTTTTGCAGAATCAGGTGTGGATTTGATTCCAGCGAGTGGCACCAATATGAACACCAAATACAAGTAAAAAAACAGGATTGGGAAGTAAATAGATATAGCATCTACTACAGAACAGATCAGTCACGACTCGCACATCTTCTAACAACATTTCCTCAATTAATTTTTCTTTCTTCATGTGGCAGCCTTTCCAAAACTGTTTATTTGTGGCAAACTGTTGTTTGCCAGAAGTTTGAGGCTCTTCATCAGGAAGGCCGAAGTTGCGGCAGTGACAATGAACAGCAAACCCATGATGCCAACAGATAGTTACTTGCTTTTCATTATTCATTTCAAATATTTCAATCTATGTTTTGAAAGGGGGGATAATAAAACTTTTAAGTCAAGTTGATGCAAATAAAAACTTAAATTAACCAAAACCTTCTTCAATACCTGCCACATTTTTCATTTATACACAATAACACTCCAGCAAAACAAGTGCTGCAAGTGAGATTAACACAAAAACCCGTGCAGTTTATCACTGTTATGTGCATTATGTGCAGTTTTTCTCGTATATGTGATATGTAAGATGAAAAAGAAAAGTTTTTGGTTATTTTGACAAAAATGTTTAAAAAAAAATTACAATCTGGTCAAAATATATATTTAAAATTATATATAATTTACTAAATATTTTTTTATTAATAAATATAATATAAATAAATGTAATTTAATATAAAAAATAGATTAATAATATTATATAATAATACACAGACAGACACACATATACAGTCCCCTCCATAAGTAATGGAACAGTAAAGTCAAAATTGCTCTGTTGGCTGTGGAGTCAAGACATTTACAAATATGATTAAAAGATGAATATGAGACAAAACTACAGAATGCTCCAATACTTATGGAGGGGACTGTATATATATAACATAACATATATAACCGAAAAAACTAATATATATATATATAAATATATATGTATTTAAAAAACAATCATTCCAACCCCAAACTCACCAGTTTCCATGAAAATATTGGGCAGCACAACTGTTTTCAGCATTGATAATAATCAGAAATGTTTCTTGAGCAGCAAATCAGCATATTAGAATGATTTCTGAAGGATCATGGGACACTGAGGACTTTAATTTAAAACAATCTGATCAAAATATACATTTCAGGGCCTGCAACAAATACTTTTGCCCTGTAAGTCTCACCCACCAGTGGGAGGTGTGGCAAAAATGTGATTTTTGTACTGTACCCAAACACACGAGTAAGAACAGCAGCAGCTCCAGCGGGCAGGTTTAGACATGAGAGAGTGTGAGATCACAGTGAGGGGGTTTAGCTCAGTACAGCTCTACTAGACCAGACCCACCCACCCCGAGAGAGAGAGAGAGAGAGAGAGAGAGAGAGAGAGAGAGAGAGAGATGGGACAGGAGGTAGAATGGAGAGGAGAGGGCCGTGTGTGTGTGTGTGTTTGTGTGTGAAAGTGTGTAGGAGAGGCTAAGAAAAACATTCCGACCTGGCAGCAATATCACGGGAGAGGGTGAGCGAGAGAGAGAGAGGATTGGAGGAGGGTGAGGTAATCTATGAGTGTGTGGTTGGATTACATTCCTTGCCTTGTCCTCTCATGCAGTGGGTTGTGGGACCAGAAAGAGAGAGGGAGAGAGGGATAGCTGGTGTGAACCAGTCGGATCACTCTAGGGGTGTAGTCGGCACTGACAACCACTAACAGTACAGTCTATTCCTCTAGTGTACACACATTTCTCTGTTACTAGCACTATTTGTTAAATGATGTATGGATGTATATTGCACAAAACATTACGAAAGAATATAAATGCATAATAATTACATTATAATACACTATATTATTGTATTTTATATATATATATAGTATATTATTATTATTAATAAAAAGAGTATTTTAAAATATGTTGTTGTTATTAATTACAAAATTTTCATATACATTTCAAAATCATATGGAATGTTTTGAAAAAACTTTAAATGATAATGCATATAAATATATATATGTGTGTGTGTGTGTGTGTGTGAATATATACACAAACATACTTACTGCACATACACATATATATACAGTATATATATATATATATATATATATATATACACACACATCTATATATTTACACATGTATATTCACACACAAGTGTATATAAGTGTATACACACACACACGCACAGTATGTACACAGTATGTATGTGTGTGCACATGCTTTCATAGCCGTATTTAACACCATTTTATAGATTAAAACCACAATACATACATTTTATCATACGTTTTAACCTTGGGAGAATACAAATCCATCACATCTGCATATTTAGTTGTACATTTCCACCAACAACTTTGCTGTTATAAATGTATAGCATGCTTGTGATTGATTTCTACTGTGTATCATTTCCAATCATCCGTAATTTTGTCATATTATACAAAAATAATGAAATACTTTATTAGTAAGTAGTATTAAAATAATGTGTTTCCACCACATAATGGGTTCAAACCCAATACATCATTCAAGATGTGGTTGAAAAGATGAGCTTAGTTCATACAAGTATAAAAATGAGTTTCAAGTAAGTCTACAGGGTCAAAAGGACCCAAAGTTGAAGAAACACCCTTGTGTGTGTTATTAGGAGGAAGATGTTTGTTACTGCTCAGGGAAACACACACACACACACACACACAGGCACTGCAGGAAAGGAAGTGGTTGATTTTTTTGCAGTTTCAGCTAAAGAGTGAGTCCTCATTTATGGGTTTGTCTCATCTCAAACAACCAGTGATCACAAAACAGAAAGAGAAAGAGGCAGAAAAAAATAGATGGAGCCATTCATCTTTCTGAAAAACAATAATCAATGAAAGATTCAGACGATGCGCAAAAATCAAATTTACACCTAATCCTACATCTAATGACATGAATAGTATTTTTGGCAATTGTTTACATTGAGATGAAGACTCTTGTCATATTAATGGTCTAGAACTGGAAATCGAGCATTTCTACAATGGCATCATGGTTCTGTGTGATTCTGCATCCACACTGATGTGTGTCAGACCACAGTTTCATCAGACAACAAAACAAATAAATGCAACAGCTTGATTCTATGCTTCTGATGATCCAATAGGAGATGTTGATGTGAATGTGGGCGGCCAGGCATTAACATATTCATGACGAGTTGCGGAAGTTCACAACGAGTCATTTTAGTATCTTTGTTTTAATGAAGCTTTGAGTTCTGAAAGATACAGTATGTTTTCATTGTCAAAAATCAAACTTTCATCTCAAAAGATCAAGAAAGATTTGAATCCTCGTCATATGAGTCCTTTAAGAGAAAAAAAAAAAAAAAAAAAAAAACACTTTCATTTTGGTCTTATTTTGGCAATCATGTAGCCTATGGAAGCTGGTTTCCACCATGGCATAAAAAAAATAATAAAGGTAATTGTTTTCATCTCACAATTCAAACAATTACCTTTTTTATTTTTTTATACCATGGCAGGAAAAAAAGTCAGCATTGACTTTTACAGGGCAAAAGTATTCTGAGGGTAAAAGTTTGAACTGCAAGATATAAACTCAAAATTGCGAGAAAAAATGCAGAATTGTGAGATAAAAAGCATTTAACGTTTTGCAATTAACGTTTTCATTTTTTGGCAGAAACAAAGAAGCAGAATTGCGAGATGTGCAGTCTAAATGCGAAAAACAAAAGAATTCTGAGAAAAAAGTTGCAATTGTCAGAAAAAAGTCAGAATTGTAAATTCGAGTTAGAATTCAGGCTTTTTTAGTCGGAGTTTATCTCACAGTTTTAAGATTTCTGAGATAAAGTCACAAATACTTTTTTTATTCCGCAGCGGAAATGGGCTTCCATAATCATGTGACATCCATTGATCACACTTTTTTTTGAGACCGATAGGAAATGCACCACATACTCATCAGATCATGACATCGCATGATTAATGATACGTCGCCGAATTAAAGTCCTCCTCCAGGTATCAAAGTGCTCAAGAGTGATTTGAGCCGGGTAAACACGAATTAATCTTGATCTTTAAATGATGCCGTTTGCACAGCGTGAATGACACAGTAATGCGTTTAGCGCCACACGCTTGATGCAATGTGTAATTATGTGTGTGGTGCACACCTGCATTCACAAACGCCTTACTCATGAGCCTCAGAAACATGCCCGCTCCCTTCTTTAGGTGGGTATTAATGGAGCTCCAACCCCTCCCTGACTTTAATACATTAAGAGTGCAGACATTGAATGCTGGGAACGCAGCCATGAGAAGAATCAACACATATTTACACATCACACCCATATACACATCTTCCACAGGGGCTGTAATCAATATATGCACAATAAATATGCAGCCTACTTAACCAGATGAGTATTCACTTACAAATAAGTACTGTGGTATTAATCTTTACCTTTCCAATATAATAATCACACAGCACCATGCTATAAATAATAAAACAGTAAGAGCATTAAATATAAATATTGAATATTGAAATATATTAATTATAAATTCAAAATCATTTATGTTTACTGTATTGACAAACAAACTAGCAGTAAATAAAAAGTAAAAAAAAAAAAAAAATTAAATAAAATTTCTGGACATGTCTGCTTGGCTTGTGTGAAGTCTTAATTAATATTTACAAAACTATTTATTATTATTATTATTTATTTTTTAATATTTCTAAATATTATATTTATATCAATATATTGTTATATAACTATCCTCACTAACTACATATGAAATTCACTAAATTTTCAGACTGTATGATATATAACTCCCCCACATGTGTTTCTCTGATTTAAGCACAATAAAATTCATGTATAATTCATCTGCAACGCCATTAGCATAAAGTGTGGCGAATACAGTGTGTATTTTCTGCATTTATTTAGAATGTAAATGTGTAAAATGTGGTCAGGCAACTTACAAATAGGGTGAATTCAGGTAAATTGGGCCTCTTTTTGCCACTGAAATAACTGAGAAGAAAAATGGCCCAGTTATCCTGAATTAAACCTACATTCGTATCAGGGTTTATTCCAGTCACAAATATCATTTAATCTGAAAAAATAACATGATTACATTGGATTGCACAACCAAAAGTCATTTCTTGGTGTCAGATCATGTCCAAACCGATTTTTACATTAACATTTTATATTCAAAATAATAATAATAAAAAAAAAAAAAATGCTGTATCAAAACTGCTACCATCACTTGACTAACAATATGTAGGGGCTATATTACATGTAATTATAATATACTCACATATCGATGGAACCTTCCTTTAAGGTGACTGCAACTTTTTATCTCACAATTCTGACTTAATTTCTTGCAATTCTGAGTACATATATCTCACAATAAACGCGAGATATAAACTCAGAACTGTGTGACATAAACATGCAATTCACGCAAAAAAAAAAGGTCAGAACTGTGAAATAAAAAGTTGCAATTAATGTTTTATAAAAAATGGGGGTCTGAAGTCTGAGATTATATCTCGCAATTTATATCCCACAATTCTGACTTTTTCTTCTCAAAATTGCGAGTTTACCTCTCAATTCTGAGAAAAAAATGTAATTAATTGTACTGAATTTAATAAACTTGGAACTGCAAGAAAAAAGCAATTTCAGAGAAAAATTCAAGAAAATAATTGGAGAAAAAAAGGTCTCAACTGTGAGATAAAAAAAAACTTTTTTTCCTTTGCAATTACAATTTTCTCAGGATTATGAGAAAAAAAGTCCAAATTGTGAGATAAAAAGTTGATATATATATTTTTAATCCCATGACAACAACAGGCTTCCATACAAACGAACCATATTTTTAATTAATAAAACTTTAAATCTGTTCTCTTATCTTAAAGAAAAATCCAGTAAAATTCATTACATTTGTTAAAAACCTTCAACAACACAGAACACTTTCCGAATCAATGCAGAAAACATATCTGACTATGTGTGTGTGCATTTATTCTGAATGTAAACGTGCTGATGATCATGTTGCTATCAGTGTATGACAGGCTGCCAGGGTCTGCAGGTAAACCGGGAGTGTGTGTGTGTGTGTGTGTGTGTGTGTGTGTGTGTTTCTCTCCTCCCATAGCGAGGTGCATGTCAGGTGGACACGTGCGGCTGACTGCCAATATACTTTTGGTTTGGAGGGAGGGCTGGGTGGGTGTGAACTTTTGTTTAGTGTCTCTCTCGCTCTCTCTCTTTCTCTCTCCCTGATTCACGACACACCTTCTGTGCAAAACACAACTCCTCTGCTTATCTCTCTCCCCCCTCTCTCTCTCTCGTCTGTGTTCACTTTCACATGTTTGAGTCGGAGGATAGCAGTCTGTTTCCTGACACGCAGAGACTTCTCTCCAAGACGCAACTCCGCCAGCAACACCTAAAGGTCAGCAAACCACTACTGTCTCTCCCTCTCTCTCTCTCTCTCTCTCTTTCAGTAAGTTTGTTTCTATCGCTGCCTGTCTGACTGCTCCATCACTGTCTGTGGTGAAATGTAAAGGGTTGGCATTTGATGACATTTGTTCACTCGTCTTGTCACTTCTCAGAGTGCATGTAAAGTGCACTAGATAGCGTGGGACCCCCCCACCCTCTCGTTCTCACCGTCGCTTTAATTAGAAAGTCTAATACAGTAAAATGAGCTGACAGGTCAGGGACAGGGGTCTGCTGCTATCGCAGCATCACTCAGTGCTTTAGACCAATCGGGCTTTGGCGAATCCCACCACAAACATTTGCGATTATGCCATTATAGCAACTACACACAAAATGTGTGAGAACAAAAATAAAACGGAAAGGTTAAGTTTAAATAAGTCAAAAAATTTCGAGAGTTTCAAATTTAATGTTTAAAACTTCCATATATAAGCATATAAGTCAATAAATAAGTAAAAAAAATCACAACTACAAAAGTAGTAAAAAATGTATGGTATTAACACAGTACTGTTTCGTAAAGGGACATATTATTGCATATTTATAAGGGAAAATATAAACATACATCAAAAACTGACTATGGCACATTTAACAAAGTCTGTAATTAACTTTCAAGTCAGTTTCTGACATTTTCAAACTGTAACGATGCCTATATATATGTGTGTGTGTGTGTGTGTGTGTGTGTGTGTGTGTGTATATATAAATATATATATATAAGTTACAGTAACTATAAAAAGCTTTATATCAATATAAAAAAAGAATCAATAAATATACGAATCAATATAAATTCAAAATTATTTCTGTTTACTAAATAGAAAATAAATAAATAAATACATAAATGTTCCTGTTTGACCTGCAAATTAATTTAAATATAATAATCTATTATTTACATTATATAATAAATATAATGTTTACATATTTTAATGGTGCAATTATCTTTAGTATTTTCTACCTAAAATCAATCAATTTTAGGCAACTGGTTTACATTTGACCATAATATGATTCAGAAACATTATTTGTGATGCTTTATGGCATATTAGAATGACTTGCACTGTTTCAGAAATGAAAAGGTTCTTCAGAAAATCTGATACATTTCAGATGAATTCCAAAAATTCTAATTTAAAGTGAACGTGAAAAAAATATCGATTTTTTTTTTACTGCTTTGAAGCCTGATCAGCATGTTTTCACTATCTGCTGTGACTTTTATTTTGCGTGAATTTCACATTCGGTGAGACTATGAGCAGCGCCGGTCATGTCTAAGACAGAATACAGGAAACATCATTCATCTGCTCTCTTTGTGAACATAAGCCGAGACTCTATCACTTCAGCTAAACGCAGATTGAATCCGAGGGCTTAAAGACTGAAATATTCAAGCATGTGCATTCAGTGCACTCGGGTAAACTGTGTGAATACAGTATAGACTTCTCATTAAAACAACACAGAGGGAGAGCTTTGTTCGGTGTGGTCAGGGACACAGTATATCAGGTGAATGGGCAGATGACCGCCGGTCTCAATTATTCATTGATTTTAATTGTGGCTGTGACGGGTACCAGATTTCCTTTCAATGCCAAGCAGCTGCTTTCAGATCCATCACAGTGTGTTGGAGCAGCACTGATTAACCCCACGCCAACAGCCCGTGATTACATAAAAACTCCTGCGTCCAAAACTCACCGTCACTCTTACACACTCGACAGAGCGAGAGAGCGGGAAGGAGCGGAGTGCAGAGCGAGGGAATGAGGTTATGCCGGGATACGCACCACGCCTTTGTCTGTCGAGTCACTAGGACAAGGTTTATCAAAGTTGAACCTGATCCGAAGAGATCTTTTGTTACACGCCGGATACTTTTACACTGGCGTGTTCTCAAACACTGGAGAGTGCGCTGTGCTCCATGCGCTCTCACCACGGGAGGGTGTGGGAACGAGGGAACCAGAACAATGATCTGGATCTCAGAGTGGTTCTAGATCACTGCTGGGTACGTTACCGTATGTCCTGCACACACACACACACACACACACACACACACAGAGACTCCTCCTACAGACACACACACACACACACACACACACAGCTCAGAACAACATTTAGTGTTTAAATTACCCATTTCCATAACAGTTGAACACTTAAAAGGTCAACATTCACACACAGTGATGAGAAGGTATGTACACTACTGTTCAAAGAGTACGAGTTTTTTATGTTCATGTTCTCTGCTCACTGAGGCTGCATTTATTCAATTAAAAATATGGTAAAATCAGCAATATCTGGAAATAGTTTAAGTCTTTAAAACAACCGTTTTCTATTTGAATACATTTTAAAATGTGTGATCAAATCTGTATTTCCAGCATCATTACTCCAGTCTTCAGTGTCACATGATCCTTCAGAAATCATTCTAATATACTGATTTCTGCTCAAGAAACATAATGTTTTTGCTTAATATTTTTGTTTAAACTTTTTTCAGGATTCTTTGATAAATAGAAAATTCATCATTAAAACATTACTAATTACTTTACTGACACTTTTGATAAATTTAATGAATCCTTGCTGAATAAAATATAATTTATAATATGTAAGACGATAGAAATAGAGACTCTTTTCATCTTTAGCAGTTAATATTTTCATAAAGTAATCTTTTGATTATTTTATTATTATATACAAAAGTTATTTGGACCCAAAGAAAACAAGTACTAATACTGATCAGAATGGTCAAGTAAAGAGAAAAACTGTTCAAAAGAAACTGAATGACTATGTGAGGTAAAAAAAAAAAAAGAAATACAAAAACATTTATCTGGCTTGCAAGATATCAGAACTAAAATGTCAAAAAGAACAAATAATTGTATTTTTTTTAAAATCTAGATTATTAATGAATCATGACCTAACAATTCCCTTCTTCTTTTGATATGCATTTCATATTTCACATTTAATTGTAGCTCTCTGGAGTGCCTGATCATGACATTCTGCAGTCAAATATGTTCTCACACGATGCTAGACTGTATAATTTATCGCTGACCCAGGCAATTGATGTCCTACATATATGTGCTAGTTTCATTATTGCAAAAAAAAGAGCCCCAAAAGTGTGATTATTTAATCATATCTATGCACCATCTCTATCGGTGCTAGTTTCGTTATCACAAAATAACCCCCTCCGGCAGATATAAACCCTCACATCCGGGTCTGGGTTAATTTTGTGATAATGACCAGCTGATTACCACTCACAAAAGAGAAGTATTTTAGTTCTGATAGACAAATCAGTTAATTTAATTCAGTCAGTGAGAGAAAAACAAATGTGTGGTTTGTTACTAAATAATTTCACTTTCAGAAGTATAACTTGGAGACACGCATACCCAGCCTCTTCTATATAATGTGTGCATGTACGTGTGTTAATAAGCAGCGAAGCAACCTAATAAGAAGCGTTTGACCAGTTCACAACCCAAAGAGAAAATTAGGGGATTCACATCCGCTCACACAACATGTTTCTGATGACACAGCTGCCCGACACACTCAAACAGAGAATCAAATACTGCCTGTCTATATGTCATTTTCCTTCCTCTCTCTTCATCTTCAAAAAAGCCTGTGAGGTGATTTGGGTAAAGCTCAGCTTTCAAAGCGTGACTAATGACCTGACCTCACCTTTAACACTCATTCTGACAAGAAAAAACAGCTATTAACACCTCACATCTGATGAATTCTACAGTTAACAATGGATATTCACAGCCACCCGCCAAATTACCAGATGCTGATGTCATAGCATGCTAATTTTAATAGCAATTCAGCAGGTCACATGGTCATGTCATTTCTAAAGTCCATCACTATGGTCATGGCAAGTGAGCCGAGCCGCTATTTATAAACTCTGAGCTCTGCGATTATATGAAGTTTCTTTAAGAATTCAACAGGTGTTTTTCTTTAGCTGCTCCTACACATCACATGACTAATCGCCCACCACAAACAGGAAATTAACCACAAATTTGGGTCAAAGGCTTCAGAAAGGAGAAAACGTTTTATGCTCATACAGCGACTCCATACAGCTCATCCGTTCCATATAAACAAAACTGATGATCGGTTCGTCAGAATCATAATCTGAACTACAATTACTGTTTAACTAAACTTTACTGTTCTATCACAAGACTTTACTTTACAAAACATAACCAGACGTATTTAATCTTCTATCATTAGACCGTTAAAATGATTCTTTACTGTAACCATTTTGACTACATCCAAGTTTTATTAGACTTACTAGAACTATACTTTACTTTATCACTAGACTACTATACTAGATCTATAACCAAACCTAATAAGACTACACTATACTATATAATAACTAGAATAATCTATAATAGACCGCACTATAATCAAACTTTATTAGATTTAATATTTACAGTTTTATAGACTAAACTAGAACTATTCTATAACCAAACCTGATTAGACTTTACTATAATCAGTTTGATATCTAGACAAAACTATAACTAGACTATACCATAACCAAGTTTATTAGACTATTACTAACGTTTATTGTCCTATCACTATACTACACTATAACCAAATGTTATCATACTTTACAAACTGTTCTATATCTAGACTAATCAATAACTAATTATACTATAATCAATGTTATTAGACATTATTGAACTGTACTGTTCTAGAACTAGACTGTACTTTATTATAACCAAGCTTGATTAGACGGCGAGTGACTTGATTAGACTTACCAATAACTAGACCAATAACTATCAAACTTTATTAGATTATGACTAAACATTACTAGATTATACAAGAACCATACTGTGCTGTCTAGACTTACTATAACCAAATTTACTGCTCTATCACTAGATTAGACTGCTATATAGCTATATTATACTTTGACCAAATTGGATTATACTTCAAGTTAATATACAACTGTGCTATAACTACTTCCATAACTACATTACACCATCCTATACTCAAACTTTATTCGATTCTATTATACTAAACTTTACTTTACTATACTAAATTGAACTTTAGTATAACTATGCAACTCTTTATTTTAGATGGTAGCACTCTATTTTACAGTCCTGTTCCGCATGTGCATACTATGTACTTGATATAGTAATAACTAGGTACTAACCATCAACCTAATCCTAAACCTAACCCATATAGTTAGCATATATTATCCAGTACTTTCTTACAGTATAGGTAAGTGCACAACACTATAAAGTGCAACCTTTTATACTTTATCATACTATACAATACTATATTCTTCATACGCTTCACACGCTCTAACAAAACGTTACTGTTCTATAGTTAGACTACACACCTAAGCATTACTATCCTGTACTGTCAAGTCTATCCTAAACTATAGCTACACTTTACTATGACTGTACATCTTTGTACAGTAACATAGTTTATTTTCTTTTATCTGATGCGTCTTTCTTTTCATTTAAGCCTGATCTGATGTGATTTCATCTGAATGCTTTGGGCCTGCGTGTGCGTGTGTGTTTGAGTGATTTCCTCTGGTCTTCTATGAAAAGTGAGAGCAGCTTATTGGGGAGCATCTAAACTCCTGTAGGTGTTTCCTGTGTGAGAAGAGTCACTGTAACCCGTGGCAACTCCCAGACTCTCCTCCTCTCTCTGTTGTTCTGGGTAAATTACAGAAACACACACACACACATTTGACATGAGCACATACACAGTATTGAGGACGATGCACCACAACATACGTTTACGTAGAGAGACCGAGCTCAGCTCAGTCAACCACACACACACACACACACACACACACACAGACAGAAGGAAAGCGGGCCGTTTTGTAATGTTGCTGTAAGATTTTGGTTTTGAAACTGGGTCCACCCACTGGTGTGAGAAAAGAGGAGAGGCACAGAGGAAGGGTGTAGGGAGAGAAAGACAGAGAGAGAGAAATGAGTGTGTGGGCTATCACTCACTCACTCTCTCAGTTTAAAATAAGGACACATTGATCCACCCACCCAAACATCACACACACACACACACACACACACACTCAGACTGGAGCAGATACCTCAGCAGAAGAGTTTAGGTATCACAGCGGCCTGATGGACTGACAGTGTGGTTGTAATGTGTGACAGCAGGAAGTGCACATGATTGAGGAATCATCTCAGAGTTTGCTAGCTGCTGGTTACAGTGTTGTGTCTGGATATTGTTCACGAAAAATGACGTCCAATGGCTGATACGATAGCTTTAGAGAAGTTACACAGCTAATAGACAATGACAAACGTTAATATTAAATATATTAAAATTAAATAAGCACATTTTACACAATATTTATTCCAAAACAGAAGGAAATGTCTTGGCCTGATGGATAGCACACAGGCTGAGCAACCCAAATTAGTTCCAGCTTGGGCAATTTTTCAATACTATTCCCCATTTTTGACAATTTCTGTCTTATTTAATTCTGTCTGTCACCATCAATCAAATTAAATTTATTAATGCATGTATAAATGATAAAATATTAAAATTATATATGTGTATATATATATATATATATATATATACACACACACACACACATTTATTTTTACAAACAAATAGATAATTCTATAAATTTATAATTTATAGAATTATCAATTTATAGAATTATATTTATAGCTTTTATAAATATAAAAAAAAAATTAAAACTGTTAAAAAAAAAAAAGTTAAATAACTGTCCTGTTAAATATATTAATTGTCCTGTTATTCGACCGGTAAGAACATTAATCAGACAACATTTTGATATTTTTACATTTTATGATTTGGTAATCATAAAAATCATAAAATGTAATGGTACAGTTAATGGTACTTTGGTAACAGTTTTCCTCCTTAAGTCTGTTCCAAAATCCCCTACATTGCTATCTTTTTAGTTAAAAAAACAAAAATGTATATAACTACATATAACATGGTTCTGTGAGTCGGACAGAAAGCTAAATATTCAGTGCCGTCATCAATATAGACTTCTATGAACCATGTGTGAGAACACGTCTATGATATGCGCTTGCATTTTTTGCATGAAGTGACATATGTGCATACAGTGTGTGACTGATCACTATGAAAGCTTGTGTGTGTGTGTGTGTGTGCGTGTGTGTGTGTGAGTGCACTTTGACAGACATCTGTCTCCTGTGCCCTGCAGCCTGGTTGGTTTTAATTAGGTAGAGCCAGAGGGCCCGAGGGCAGACAGGGGCTAGTCATAATCACTCACACACACACACACACAGGCCAGCCTCCCCCTCACAATCCTCCACAAAAAATGGCCTTTCAGAAGGAGCATCTCAAAAAACACAAAACACACACACTCATACACACTCCATCTGTCTCAAACACAAGTGTGAGATGTGTGTTTTACATGCATGATTAGTTTGATTAATGACATGTACATTTCGGTCAATTTGAGTGCTTAACTGCCTTCAATACCTGTATTCACACATGAACGCCAGCACAATGCCATAACAATGAGTCCGTTGAAGGTGTCCGTTGAAGGTGTGTCAATTACTGAATCACTGTGGAAGTTAATTGGTTTCAATGATAATAATTTGTCAGACAGCAGAGCATGGGTTTGATTTCCAGGGAATGCGTGAAGTAATAAAATGTTTACCTTGAATGCAATGGATAAATGCATCTGCTGAACTGCACAAATGTACATTTTAATTGTACAATTGCATTTTGAGAGGTTTGCAGAATGAAACTACATTTCCCATCATGCTCTGAGGAATGATAAAGTGTGTCTGTTTTATACTAATTATGTAATTATGACTTGTAAATAATTTAATTTTGAACTGTGTAAACTTTTAAACATCAACTGAACTATTGTACATTACTTGTGCTTCTTTTTGTTGCACTAGCACAAAAAAAATCACAAATCTTGTTTGAGATGAAAAAGAGCAAGATATTGTATTTTCTTAAAAAATATTAACAAAATAGTTCAACTTTTGAATATGTATATGTTGAATATGCACATTGTGCTTCCTTTTGAAGCACAAAAATGTCAAATCTTTGAGATTTGAATTAGAAAAATAAAATAGCATGCTTATTTTATTTTAATTATGTAATTAATATTCTTAAATATGAACAAAATAGTTCAACTTTTAAATATGCAAGCTTTAAACATGTGTACATCCCACAATTCTCTCTTTAAGCTGCTGCTAAATCACTAACAAATCACACAAATAAAAATAAGGTGGCATTTTAACACATTGGTGTTTTTTTTGGGACTTTGATCGGCATGAAATGTAAAAAAAAAGTTGAAGTCATTATCGATATGCAGTCTACACACAGACTCACCGAATCAAAATCATAGACAAAGCACCTTTTTCAAAAATGTCCACTATATATATGTGTGTGTGTGTGTGTGTGTGTAGAAGATAGCAGATAACACAGATGAAACTGTCCAAAAGACACAACACTTCCAGTAAAAACAGGAGTTGGAGTGTGGAGGGGTTCACTGATGACCTTGTTGCATATTTTGTGCTCTCTATGTGTGTGTGTCGTCCTTGGACGACTGTTTCCCACCCTAGTTGGTGGGTTTGTCTGTAAGTGGGCAGAGATGACTAATTTTTCCCACAAGCCCACACCCTGGAGCACCAAAGCCCCCACTCCCAGAATACATCTGTGCACGGCATCCCACACTGCAGATCCTAAGGCTAAGAAAAGGGAATGTATGCATCGATTTGATCACAGTATCAAGAGTTCAAAGGAATTCAAGTTTTTGGTGCTTGACTATGCTAAACGCTATGGAGTTGTGAGTGTTGCTATGCAGTTGATAGGATGTTTGTGTAGCTGCAAGGTGAAATATCTCTTAATCATTTATTTAGTACAAAGCACGTCTCTCCTCAACAATCATTGATGTCTGGAGCACAAACGCTGCAGCACTTTGTGATAGAGCTTTGAATTCATCTGTACATCTATGAGCAACAGTGCTAGAGATGCTTGATTTGGTAAACTAGAAAGAAAGAAAGAAAGAAAGAAAGAAAGAAAGAAAGAAAGAAAGAAAGAAATTATCTTACCTGAAATGAGACATCACAAGGTCACCAAATACAAAAGAAAATATCAGTCGAGGCTCTGAATGTGTCTCGTCTTCATCTGGATGCTGCTGTAAAATAAATACATAAATAAATCATTCTTAATGCATTTTAAGTGCAACAGATTTCTGCGGACAACAACTTAACAACTTAAACTTATTTTAGCAAACTAAAACTGAAAAAAAAAAACTAATGAAAACTTTATAGACACAAATAAAAATGACAAAAACTACAATTAAATGGAACCAGAAGATAAAAATAAAAACAAAATATGAATAACTTGTCAACTCAATTATATTAAAATATAAAACACAAAAAACAAAAACATAAAATAACAAAATGTTTGTAAAAATAATCATTAAAAATAATAAAAAATATTATATTATCAAAATTACAAATATACTAAATCATTTTTAATTTGTAGTTTTTTTAGAAAATGATCAGTTTACTACTGTTTTAGAGATCCCACATACCAAAACACCTCAACACATCAACAACTTTATTAGTCCAAAGCTAAAAATGGTTCTCTAACCCTAAATCCGACTGTGTCATATTTGATATGCGAGTTTCTAAACGATCAAAACTTCTACAATCTACCCCATTCTTTCTGTTGTCTGTCGTTTTGACTTTTTTTTCTCAAGTAAAAGCTCTTTCCTTCACGTGTTTCACGTGTCTTTTTGCTTTCAAATCTTTACTGATTTTTATCAAGTAAACATAAGAATAACTTTAATATTGTTAGTAACACTTACAGGTCAAAAGTTGATTATTCATACATCATTTTCAGACAAATCAGCTTCAAATGCAACGAATATGATCATCAGGCTTTTGAATATCTATTTGTTCATCTTTCAATCAGCATTGGATTGCATTGTATTATATGTTTTGATCATTTAAATCTCATCTTACTAAGACATATTATTGGAGATATAGAGCATCTCATTCATTTACATCACAATTAGAATTTCAGCACTTTTTGGCCAATTTGCATATTTTTGCTTGAGTCTGTGCTCCATATTCTCACTATATCAGACTATATGAGCCATAAAAGCCTTATGTTTCAAATACGATACTCAACATAAAACACACGTGCAAACTTTTGTCCGAAGGTTCATTAAAGTGTTCCATTTTAACAAATGAGATTTTTTGGACATATTTCAGGCTTTATAGGATTAAAAGAAGGTTCTTACCTGAAGCACTGAAGAACATTTATTAAGAATATTTCGGTTTGGTCTGAAAACACTTAAAGTGTGTCTAATACAGGAATACATGCAGAATCACCTGTCTGAGGTTTCTATGACAACTAACTGAGAATACCTACAAATAATGTTGCATGTGTGTGTTTTTAACTTAATAATAGACACGCGTCTAGCTAATTCTCCATCTTTTAAATCGAAATCACATTTTACCCAGAATCCCACAGTAAAACGCTGGGGTTGGTATTAAATAACTGTGCTGGTTGAAAAGCAGGTCATGATGAATCTGTCATAAATTACATAACTAGGTGGATTCTTGATGTCATTTAGGAAATCCTGTCCATGTTAAAGCGTCAAGTCATGATTTAAAGAGACAGACACGGAGGAAAAATGTCACAGTGCCAAAAAACTCAAACGAGGCATGCGAGAGACTGTAATAGTTTTATGGATTCTGAAACAATAGAGTTGAAGGAAACACACTCCCTCTCTCTTTTTTCACATAAAGACGAACTGTATTTGTGAAAAGGTACCGTGGTCTGCCATTTCTGAGAGTAAAATCTCTCTGTCTGCTTACAGACATGCAGACAACATTTGTAGTGAATTGATTGGCTGAATGAACTTTTTGATTTCGATTGTGGCATAATTTGAAAAATCTTTGATTATTAACATCGTTTGGAATTTATAGTTCATTTTTGAGCAGACGCAAGTAGCAAATCAGACGCATTTACTGTTATTATTCAAATAAAATGGTCTCGTTTCAAGAAATCTACAAATATAAACTAAATGAAACATGTTGAGAAGTGAGTGTATTATAGGATACAGTAAACATAAGATAGTAAACATTCATTAGTAGGATAAATGCATGACAAATGCCAACTTTTGTGTCAAAAACTACAGCACTGTCAAATCACACCAATCACCAAAAAAATTTAAATTAATTATATACTGCTTTCTTTTAATTGCATCTTTCTGGTTCTTTTTAAAAGTATAAAAATTATTTGTTTTACCTAGACATAATTACTGTTATAATTGTGCTTTAATTTTTAGCTTTCATGACTTTCAATACAATTTTTATTTATATTTTAATATAATATATAAATTACTATAATGTTATACATATATATATATATATATATATTACAATATTTAAATTATAGTCAGGATAATATTTTACCCCCCAGTCACTGGAAATTGAAGCGTCTCAAATGGGAAAAAAAAAGAAAAAGTCCAAATTTACCTGTATTCACCCAATAAATTGTTTGTGGCTTTCTATATATAGCAGGTGCATTAAACACAAATATAGCATGTAGAAAACCACATTAAACAATAATCTTTCCCTTTTACCGCATTAAATGGCATGTATAAAAAAGTGTGAGTCAGATGAACAAATGTACTCGTCACACAACTGAGTATAAGTTTACATGTTAACTAACTGATTAGCCGTCAACCTCTGGTTTCAGTTTCAACGAAGGGAAATTGAACAGCCCTTTCAGGAACACACTGTCTGAGCTGCAATATGGGTCAAACCGCACGTATAAAACAACCAACTTCTAATTAACTAGAAAGTTATAACGGCTCCATTCTGGCATTATATAACATATCGTTTAATTAAACTTACACACATGCAAAATATAAGCAGCAAATCTGCACTGTGTGCCACATAGGAAACCATTCAAAAGAGTATATACTGCATAGTACTCTTACTCAAGCATATATGCTTTTGCACTGCAGTGTTATTTTAGTATCATTGATGTACTATTACAGCTTTTGTTAAGATTTTAGCTTTATATTTTCTGTTTTAATTTTAGTGAAAGTTTCAGTAATTTTGTGGCGTTTTTGTCATTTATCATTTTGTTTTTAATGTCTTTTTAAATATGTTTTCAATATTAGTTGCGACTGTTTTTGTTACTTTAGTGTCTACATATATGATATGATCTATTATATGATCAGAATGCCACATGCATACATGAATATAAAATAAGTTATTGTATTTTTTGTAAAAATTCAGTTTAAGATTAATTAACTGAATTAAATGCATTAAAATTACGTGAACATGCTTTTTTTATGTGTACCATGTACTTTTTGTCATGTAGTATTCAGTAATAATTTTCAATATATACATTATTTACATTTTCTAGATATTAAAATATATATTTTTTTTTGAAGTTCTAAAAAGATTATTAGAGCACATTTGACAAGAAAACACTACTTCAGTCTTTCTACTTCAATATTTCATGTTTAATTTCAAGAGTTTCTTGCAGTTGCTGTGTAGTTCATTGTGAAACTGACTGGTTTCTACAGTAAATTCTGAACTTCAGGGCTTCCACCTTGTTCCTTCGTCTAATTCATCTTCTGAAGTCACAGCACACGCATATATAGAACTGGTACTTTTCTCTCTCTTCCTTCATTTGTGCCCAAGTTTGAGTTGCAAATCCTTCACGAATAAAACTAAAAATTCATTTTGTCTGACCCCAAATCAGAGGGTTTGTGCACCATGGGCTTTATTACATACTGAGCTTAAACTGTGTTGTGGAGGAGGATGGGTATTATTATCCTGAGCTTCCCACCCAGCTATAAAAACTACATCGCTGCTCTAGAGTAGATCCACCTCCTCTCTCTCTCTCTCTCTCTCTCTCCTCCTTCCTGTCAGCGTCCACACAAACCTCTCCGTCTGTCCGCGTGTGCCGTTGTTTGGGGCTTGTAGTTGGATGCTCAGCTGTGTCTTTTGTGAATGGAGAGGAGACGCTGGGGCAGACGGGATGGACAGACGTCTTTGCGTCCCTCAGAGACGGAGATGAGACAGGCTCGGATCTGAAACGACACTTAGACCTGGAATAAATCACACGTACAGTAACACACACCTGAGGATCTGGACGGGTGAGTGCGTTACAGCCCAGTTCACCTGTTTTCAAGAGTTGTGCATGCGGGAAAGTGTGCGTTTGAGTGGGAATACGCAGGACGTTTGCGTCCGAGGTCTGTTTATGTTTGTTTGTGTGCATCTCAGGTATAGAGCAGCAAGTCTGTGGGCAGCAATTTGATGACTCACGTAATTATTTGGGCCATTCTTTAGATATCGTCTCCTGAAAATGAGCGTGTGGAGTTTTGGCCCGCTGTAAACGCAAAGTAACACAAACAAGTAATGACACAACAAATCGACAATTACACCAGACGCCGCTGGCTCTGATGTGTGTGAAAGCAAAGTGTTATCGAAAGAGTTTCTAAAAAACAATTCGACGCTCACACTCTGCAAGAAAGTGGCAATTCATTTTTTGAGAGGTTGCTCTCATGACCTTTTTAATGCGGCCCACTGATCTAAAGAGGCGATTGACCCACATAGTCACACATAGTCATCTTCACAAACAATTTTCATAATACCATTACATATATCATCACATTTTTATGTTTTATGATATATATATATATATATATATATATATATACAATTTTATTCTATTAAATAAAAAATAGAATAAAATTGTATATATATATATATATATATATATATACAATTTTATTCTATTTTTTATTTAATATAGTGTTATTTATAAATTATGATTTATGAAAAGTGTAAATCGATTATGATCATTTTTGGGTTGGAAGTTAAAAAAAATCCACATTGACGTCACATCGCAAAAATCAGATACGTATCAGATTTATTTCCAAACAAATGTGGCCCATATCAGATATGAAAATGTCAGACTGTGATTTTTATTATCAAAAACAGATCTGTGTCACAACTGTGATGGGAACCTCACCTTTATCTAAATCCACCAAAAACACAAAAGCAATTCATTAGAATTGTTCATTTTTAGAAAGTCATTATATTACCCTTATGTTTTTAAAAGTTTTAAAGGGTGTCATAAGGTGACAGGTGAATGTGTGTGTGTGTGTGTGTGTGTGTGTGTGAAAAGGGCTGAATGCAGATTAAAAAAATTACTGTTTGTAGCAGCTGAAGTGCGTGATGCAGGTGTCTGTAGAGTCTTGCTTCATATATTTACCAAACAGATGAATTACAGCAGACGTAACACAACAGCTGTGTGTAATCCTAACGAGACTCTTTAAGTGTCATTTATGTTCGTTCTGATCTGTCGCTGGGTTAATCAGACTATGGGTAAAATGCAGCTCAGAACTCGGGCCAAGACACGAGGCCAAACCTACACGCCACACTTTATTATGTTTTCTTTAACTTTGTTGAACAAGGTCCTGGTTTAAGTCTGTGGTCTGTCCTCAATTTATATTAGAGTACTTGACAACTAACTTGAACATAAAGTTTTTTTTCTTCTCTGAAATCATAAATATACATACAGACACATAGATAAATGCATATAGAATAAATGTAAAATAGATATAAAAGATAGTAAAAACACAAAAATAGATAAAGAATATGTAAAATATATTTTACATAATAAAAAATAAGGTTTTATGGCATTATAATAAAATAATATATCATTATAATTATAAATATAATATATAATAAATAATATCAAATCAATACTAAGATAGATGATGGATAGATATAAAATATATATTATATAAATACAAAATAATATTTTATGATATGATATTATAATAAAATAATATATAATTATAATTATATATTATATTATAATTATAAATATAATATATAATATAAAATCAATACTACGATTGATGATGGTTAGATATAAAATATATATAATATATTTTATATAAATACAAAATAACATTTTATGATATGATATTATAATAAAATAATAATAGAAAATTAAATATTAAATATTTCTATTATATATATATATAATAGAATTAGAAAAGTGAATATATAAATTGTTGCATATATCTATGTATACATTTTATTTCTGTGTGGGGTTTTTTCGTAAATGTTTTTTGTTTTATGTATATATATATTGTTCAAATATTTCATTTACAAAAAAAACCTAAATAAATCAGAAAAATTTAATTGTTAAAACTATTAACATGACAAAATGCTTGCTGTGTCACTTCAGCTACCAGTTAACAAATCAACTAAATTTATAATATTTCAAAACTTGTTACAGTTTAATGCAAGTGTTTAAACCTGATGCCAGAACCTCAAACTTTATAAATCAAGACTGTCAAAACAACACGTGTATGTCTGAAAAATTCTAAACTGAAACGGAAATCACATTCACAGTAACTAAAACCACCATTAAACCGTTTGCTGTGTGTTATATGCAAATCAGGCCTTCAGCTGTTCACATGCAGAGCGTTTATCATCTACAGCCCCGAGAAGAACCGTATTCAAATCCGCAGCCTCCTATTGGCTGATGGCTCGAGCGCACGGGCAGGAGGCACTTCTGTCTGTAAACAGGGCTGTGAGTCTCAGCGAAGCGCTAATAGACTAAAACCTACAGGTGCCCCTGCAGGTGAGGCCCCTAAATGATCTCCCTCAGGACCCACGAACCCACGGCTGGATTTAGCCAATTTAGCAGCAGTCTGAGTCGCCGTGAGTCTAAGCAGCGTGACACGTGCTCGCTCCTGTCTGAGACTCCAGCCCTGCCTCCCTGAAGAGGCCATGATGAAATATCTCTCACAAATGTGAACTGTTTTAACTTTTTGGAGAAGATGTTGTAACTTTACCCTATCAAGAGTTGGTCATCTTTGCATCACAAAGTCAGACAAGGCATCCGGTGTGCACCACATGCATGCATTTAACCTGCAAAACACAGAGTCAGTGCGCTCTGACTTCACGTTAACGAACAATCACTATTAATTGTCGAGACTTAAAGTCTTTGTCCCACTTAAGACGATCATCAAAGCTTGCGTGTGTACGCATTTAGTTCAAACATCAAACACAGGTGTGTTATTTTGAATGATCAAAGGACTGAGGGGGTAGTTTGGGTTTTTACTCACAGCGTCATTTAAGTTTTAAGTTATGACACATTATGATTGATGTTGAACTCTGAATTAGTAATGCAAAGAAGAAAATAGGAAAAAAAGCGTATTATTCATGGCACTTAAATAACACCGCATGCATTCATATCTGAAAGCTGCTCAATTCAGTGCGATTCGCAAATAGGTTCAACTGATTCATTTAAATCAATCGAGTTGAGTAATTTTGTGAATCAAAACGTGTCAATTTTTGCATGCCGGCAATGAAGACGACGCAATATCAAAGCAACACATTTAGCTGACTTCTTGTTGTCTGTTGCAGTGCTGCTCCTGAATAGCGGAAACACTGATACGCACGCACACATCTTTTTCAAATGCGTCTCTGTGCTGAAATGAGTGTGTGGCACTTTTCGGGGCTAAAGGGGGTATTTTCTTCACCCCTTTACACAAACTGTAGACACCAGAACAAACGCTAAGCATCATTTTCAGATCCTCAGATTATCTCTAAACATCCTTTACAATCAAACATGACATTTGATACGGCCGACAATAAGCTGGCATGAAGCAAAATGCAGCTGATAAGCATCTGAAAATGCAAATTTTCTTATTAAGCAACTTTTATTAATTTTATCAATTATTTTCATGAAATGCTTTACTTTTATATAGAATTTAATGTCCTTAAAATAATAATTGGTTTATTTCAAATTGTTTAGAGAATTTTCAGGACATTTACTGAACAAAATAAAATGAGAATAATTTTTATTTAAAAAAAAAAAAAATGTAAACTAAATTTAACAGGTGTTCTTAGGCTACATGAATCTGTGCTTGTAAAAAAATCTGGATTTGATTCTTCATGTCATTAACAGTCAAACTAATCGGATTTACGGAAACAATAATGAATGTCTGACTGCCAAAATTCAGCAGCACGTCAACATTACGATTAAATATTTCTCAATGGAAAATGACGTCTTACTATCAATACAAACAACAAGCAGACCACAAAAACAACCTAATACACATCTGCAGAAAAATCTACTGCACTCCAACTGATTATCAAATCACTTCACATAGAAAAGTGCAAACACGGACATTCCGTCTAGCGATGGACAAACTGAGCTGTGGCCCAGCCGAAGATACCCATCTGAAGCATTACTGCTTTACTAGCAGAGCCACATCAACAGTTTAGACAGGATTTCAGATAGCATCTATCACTGAGGTGTGTGTGAGTCAGTTTTTGCCTATATACTGGGAACAACAGCTTAATAATTTCAATGAAAAATTGAATAAAAGTTGCACAGCAAAAACTGATCTAAAAATTCTTAAATCAAGATACATTTACTTGACTTTAGATATTAAGTCGCTTCCAAAATTATCAAAATTAAGTATGTTTTTGCTTGAAACAAGAAATTCTTGTTCTAAGAATGTTAAGTCTTGTTCAAAAAAAAAAAAAGTTTATGCTTAATTCAAAGGGAAAACAATATTTTTTTAAAGATATTTGTACTGGAAAATAAGACAAAAAATGCTTCAGATATTAACTCTTGTTTTCTGAAAAATCATTCAAATTAAGAGATTTTATGCTTAAAACAAGAACACATATCTGTCAATGAGATCATAAAAGTACACTTACTTCAAAGGAAAACAAGATTATTTTTCTGACCTAATTAATAGATATTTTTCTGGTATTAAGAATGAACTTCATTTAGATTTTTTTTAACAAGACTTATTATCTTAAGTCATTTTGCTTCTCAAGTAAATTAAATCTTGATTTTTTTTATATTTTCAATGGAAAAGAAGACAAAAAAATAAGGTCTGAAGGAATTATTCAGTGTTAAGCGAGCGTGGAGGGGCCAGTGGGCCCTCAAACACACACACACTGTAATTATGGGAGCGAGTGAGGAGGTGTGGGGGCCGGCCGGAGAAACGCATGCGCTCCCAGGGTGGGTGGGAGACCTCACTGTGTCTCTCTTCCTTCTTTTTCACTCCCTCCCTAATGTTGTTTTTAGCTCTGAAAGCCTATTTAACTTGGCTGGATTTTCCAGGGTGGGGCACCGCTTTTTTTTTTTTTTTTTTAGTTTTGCCCAACCTGTCAGGGAAATTCTGGGGACATGAGATCTCATCCTTCCCTCTTCAAGTTCAAGTTCAAGTTCAAGTTTATTTGTATAGCGCTTTTTGCGATACAAATCGTTGCAAAGCAGCTCTACAGGAAATTAAGTTTCCACAATATATTTATATATTGCAGAACCTTAATATATTTAACGTATGGCAAAATTTGGTAATTCTGTATGTTGTCTGAGCATTGGCATCCTCTGAGGGGTTGGCATTATCTTTTCTCAGGTGTTCGGTCATCTCAGATCATTTAAGGGTTGGATACAGACTGAAGCTTCTGTCATTCCTAGTTTCCATGGGATGTTAATCCCGTGGCAGAAACAGAGAAACAAATAGAGACATAATTAGTGTAGCTGCTGTTCCATCTAAGCAAAAATGATTTGTTCAACCCAAGCTAAAGAATAATAATAATGTACATTTGATCAGATATAACTGCAGTACAAGATTATAAGATGCATTATGTGAATGCTTGGCTAAAGAGATGTGTCTTTAATCTAGATTTAAACAGAGAGAGTGTGTCTGAACACCGAACGTTATCAGGAAGGCTATTCCAGAGTTTGGGAGCCAAATGTGAAAAAGCTCTACCTCCTTTAGTGGACTTTGCCATCCTAGGTACTACCAAAAGTCCAGAGTTTTGCGACCTTAGAGAGCGGGTTGGATTGTAGCGTGGTAGAAGACAAGTTAGGTACGCAGGAGCTAAACCATTTAGTGCCTTATAGGCAAGTAATAATATTTTGTAAATGATACAGAACTGAATAGGTAGCCAGTGCAGAGACTGTAAAATTGGGGAAATATGATCATATATTCTTGACCTGGTAAGAACTCTAGCCGCTGCATTTTGGACTATCTGTAGCTTGTTTATTGAAGATGCAGGACAACCAGCTAGCAGTGCATTACAATAGTCCAGTCTAGAGGTCATGAATGCATGAACTAGCTTTTCTGCATCAGAAACAGGAAGCATGTTTCGAAGCTTAGCAATGTTTCTAAGATGGAAGAATGCTGTTTTTGTAACATGGGAAATATGGTTTCCAAAGGACAAGTTGCTGTCTAATATAACACCCAGATTTTTGACTTTAGAGGACGTGACAGTGCATCCGTCTAGTTGCTAATTTTTAATCCAAGAGATTTTGTGTACTGTTTTTTGGTCCAATAAGTAATATCTCTGTCTTATCTGAATTTAATAGGAGGAAATTATTGGTCATCCAATCTTTTACATTTTTTACACAATATATTAGCTTAGATGGTTTAGAAGTTTCATCTGGTCTTGTTGAGATATATAGTTGAGTATCATCAGCATAACAATGAAAACTAATCCCGTATTTTCTAATAATATTACCAAGGGGCAACATGTATATTGAAAATAGCAGAGGACCTAGGACAGATCCTTGTGGTACTCCATACTTTACTGGTGATAATTGAGATGACTCCCCATTTAAATGAACAAAGTGGTAGCGATCGGTCAGGTAGGATCTAAACCATCTTAAAGCCTGCCCTTGAATACCAGTATAGTTTTGTAGTCGATCTATAAGTATGTCATGGTCTATAGTGTCGAACGCAGCACTAAGATCAAGTAATACTAGCAATGAGATTTTCTTGGTCTGAAGCAAGAAGCAAGTCATTTGTAGTTTTAACAAGTGCAGTTTCTGTACTATGGTGAGGCCTGAAACCTGACTGAAATTCTTCATAGAGATCATTTTTTTGCAAGAAGGAGCACAATTGAGCAGACACAACTTTTTCTAAAATTTTAGACATAAACGGAAGATTTGAAATGGGTCTGTATTTTGCCAGTTCATTAGAATCTAGTTGTGGTTTCTTAATAAGAGGCTTAATAACCGACAGCTTGAATGGTTTTGGGACATGACCTAAAGATAACGATGAGTTAATAATATTGAGAAGCGGTTCTTCTGCTACAGGTAACAACTCTTTCAGTAATTTAGTGGGTACAGGATCTAATAAACACGTTGTTGGTTTAGATGCACTAATAAGTTTATTTAGCTCTTCATGTCCTATAGTTGTAAAGCACTGCAGTTTTTCTTTGGATGTGATGAATGAAGCTGAAATACTAGACGCAGTAGAATCTACATTTGTTATTGTATTTCTGATGTTATCTATTTTATCAGTAAAGAAATTCATGAAGTCATTACTATTAAACTGTGAGTTTTACTATTAAACTCTTCCTCTGTCTTTCTCTTTTTTTTCAAAGTTTGCAATTAAATTGAAGTGTTTGTGTTGTTTATACACATTAAAAAAGAATAAAATATCACACATACCAGTGTTTAGTATTATTGAGATACTATTATAGTTTTTTGTAGTATTACAACATTTTGAATCTGAATTTTTTTTCTTATATTTTGTGATCATCTTAATTTTAGTTAAACGTGTATGTTTTTGTCATTTTTATTAGTTTTCGATTTTCTCTCTCTATAGTTTTATACATGCCTATTTAGTTTTATTAATAATATAATACATTTTCTGCTACTTCTGTGTAATATAATCTTTAAAAACTCTTTATCTCTCTCTATATTATTTTTTATTCATTTTTGTTTTAGTTATTTTAATACAAGTTATTCTAATTTAAAATGAGAAATGTTGCTTTAGCAACTAGCTGAAATAATTTTTTTTTTTAAATATTCTATTTAATTTCAAAGAAAGTTTTCTAATGGTTTTTAATATTAGTCTCAGTTTTAATTAACTATAATAACCCTGTGTATATACAATATCTTACTATTCCAAGTTTCCATTTCCAATCTCATGTTGGTTCATTCAGGGCAAATGTAATCCATTATTTCTGTTGCATCAATATATATATATTTTATAAGTGTCACATTGTTTGATAAACAAGGTTCTTAATTTAAAAGATACGTTCCTTGTTAGTGGACTATATGTTCAAGCTGTAATTATAGCAACCGTCTCCTAGCAACAGTGGAAGGGACATTCAAATGTTGATTGGTAAGCGCTGAGCTCAATATTATAGAGAATAAAGACAGAAAATGGACAAGAAGTAAAACCCGAAAACAGCAGTAGCTCATTTACTTTGGCGCACAGGCCGTTTTTGGACCACTGAACGGCAGTCAACAGCTCCGGTGGCGGCGGGACGTATGAAAGCATCTATCCACATGCCTGCAGTGACCACGGGGACGAGACACACTGAGATTAAACTCTATTCATAGCCATGAATGAAGGACAAAGCTGCCAAAACGCCTCTTAAAAAGTCACTGTAAACATTTCAGGGAATCCGCAGGTACAATTCAGGCTCCATTCATGTAGGCCTGTAGTTTAAGAGCATCTGAACGGAGATCTGCAAAATACAGCTTTTCCAATCCTTTATTATTTTTGGACAGTGTTCTGTAGAAGTACACTTCTAAACTAGACTTCAGTAAATTATAACAATAAGAAAAAAAAAGGATTTGTCAATGTCAATTAAAGTAGCTGCAATTAAACCGCATCGGCCTCTCATGAAACACGAGTAAATCTGGGGGCGATGGGTGACGTTTACTCATGCCCTGACACTTTTTTCCCGTGGAAAGCAGAAACTAGAGCCTGACCCCTTTTGTCTTCCTGTGCTGTGCTTTTCTCTGAACGTGACAAAGATAAGTGTCAGCTTTTCTCACAATGTAAACCATCAGATTTAATTCGCTATCTTTTGAGGCCTTCACGACAAAATAGCCTCTGCTATCAATGTATATGGTGTGAAAAGCAGAAGCCAGTGGAGCTGTTGTTTGATCGCAATCAGAGAGAACCAGAAACACAAGTTTGCTCCTCAGACGCTCGACGGGAGCTAATTAATTATCTGATTGTGCGACGCGTCCTCTTTAACCGCAAAGTGCACAGAGTAACACACTTTTGCAGAAACGAGCATCTTTAACTCAAATCTCACTTTCAGTCAATTATTGTGGGGCTGGCCAAAAAAATTTTTTTTCCATATCTTTTGCTTTCAATAGTTATCATGATATTCATTTTAATGGGAAAGGAAATGCATTCCACATGTCTGTTAGAGATTGAAAGTGAATGAATATACCATGTGTTTGTTTAGAAGGAAACTTCATAGAGTAAAATCAATCCTTTATACTGTGTTTTCTATTTTATTTTTTTCTGGATTCTGTGTTTTATGATTTCATATAAATTATTATCAAAAATGTTTCTAATTAGATTCAATTACTCAGTCTTTTAACATGCAATCAAATGAAAATATAATTAAACATCATAGAGTAAAATCGTTTTTATTTTTTCAGTTTTCCGTATTTTTATGTTTTATGATTTATTACAAAGGTATAATCAAAAATGGTGTCTAATGGAATGAATTCAATCTATTTTTTAACATGCAATCAAATGAAAATATAATTAATTTAAAACAAACTTTTTTTAACTTTTGAAAAAAAAATTTTTTTTTCAACTTTTAAAAATATCTTGGTTGCATGATATCCCTTAAATAATAATAATAATAATTGGAGAAGTACACTGTAAAAAAATATTTTTCAGAGTTGTAAATAAAACATTATTGAAGTATGTTTTACAAAAACATACTATTTCAGTTTTTCTATTTCAAAATTTCACGTTCATCGTTGTAATTATTTGTGAAATGCACTAGCAAGTGAAACTTGTTTTAAACAATTTTTTTCAGTATACATTTTACAATAGTAATACATTTAAACTTATTTATTCAGCGTTCAGATGATGTATGTATCTCATTTTCAAAAAATTGACCCTTATCTCTGGTTTTGTGGTCCATGGTCACAAATATCTATTTATGGCCCAGCCTTATTTTAATGCATGACAGCTCTGACCGATTTCACTTTTTTTTTACCTGCACACAGATTCCTCGGAGAGGATGGCGCACACAGATGAGGACCTGATTGGAATCCCCTTCCCGAACCACAGCAATGATGTCCTGTGCAGTCTTAATGAGCAGCGGCGGGCTGGCCTGCTTTGCGACGTCATCTTAGTGGTCCGGGACCAGGAGTATCACACCCATCGCTCCGTCCTGGCCGCCTGCAGCCAGTACTTCAAAAAACTCTTCACGGTGGCCACCGGCTCCAGCCAGGACTCCAACACGCACGCCATCTACGAGCTGGACTTCGTGGCACCGGAATCGCTGACGGCAATTCTGGAGTTCGCGTACACGTCAACGCTGACGGTCACGGCATCCAATGTCAAGGAGATCCTGAGCACTGCCAGGCTCCTGGAGATTCCCTGCATTATAAACGTGTGTCTTGAAATCATGGACACGGGAGGAGGTGAAGAACGAGGAGGAGGAGACAGACCTCCGGAAGGAGAGGAGTTTGAGGGGGATGACGAGGAAGACGAGGATGAAGAGGACGAGGAGGAAATGGAGGAGGAGGCCGACTCCAAAGATGGAGAATTTGAGGACAACAATAGTGAGAAATCCACACAAGGGGCTGATAACCAAGAGAAACTCAAAGTTTGGGAGAATGGGAGGACAGTCAGCCCACCTTGTAGCTCCCAACAAGGAGCGCCAAACCCGGATGGCCAAGAATCCCAAAGACGCCAATCGAACACTCCGGAAGCCCAGAAGCCCAGAGGGCCGGAGGGATTGGAGGGCCGGGCGCTGAAGGACTTCTCAATAGAGTCTTTACTTCAAGAGGGACTCTATCCGAAAGTGCCAGGCCTGGAAAGAGGCGCCGGATTCTCGCACCTTCTCCCAGGATTCTATCCTCCCATGTGGGCAGCAGAATTCCCAGGCTACCCTCAGATTCTGGAGCCCCGACGCCCTTCCCACCCTTTCCCCAATGCTTCGCTAGAAAATGGCCCTTTGGACCTTGCGGTCAAGAAAGAAGTCATCAAAGAAGAGATGAAGGATGAGCCCACAAACCCTATCCTGCACAGAGACTTCCTCAAAGACTTCATGAGTCCAGGGTTGGGAATAACCTCTGAGCCCAGCCTCGGTCCGATCAAAGAGGGAGCGGAGCTGCGGTCCTACCTGAGTTTTCTTTCCGCCTCGCATCTCGGGACGCTGTTTCCTCCGTGGCAGCTGGAGGAGGAGAGGAAGATGAAGCCCAAGGCGTCACAGCAGTGCCCCATCTGCAACAAAGTGATTCAAGGAGCGGGAAAGCTGCCACGGCACATGCGAACACACACCGGAGAGAAGCCCTACATGTGCACCATCTGCGAGGTCCGCTTCACCAGGTGAGTCGGGTTAAGGTGACACAAACTTAAGCCCTCGATCCTAGGTAAAGAGCACAAATGAAAGAAGATGAAGTGACACTAGTTAAGTATACTTTACTACTTTAGTATAGTATCAGTATTAATTGATTATTTTTAGTATATTAATTAAAAAAGTATTATTAAATTACAATTAAAACAATGATTGTATTATTACAACAATTAAATTAGTAATTACTCAACATATAAATGTATTATTTACAATTTTGTTTTATTATTTATAATTTTATTTCATTTAAATTCTTATTAAATGACTATTCAAACGTTTGCCACTTTTCTTTATAGTGATAGTTGATATTTTTATATACTTTTACTTTACTTTTAGTCATTTAGCAGACGCTTTTAAAAAGCGACTTAGAAATAAGAAAAAGTAACTAAAACTAAAAGTCAACACTCTGTAAATACTCTATACACACCCATTTAAGAAAATACAGAAATTAAATACAATTGACAAATGCATACAACAACAACATTTCAATAGTAAACATATAAAGGAAAAAATGAAATAAATAAAATAAAAATAAAAAGCGATACTTATATCCTTTGCCGGTGTCCTAGCCCGGTGGAGTCGATGGTCTTTACACTCTTTACTTTTTACTTTTAGTCATTTAGCAGACTTATATACTTTTATTTAATTTATTTACTTTTTAATATTTTATTTTTATTACATTTTATTAAAATTAATACAAAGTTCCTATTTATTTATTTTTGCCATTTTTTATTACAGTGATAGTTAAATGTAATGTATTTTTCTATACGCATCTAATGGTTAAATTATTATTTAACATTTAATTTTATTATTTAATACTTTTATAGTTTATATTTATTTTTGCCACTTTTAATTATAGTTGACGGGAATGATGTCGGCTATATTTTATATCTTTCTATACACTTCTAATTATTAAAATTCATGTTTAGCACTTAATTTCACTATTTTTATTATTTACTATTTTTAATTGTATGATTTATTATTTTGTTTCATTATATTTTTATTAAATTACTATTATGAATACTTCTGAACTTTTATTTAAAGTGATAGTTGATGGGATGAAAAGGAGACAAAAGGATCATGAAGTACCACAATCTGGATTTGCATTAAAAATAATGTAAATATTGTCATAATTTACTCACCCTGATGTCGTTCCAAAAACTTTTTCTGTAGAAGACAAAAGCAGATATTTTGAAAACTGTTTTTGTCCGTACAATGGAAGTCAATGGGTTCCAAAGCCACATCAGAATGTTATTTTTTGGGCGAACTCTCCCTTTAACATTTCAGGACTGTTTTTAACATCAATTCAAGCAGATAGAGTACAAGAATAACACTTTACAATGAAGAGTCACTAAAAAGGAGCAGACATACTGAAGAAGGCAAAGAATGACAGATTTACGAGAAAGAATTCTGACTTGCTGTCATGTAAGCCAGCAAACTTTTCCCTTAAACAAATTACACTGACTGTCTACTAGAATAAATAGCCTCTTTGAAGCTGAAGAGCTAAGCTTCAGTATTACAACAATGAAACAGCACATGAAAACTAGAGCAGCATCATAAGGACAAACCTGCTGTGAAACACTTTATGCATCACTGTGGTCGGAGCCGCATGAGGTTTCCACACTGTAATAAAAGCCAAAGCATAGTGATGTTAATATAAGACCTACATTTCACTTTTGGGCTCAAACGCTCTGTAGAGGAATTAAATTTCGATGAGTGAGATCTAGACAGAGAAATAGATCAAACGAAGGCTTCTGAGTTTCTGGATAACTCATCTGGATACCACATAACAGGAACACTAAATCCGGTTTTCGTGTTTTTTGGGTTTTTCTGTCGCTGCTACTGTTGAGCAACTTGCAGCTGTCTGCTTTTCAAGTACGAAGGCGTACACCTGCTTGTGTGTTTTTCTGCATGCATGTACACTTTTCTGCGTGCATGGTGTGCCTTGAGGTTTTGCAGGGATTCTTACAGATATTCAGAATAACCTCAAAACCCAAACTTAGGCAAATAGTTCGCTCTAAAATGAAAATTTGCTGAAAATGTAATCGCAATCAGGTCATCCAAGACGTAGATGAGTTTGTCTCTTCGTCAGATGCGGATAAATTTAGATATCACTTGCTCACCAATGGATGCTCTGCAGTGAATGGGTGCCGTCAGAATGAGAGTTCAAACAGCTGATAAAAACATCACAATAATCCACACCACTCCAGTCAATCAATTAACATCTGGAGAAGCCAAAAGCTGCAGGTTTGTATGAAACAAATCCATCATTAAGATGTTTTAACTTAAAACCATCGCTTCCAGCTAAAATACAAGTCCACAATCCATAACATTGCTTTCCCTATAGTGAGAAAGTCTGAATCAGGAGAGAAATCTGCACAGATCAAGTACCGTTTACAAAACAACCTGTCTTTTAATGTGAGCGACAACAGGAGATGGACTTTTTCCACTGGAGGAAGAGTTATTATGGATTATGGATGCACATTTTGTCCATAAGTGAGGCTTTGAAGTTAAAAACATCTTGATGGATTTGTTTCTTATAAACATACAGATTTTGTCTTCTCAAGATGTTAACTGATGGACTGGAGTGGTGTGGTTTATTGTGATGTTTTTATCAGCTGTTTGAACTCTCATTCTGACGGCACCCATTCACTGCAGAGCATCCATTGGTGAGCAAACATTTAAATTTTTGGGTGAACTGTTCCTTTAATTGCTGTTTTTCTCTTTCTCAGGCAAGACAAACTGAAGATTCACATGCGCAAGCACACCGGTGAGAGGCCGTACATCTGCCTGCACTGCAACTCTAAATTTGTTCACAACTACGACCTGAAAAACCACTTGCGCATCCACACCGGCGTGCGACCGTACCAATGCGAGCACTGCTACAAGAGCTTCACACGCTCTGACCACCTTCACCGGCACATTAAGCGGCAGAGCTGCCGCGTCTCGCGCCCGCGACGGGGCCGAAAGCCCTCCGCCTGGAGGTCCACCAACTTCCTCTTCCCTCCAGATCCCAACGCCCTCCAAGCGGACAGGACCGTGCGGATTCCTGCCGCCGGTGGCGCCCCCTTGATGGCGAAACAGCAGCCTACGGGAGGAAAAACGCTGGAGGACATCGATGGTGACAGCCGAGAAACTAACAGGAAGCTCATCTCAGAGGATGTGAACAGAAAGCGGGGCGTGTTTGCTTTCACAGTGGCTACGGAGGACATTCTGCCACACCGGCCTTTCTATTCGGTGACCTCTGACCCCTGGGCCGTGAGACTGGAACAAGCTCCACCCATTCCCGAGGCCGCAAAGTGACTTGTTAATTCCTTGAAACAGCTGCTCGCTTCGGACGCCACACAGTCTTTACGAACCGGGTTCAGACTCTGTAATATTAAATGAGAATTACATTTTTTTGTTTTGTTTCATAAGTCAGCTTACATATGGGATGACAGGGATTTTAAATGCTTTTTAAATGAGTAGATTTGTTAATATCTTGGATGTGCATTTGTTAAAGCTGTTTTTGATGCTTCAGCGTTTGCTAACAAGGGTGATGCGCTCATAGACTGTTCAGTGCAATGGAGTATGTGAAAATCGAATGCAAAAATTTGACAATCAGGTATAGAGAAAGAAAAAAAAAGTCCTGCTGAATAAGCTAGAAGCTTTGATGTTTGCATTGTATTATCTGACAGGTTTTCTAATTAAACAGTTTTCAGTGAAGCTAAATTTACAAATTTACACATCGTAATCCACTATGCAAAATACAAAAGTGGTTCAGTTTTTTAGAATTGCCACAGAAACCACAGACAAAATTAAGAAGAAATACTCTCAGGATTACAAATCATTTTTTAACAAAAACTATTTTTTACAGCCAAAATATCACGTAAATGTCAAATCAATCTGCAGTTAATCATGCAATTAGACAAAAGAGAAATCCTGCAAGTTTTCTCATAATTATTTATATTGTGCATTTCAAATTGACCCTTGATTAAATTGAATGCTGTTTAAAATAATCATTTGTATAGATGGCTTTCAGGTTCTACAGTGAAATTGTTCATTATTGTAAGTGTTTCTATTGTAAAGCATCCAAAGATGTGTTGTTAAAGAACAAACTTGAAATCCAATCTGTTTGCAAAGCAGTCTTTTTCACATGAAAATGTGAGGTGCTTGTCGTGTACAGGAAAATGAAACGGGGGGGGAAAACGTCCACAACTTTGATACTGTTCCTCATCTGAATGGCTAGAGTAATTCAGCGTTAAAACTGAAACTAAACATATTTTCATGCTATTTATGCATATTTAAACAAGCCTTGGCTATATTTTACTAAGATGTTTTATAAAGACACTAACACATTTGTGTTCCGGTTTATCTGTTTTATTCAAGAGAGAATGTGTCAATGTACGATATTTGACATCAAACCCTCTGAAAACAAAACAATACCATAATAAAAAAAGCATAAAATATCCCCTTCGAGATTTTAACTTCTAAAACACCCACAGTACTCCAAATAAGTTTCTGCACTTCACACAAGACATTTAAGATGTTTTTATCTTGGTGTGCAAAATGCAAAGATGTTTCAATGGCCATGTACAATGAAGGTGCTTAAAGATGTGTGTGTATATATATATATATATGAAGCCCTTCTGTGGCGACTGGTGGGAACTTACTTGCACTATTTGTTTGATGATGTTTTAATATTGGCTACGATATATTGATATTAAAGATTTAAAAACATACAAAAAACTAAAAAAATGACAGAACGTGTCTGAGATATGCACTTTACTCCTCTTTAACACAAGAACAATTTCAGTGAAAGTCATTTTTATAAATGTGTGTGGTATTTGTATATTAGATTAATCCCTGGTAAACAGAATCAAAGAACTGGAATAACAATAAAAAAAGCTTTTTTCAAGAACCCCGTGTCTTTATATTTCTTGGAAATCTGACAAAGGCGACTCTACAGGAGCGGGTCATTTAATGAGGCTTTTATCTACAGTGATGAGGTCATGTGCATTAAAGGTCTCTTTAGAGTATTTTAACGTTAAATGCCGTACTCGAGGGTACAGCGAAGGCAGATTCATTCTCCCTCCTAAACGTCCAGCTTTCTGGATGATGGAGCAGATCTTTAACAGCTAGCTCACCTCAACCTAAAATTACTCTGAAATCATAGCATGTGGTAGTTTGTTATGACACAAGGAGTGAGGATCCAACAGACAGCCCTCTCTGTGAGTAATCTAAACCCACACGCTTCAGTTTGAGCCAGTTTCCCAAACACATACTAATGCTGTTTTGAATTGTGAAGAATGTGTAAAGTAGGATTGCTATTGGACTCATTTAACTTCGTATTAGTCTTTCTGACAATTAGTTTTAATAACTAAAATGATATATACTGCATGTTTACTGCTAGTTTTGGATGAGCATCTCAAGCTGACTGATCAAATGAAACCATTATAAAAATACAAAATGATTTGAATGAGAGCAAACTTAATTTAAACGACAAATTCTCTGAATGTCTTGCATAATTAAAAGATTTTAAAATATTACTAGTTTACATTAGATTACTTCAGCACAACTAGTCTTAATTTGCATCAGTGTTCAAAGGTAAAAAAGTTGAAAATAAAAAAATGAGGCATTAACAATTACAAAAAATACATAAAACTAATCAAATTGTAATTTCCTGTTCATTTAAACAATGTATTTTATATATGCGAGCTCTTTTATTGCTATCTAGCGCCCTCTACTGTAAATCAGGGCAAAATACACATAACAAAAAAGATAAGTTCAAAAGTTTAACACGTTTTCTCACAATGTTCTTCGTTGTATACAAAATATACAATTAAAATGACTTGCTTAAGGAAACTATATATATATATATATAATAAAAAACATTTATCTGTAAACTGCGAAACATTACGTCCTTGTTGAGCTCGTTTCAGGTAAACAAACGTATATAAATCAGTTCTATGCTAGTTAATTGACTTTTTAATGAATATCGCAATTATTTTATTACGACAGTGTATTGAACACGTGATTCTGAACTGTATTTTCCCTTCATCTGTGCATTATTTTAGCTCACCTGCTAATATGGTTCGTTCGTCTCACCTTTCTTTGGCAAAATTGAGTCACACACATCCTAAACCCCCTCTGGGCTCCATCCATAAACTTTCTGCTTATTTTGTAATCCATATTTTTATTTCTCTTCTTGCAACTCAACCGCGTGTTTACTTTCCCCACAAGTCACCTGAATCCAATGCCAAACTGAATCATTCACTTGAACCGATTCTTTAGATGATTCGAGCGAACTGAGTCACATTTCACCCGTACAAGCTTTAAGATTAAAACTGATGTGCATGGTGTACAACGCAACATTTGATGTAACCGAAAACAGTCATTAACAGCAGTATTTAAATATTAAACGTGAATAAATAACACGTAAAATGTAGACTTCTTGGAAGTCGATAACTCAAATGAATCGATTCGCTCAAACGATTCTGACTGTAAAGAATGGAAACTCTTACTATGTACTAAATACGGAATAGTACACTAAAAACATAAGTTGAAAATTACTCTTTCAAACAGCTGACATGCTATATTATGTCGTTTTTTCCAGTGCAAATGTCAGCAAAAGATTTGTTTATTTGAGAATAAAAATAAGAAAAGTCTTGTTTTCTGAAAGAAAAAGTTAAAATAAAGCTTATGATTAAAACAACAAATATCAGCCAACTGGGTCAGAAATCAACTAAAAAAAAAAAAAAAAAAAAAAGTTTTTATATTCCATTGACATTAGCTTTTGTCTCAAGCATAAACTTCTTGGAAAACAAGACTACTCCTCTATGTTCATCAAGTAAAAGTATTATATTTGAACTAAAGATAAAAACAGTAATTTTTTTGCAGTTTATGCAACATACCAGGACTTTATGAATTTAAGACTTTCAGCTCAGATTTAAGAATAAGGCCTTAAAATTGCGAAAGGGCAAGAAATCTTATAGCAGTATGAAACCCTGTTTGTATTGCAAACTGCTATTATACCACTTTAAAATCAAATTAGTTTGTTGCAGTTATACTGTATTTTGCATGTTATTCCCTTGAAGCAGCTAATAAGTCAAAGAACCTATAGCTTACACTTACTTTTGGAAAAAGATTGTTTTCGTGCACAAGTGTAAAGTTAAGACCTTCAAACAATATAAGAATCTGTCGTTTACTATAAAGTAGTTAATGCAAAGCTTTGAGTTTTGAAGTCAAAGGAGTTTTCCCAAAATCACCGTAATAACTCAACTTAAAATTGGTCACAGCAAAAGTCACCATTTAAACCATTAAGATTGACACGTTAACATTAGCCAGTAAACAAGAACACTTCCAAAAACTTACAAATCATTTATTTCTACCAAAAACACTATAGGAATGAGCAACATTGCTGGTCGCTAGCAAATATCCTAATTGACAAAGATTCAACTTAAGCATTATAACGGAGAAAGCAAAAAAAAAAAAAAAAAAAAAAAAAAAAAAAAAGAAAGTTTAAAAATCAAAGCAACAGAAGTAGAAATTTCTAGTCACTATTAGATGCATTACCCAAAACGCTGACATTCGCGGGACTCTGGTGTTTTAAAAGGCTCTCCTACGCTCCGCAACAACAGGAAGCAGAACAAGCATCTGGAAACATTGAGAAAAATTTACTCAAAATTGTTTTATTTCAAAAGCTCTGGCAGCTCCCGAACCTCATGTGGCAAATCCAGTAGACATGTAAAATACAACCATACAATACATTATTCAAAAAAGGTACCAAAAAGTACAGTAAAAATAACACTTCCATCTCTGGAAATGTGGACAAAAGGAAAATAAAATAAAAATAAAAAATGTGGAAGTGTGACATTGCTTCCCCGATTCATCCGTTCTGTACAAATGGGTCATGATCTCATCCGGTAAAAGGAAAGAGCCCGCAGGTGTGTGAACTGCTGTCGTCGTCACGGTCAGACTCCTGGTTTTTGGGAATACTTTAGTCCTGATGAGAAACAGACAGACATGGTCAGTGGCAGGTTGGAAAACGTTCAGAAAGACAAATGCAAAGCAGTTTTGCACGCATTAAACATTAACTGACATTCGGTCAATTGTTCATTTAAATCTTTTAGAAGGATTTGTAAAACAAATCAAAACGTTACAAAAACTCTTGGCAATGCATACCACATTTCATGCCAAGAATATGAATTTAAAACTTTCTACTACAATTTAAAGCTTTAATTAGTAAAAGCTTGAAAAAAGGCTATAAAACTTTCAGAAATCTGCTCTGAATAAAAGTCTCATCAAGCTCAAGTCCTGTTCTCATTTGATAAATATTGATTTGACTGCACTGACACCAAGTAGCGTTTCTTAACCCCAAGAAAGCAAGAATAAGGAAACAAACACGTTTATCCATTGATAGTCACACACTACCTATTCTGCATGATCAGTATGGCTTGTAACTCTGGTGGCCTCCGCGTCTTGGTGTTTTCCCATAGCTTGCACCGCCCTGGTCTGGAGAAAATAAAAAGTGAGAATGAGTGATCATGGAAGTGATACCAGGACGATCATAAGAGTGTCTGGAAGCTGTCGACTTACTGTAGTCATAACCACCACCATAACCATAGTAGCCAGAGGAATAGTCGTAGTTGCCATAGCCTCCGTAACCACCATAGCCCTGCTGGCCACCGTAGCCGTAGCCTTGGTCCCCGTAGCCCTGGTTCCAGTAGCTGTTATAGCCCTGGTTCCAGTTCTGGCCTGGGCCTGAGGAAATGGACGCCATTAGGTCAGTGACTGAGACTGGGGTTTATAATCATGTAATAAGTAACTAAAGCGTGCCGCTTACCCCCGCGACCCCTGCCGCGACCTCCGAAGCCTCCGCGGGCACCATACTGCTGCTGCTGGTAGATTTCCTTGGGCTGGGCGATTTTTATCTCGCACTGAAATCAAATCATTGACAAACAGATGAGAGCAAGGCCAAAGTTTAACAGGCTTAAAAAACAAAAAAAAAAACACAATTATAAATGTAATGACTCCATAACTCATTTTCAATTTAGGGCAGATAAATATTTATAGCTGAATAGTAAAAATTTGTAAATTAATCAATTATGATTTTATAGTTTGGACTTTCTCCTGGCAATCGAGTTTATTTTCCGTCCTATCCTGCAATTGAGGGAAGGTGAACAACAACAAAAACAACCAACAACAACCCCCCCTCAGTTGCAACATGCCCCCCCCACCACAAGATTATAGGTAACTGCATCGCCAACAACTGACTTTTCCTTCATAATTCTGCATTTATATCTTGCAATTCTGAAGAAAGGTCAGAACTTGTGATGCAGCGATTTTAAATCCCATGGCAAAAACAAGCTGCCATAATATATACATACACACACCACACTAACTTTAACCCACAAACCAACCCACCATAACTACGTTTCTATTGCAAAAATATTGAAGAAAAGCACATACAAGGTCATTCGTTACCTTGCTCCCACAAACGTTATGGTATTTCTTCTCCAGGATCTTTTTGACGGCAGATTCATCCTTGAACGTGATGAAAACGAAGCCCCTCCTTTTGCTCGTCTTTGGATCCGTTGGAAGTTCAATCGTTTCGATCTGCAAGCATCATAGTTACAGCATTAATAAAAATCAGAAGACAAAAACAAATGTTTAATGCTCAATGGATTAAAAAAAAAAAAAAAAAAAAAACCTCTCCGAAAGCCCCGAAGTATTCACGGATCTTCTCTTCTGTGGTTTCAGGGTTAAGGCCACCGACGAAGATCTTCTTAACGGGCTCTTTCTTTATGGCCATGGCTCTCTTGGGATCGATCTGTCGGCCGTCTAGCCGGTGTTCCTTTTGCTCTAGCACCTTTCAAAAGAAGAGACGTGAACGTCTGCCACCAAGCAAGCGTTTGGATTGAAGGGAAGTGAAAGCATACGTACCTTGTCCACACTTTCTGCATCTTTGAACAAGATGAACCCAAACCCTCGTGACCGGCCGGTGTTTGAATCCATCTTAATGGTGCAGTCCGTCACCTCGCCGAACTTTGAGAAGTAGTCCTTTAGGTCGTTCTTACTGGTGTCCCAGCTGAGTCCTCCAACAAACATTTTACTGCACAAAAGAATAAAACAAGTTGATGATAGCCTGTATTAAACCACTAACTAAAAGCAATCTCACAACAATCACAGACCAAGACTGCAACAGTTGAATTTGAAGTCAATTGTTTTTAATAGGACCTTAAACAAAAGTGCTGTACCATTTTATAAAAAAAAAAAAATATATAAAAAAAAAAACACATGAAAAAATCCAATCACTTTCTCCATAATGGAATAAATTGCTTATAAACTGTTACAAACAGACCCACAAGGTTGGTAATCAGTGATATGCTTTCATTAAAGCCATCAGCACACATTTCAACTTATTTCATTGAGCAGTCAAAGAATTCCCAGTAGAATAACTACATTACCCATGATTCTGCAGAGATGCCTACCAAACAGAAAATCAGAAGTAAATACTCACATTTTGCAATAAGGCTTGACTATATAAACAAGAATAACCTTCATTACGTCAATTTTATATTTTCCTACTCCTTTTTAACTTATAACAAGTTACCCGATTGCAGTTCTCCCCACCATTAAAGCTGCCAAATAGACATACATTTAATTTTATTTACAATTCAAAGCTGGTTAGTATGATTTATTGCCTGTAAGACTATTCAAAAATCCCTATGGAAAAATAAATGGACAAAAATGATCTTGAACCAGTTGAAATGTGGGCGGGGACTATTGCGCGCTATAGGCAAAATTCTAAAACCTGATTGGACGAGCTCGGGTCTACCTCAGCTATATTAAGATCCAGTAGCTTAGCAACCATAAACAGTCTATCGGCTAATGTTAAAGCAAATTACCATGCGGATGAAAAGGGCTTCCATTGTTGGGTTTAATGAAGCGACTTCAGGCGGCGTGTTTGCGATTTCACCGCTGTAAGGTCAGTTAATGTCGTGTATCGGCAGATCAAACATTCAACCCCAAACAGCACAATCACCGGACAGAAGAACCGAACCAGAAACCCACCCCACCCCCCTCTATTAACAAAGACACGGCGCCAACAGAGACGCCTTAAAACAGAAATAAACGTAATAAAGCGCTCACCCGGCATCTTCCTCGCCCTTGCTGGCGTCGATCTGTCCTCCGTTCTCCTCCTCCGCGAGCTCTGCTCCGTCCAGACTCTCCTCATTCCCGTTCTCAGAGGTCTCCATGAACTGATGCTCTGCGTCGGCCATTTTAGTAGCTTTAGGTCACCTTTGGATCAGAAGTGATTTGATTTAGTTTCACAATGCGAGATACTACGGTTGATGGGAGAATAATAGAGTAACGGCATGGTTACGCCATTGGATTCAACGCAAACGCTCAATTTCAGTCTTAGCGTGCTGCAAGCACAACAATTAAACCAAATCAGGCTCAAAAGTATGCTCGTAAAGTATAAAACGCATGTGCCTTAAAACAAACAAAAATCATTCATGCCGCGTAAAAAAAGCTAAGGTAGCATGCGATGCTAAACTAGCTAAGCGATCGCGTTTGCATTCTTTCAGCTACGCCGAACGCATAAAACAGGCTTTTTCGTCTAAATCGGTGTCTTACAGGTATTCTCGTAAAACATAAACTAGCCCAACACAACTAACCACGCGAATTAAATTCAAATTAACCGGCTTACTGTAAAATACTGGCGCTGAAAAGCCGCTTTCCAAGATGGACTCTCGCTTACAGTAGCAACTCGTGGCCACCTTTATAGTACCAGAGGAGTCCGGTGGAATAAAACAAGCTGTGATTGGACGACACTGTTTGACCAGGCAATGATAGCGTTCTTTGATTGGTCAGAGATGGTGAAGCACCGCCCACTATGGTTTCCTCCTGCGCACTTCTTTTCTGTTGTACGCTCGAGCGGTTTAGCATGAGATGTTCTAGAGCGCGTGCACTATAAAACACGATGGTGAAGGTGTGCTAATAAACAAAACGAATACATGCGTGTATAAAACATGATATCCAATAATGCTTAAAAAAAATAAAACGTGTAATGCTTCCCAATGAGACTGCATTCAGAGGAAATTATAGCAGAGCTGAGGATAACAGCAACACATTACATTCATTTGCGAATATTGCGTGACCTTTAGACAATTTTCATTAATTTAGGCCTTTTTCTGGATTACTGTCTTGTTTTTTGGGGACATCATTACTATAACATAAATACCACCCAAATTTCTGACCAACACCAGTTATTGCTTAATCCTGGATATAATATAAACGCATATTAACAAACATTTTCATGATTCATCCTATGCATGATATACATTTTTATTTACATGCATGATATAAAACTATTTCAGCTTCCCAAGTGAAAAGTACATTATGTAATTATAACAAAACACTCCAAATTGAGGGTGAACTACTGTAGTACTAAACAAAAACAAATCATATTCAACTCAAAATCAGCAATATTTTATGAAACATAATCAGACAGCAGGTATATAAATGTGTCAAAGCTTTGCTCATTTACACACAAACTGATAAATAATTGCTCCAGGATTCACAGAATCCAGCTTTTTCTTTCTACCTAACTGACCCAAACTGATGCAAAACCTCATATACTGTATATACATCAAATAGATTGTGATATTAAATCATGAGTAATATAACGTAAATTAACATAGGGTAGATTTTTATTAAAGAATAACTGTATGGTGAATTGATATTGTACAAATTGGCATCAATACAAGAGAAAAATACTAACAAGGACAAAATCAGTTTAATTTTATTATCTTTTATTATTCAATTTTCCATATTTTGCATTCTGTTCTTGGAAATGTACATCTTTATCGGGTTCCGATGGTCACCTGCCAAACTCTGATCAGGTTGTCTGTGTATCCAGCAAAGAGAGTCTGAGAAAAAAATAAAATGTGTAATTAATACAACTCTTTGTTTGTCCAATTGCTTTATATCTAAGATTATACATGGCACACAATGCCACCGATCACCCAGAGGTCCAGCATCCAAATTGACACTGATTATCTGCAGAATAAGCTCATCTCACACACACACAGGTGACTGTGGCCCGCGGGAAGCTCTCACCTGTCCATCAGCAGACCAGGCCAGAGACGTGCACTGGGGCGGCTCAGCCTTGCTGTTAGTGGTGATGACTTCCTGTCTGAGCTCATCAACGATGATCTTTCCCTCCAGATCCTGTGGAGAGACAGAGAGACACGACAGTAATGAGAGAGAAGAGCGACTGGGGTGCAAATGAACACCAAAGCAAACCCTCCGAAAGCCAAATATTCATATTCATTCAAATAGATTCAAAATGCAAGTAAATAACGAGTTCAAAATCAGTGTTTCCACAGTTATTCACTAAATGATCAAGGCCCAGATATACTTCAATTAAAGCTTGTTTTCGTTCATTTGGGGGGAAAAAGACGTTCGAAAAGGCTGAGCGACGGTATACTGTTTTCGAACAGTCCAACACCCCCGCGCTGCTGGAGGCGACCCTAAACACAACAACGATGCAATGATGAAGTGTATCTAGGCGTGACACAGATACCACTGGTCAGGATATTATAGACAAAAGAATAATGATTAGCTGCAGTTCAGAGTCAAGTATCATGTTTGCAAAACAAAAGAACCAGGCCATTTCCATAATCAGTCCTTTAAGTGTGAATGGCTCATAGTCTGAAAACTTTAGCATGATGTGGAAAAAAAATATTGGCGTCATCTCAATAACACAAACCTGTTGGTTGCTTTCTTTTATTAGTGTTCATTTATTTGATTAAACTGTATAAATTACACCTTTTTATATTTTATGTGGTGTCATGATTTGATAAAAACAAAGGTTTATTATTTCATGTTCTTTTGGCATTTCATTTATTGTATATCTTTTAAATTTGCTTATTGAAAGAACAACAGCAGCATTTATTTGAAACATGTATTTGGTATTTGCTACCTTATATCTTATACCGCGAGTGATCGTACAGGTGCGGATATATTAGTGGCAGTTCAGCTATTCGGCACAGTGCATTTATGTTGCTAGTGACTTGGAGATGTTGTTCTCCTGCCTGACCTCCGCTCAATGAGATACGAACTAAAAAAAAACAAACACACAAAGAGGGTGGAGCTCCAGAACACACCCACCGATTGCGTAATCGCCACAGACCAATGGTAGCTCGAAGGTGTTTAGGAGTCAAAACGAACTCCCCCAGAAAGTTTGCTTTGGTGAGCTGTTTGGTCGAACTGCCAAAACGACCTCAAAACAAACTTCGTTTTGGCCTGATTTTGTTCGAAATTATGCAATATCAGTTCGTTGTTTGATTTCGTTTGAAGCATATCGGGGCCTTTAGTGTATTATATTTCAGAATTTGTATTAAAAATAAAATAACTTTGATATAGGATAATAAACGTCATTAAGTGGTGAGACAAATTAATCAGAGTCAGCTGACGGTTTGAAATGATCCACGTAAGTCAGTTTAACTCAGCAGCTCTAATTCCAACTTAGATTAAAAATCATTGCAATACAAGCTAAATTTAAAATGAACACAATTCAATTAATTTAGGTGAATGGGTTCAAACTGACAGTTGAATGATTTATTTATTCAGCACTTCAACAAATGTCAATTTTGTCTTGTGATTTCAATTAATCACCACTGAAAATGATTGTAAAATATTGATTCACTGAAATCACCAGACAAAAACAACTATTTTAAGTGCTGACAAATGAATCATTAAATTAGTCTTTCTTTTCTTTTAAGACAGTTTGAATCAATTCATGGTTATAAATGAAACTTACCAGATTTAATGCCATCTTTGTTTATTTAAAATGTAATGTAATGATTTTCAATGTTGAAATCACTAGTCAAAAACAATTGATTTACAACAAATAATTTCACCAAAAAGAATTGAACTCACCAACTCTTATGCCACCTTTGGCAATTTTAAATTTAAAATGTATTTGCAATGATTTTCAATGCTGACCAATATGAGTTTTTCCATGCATAATGCAGATATGAAAAATCCAAATACTAGCTGAACGTCCAGTATGACAAAGTTCACAATCTACATATATAATTGAAACATTATACAGAGCATGATCAAACAGACACCCTACAGCCGAGATAAATGCGTAAATCCAGTCATAAATGGTGTGTTTAGGACAGAGAGCTGATGGTACCCAGATCTTGATGCTCGGTCCTGTGGCGGCACACAGCCAGTATCTGTTGGGACTGAAGCTGAGCGCGTTGATGACATCACCGCCGTCCAGCGTGTACAGATGCTTGCCTTCGTTCAGATCCCAGAGCATGGCCTGTCCGTCCTGAACACAGACACACAGAGAACGTCAAACCACCATCCTAACGGTGAAGTCATCTAGCATAACGAGGACACAGAACTGCAGGAAATAATGCAAAAATTCAATATCAGTCATTGGCCTAGATGAAGTTGAACTGCTTCTGTCCTTTATCACTATTCAAACTTTTAGATGCCACAGATCAGTATTATATTAGTATTATTGATATACCATTATAACTTTTGTTAACATTTTGAATTAGATTATATTATAGTTTTACAAATATGATTTGAATGTGTTTTATATTATCTTTTTTTTATTTAAATTTTTTATCATTTGTCGTTTGTGCCATTTTTTTTTCTTTTTTATATACTTCTGTATTGTTTTTTGTAAGTTGTAGTTATAATTTAGTTTTATAAATTAGCTTAGTTTATAAATAAATCAATTTCAATTATATAATATATATTAGTGCTGTCAAACGATTAATGGCGCTTAATCGCATCCATAATAACAGTTTGTTTACATAATATGTGTGCACTGTGTATATTTATTATGTATATATAAAGACACACACGTACAGTATATATTTTGAAAATATTTACACATATTTATATGGAAATATTTATATTTATATTCATATAAATTATATGATATATAAATATATTTAATATATAAACAGCATTTTTCTTAAATATATACATGCATGTGTTTGTATTTATATACATAATAAATAAACAGTACACACGTGTTATGTAAAGAAAGACTTATTTAGGATGCGATTAATCATTTGACAGCACTTCTAATATATATATACAATTATTTTAGTTAATTTTTAAATGAAATATTTTCATTGACTCCATAGTACTCACTTGCAGGCCCCAGCTTGAAAACCTGGGCCCGTATTCACAAAACATCTTAAGGCTAAAAGTAGATCATAACTTGCCGATTTAGGAGAAAATCTTACATTTTAAACGTCAGTCCTAAATTTAGGACTCCTAAGAGTATTTTACAAAGCGTTTTAGCCACAAACTATCCTAAAATAGCTGTTGCAGGCTACATGCCTCTAAACGTAAACATTTTAGAAACATTTGACAATGAGATTTTAAAAAGGTTTGGTTTTGGAGGTTATCCCAACTCCAAATTTCCCTTTGATTACATCCTTGTTTTCATTAACCAGCTGGGCAAGAAGTAACCGCTGTTCTTGTGTCCAGTTTGGTTTTCTTTTACGTTAACATGTCTTACTATCAGCCATGATTATTCTACTAAGTTAATAGATGCATATTCACTAATTGTTTGAGAAGCACACATGTAAGAGGCTGACAATTAGCTGAACATATACTTCTTTAATTAGTGACACTTAGTCTGCATTTTAAAATCTTTATTTGAATGTGGCAATTAACATTATTATTTTTAAACATTTATTTGCAACATAATATTGCACTCTACAATATTTCTATGAATAAATCTCTGACAGAGACTATCAGCCAATCACTTAGTTCTTAGTTACTAAGCATGCTGACATCATCCATAGCAACGAGCTCAACCCCGCCCCCTTACTCTGAGTTTAAGACTTCTCTCTATTCCTTAGTAAAAATTTGTCTCAGCAGCTTTGTGAATAGGTTTTAAGAGAAAAATCTTTTAATGTTATTTAGGAGAACTCTTAGTGGTGTGATAAAATGTCTTGTGAATACGGGCCCTGGTCTATATGATTTTTTGCGAGAAATGCATCCTAGGTTCAGATATTGACCCTAAAACAGTGAAACCGACCTTTCCACCAGAGGCACAGAGGGATCCATCAGGGGAGACGGTGACGGTGTTCAGGAACCCGGTGTGTCCGATGTGATTGGTCTTCAGCTTACAGTTGGCCAGATTCCACACCTGAACGAGACGAAACACTACGAGTGAAAAGACTGTCCATGCTTGCGTTCCTCAAGAACCTATGAAAACATGTTGATTTAAAGGCTGGGAAAAAAAACTAAACTGCATGTATATGTGTGTCCACAGAGCTGTCCTGTCAATCTAGCTTGATTTCAGAACCTAAACACTAGCTGCATTCTGACCAATCAGAGGACAGTTTACTCATGTGACTTGAATACATACATTTTGGAACACTTTGAAATGTTACCAAGAAGAAAACGCAACATTGTAACAATTTAAGTCATGGTTTCAGAACAAAGCAAGAGAAAAAGCCTTTAAAATCCACTCAGCTCTCACCTTGACCATCTTGTCCCAGCCGCAGGAGACGATGATGGGGTTACTGCTGTTGGGAGAGAAACGCACGCAGGAAACCCACTCAGTGTGACTCTCGTCCTGAGGAACAACACAAACATCTCAGACAGCAACTAACAACCCTGTAAAGCCTGACATATCAAATAATACTCTGTCTTTGGAATCATTTATTGAAACTTTAGACAAAATATAAAAAGTTTGCATGCGTGTTCATCATATTTGACCCATCAGGCTTTTATGGCTCGAATAGCAGGATTTAATGAGAATATGGAGCAAAGAACAGCTCAGTTTTATTCAGAGGCCCAAACTGAATTTGTGAAGATGATATTTAAGTAGACAAAGTGTGATGAAATTCTGATGCTTCAGATATTTGCATAAAATGATATAAATATCAGTCACTCTTCAATAATATGTTAAGATGAGATTGAAATGATATAATGCAATGCAATGCTGATTGAGATATGAAGAAATAAACGCTCCTCAGATGATGTTTTGGAGGCTTGTGAAGATCATTCCTCCTCTGAGGAACAGTGAAAATAAAGCTTCTGGAAACAAACGCTCCTCAAAAGATCCTGAGGATCAGATTTGAGATGCACTGATTTTTCTAAAAACGATTGATGGAGAATCAAGTAAAGCCGAGCTGCTTCAGCCCAGTACGTGTTCATCTGGAAAGTTATCCTTACATTTACTTGATAAGTGAAGCAGCAGCTGAAGGTGGACATTTGTCCAATCACACTTAAAGACATTTTACTAAAATAAAATCTAAAATATCAATCAGACGACCGAAGGCATGGAGTAGATTGTGTGCGACAGGTTTAAGAGCAAAGTTTTGATCATTTAGAAACTTACATTTGACAGTAGGATTTATGTGTTTAATTACTTCAGGCCTAAATATCACTGCTAAAACAAGCTCATTTTCAACAAACCCCAGCTCTCACCTGAATGGTGTACTTGCAGACGCCCAGCGTGTTCCACAGCTTGATGGTTTTGTCCCGAGAGCCGGACACGATCTGCCGGTTATCAGCGGAGAAGGCCACGCTCAGCACGTCTTTGGTGTGGCCCACAAACCGACGGGTCGTGGTTCCTCTACAAACGACATTCGAAGAGCAAAGTGAGTTTGAGCTCATAAACCCACAGCATTTAAGTAGTAGATGGCAAAAGTATAACAAAAGCCAGCAAACAAACAAGTTATATTACACAAGATCTTTTACATTAACATATGTGACCCTGGAGCACAAAAGCAGTCTTAAGTCGCTGGGGTATATTTGTAGCAATAGCTAAAAATACATTGTATGGGCCAAAATTATACATTTTTCTTTTATGCCAAAAATCATTATATTAAGATCATGTTCCATGAAGATATTTTGTACATTCCCTACTGTAAATATATCAAAACTTCATTTTTTATTAGTAATACGCACTGCTAAGAACTTCATTTGAACAACTTTAAAGGTGATTTTCTCAATATTTTTTTTGCACCCTCAGATTCCAGATTTTCAAATAGTTGCATCTCGGTCAAATATTGTCCTATCATAACTAACTGAAACAAAATGAATCAAAAAAATTGACGCTTATGACTGGTTTTGTGGTCCAGGGTCACATATGATAAATTCTAAAACTTTTTCTGGCAAAATTATACTAAATAACTCTTTAATTGAGTTCCCACAGCCTCCGTCCCGCACTCACGTGGTGAGGTCCCACAGACGCAGGGTCCCGTCCCACGAGCCCGACAGAGCGAACTGACCGTCCGAAGAGATGACCACGTCGCTCACGAAGTGTGAGTGTCCACGCAGGGCTCGCTGAGGAATGCCGTAGTTGGTCTCGTCGCGGGTGAGTTTCCACATGATGACGGTCTTATCTACACAAACAAGAGCACACTGTAGAGCAAGTGACAAACTACTAGTTAGTGCAGACAGGACTAACATGTTTTATCCACCAAAACATCCCTCAAAATTCAAAAAGCGTCATTAAAAGTCATTTCATAACTAACTAATGCCAGAAAACATGCATTTAAAGTGACACCTGGCTAGGGGTTAATAGTTCATATTAAATAGTAAAGGAAGAACTGAATAGAATAATAGCCGTTTTTGATTTCTCGGTAAATTGAAGAATGAGAAATATTTTAAAATACTTATTTCAAAACATAAAATATACAACATATGAATTCTGCTGCCACATTTTTAAAATAACTATATATATATATGCATATATGTGTGTGTGTGTGTGCGTGTGTTTATATATTTTTGTTTGTAAAGTTGTAAAATATATCTAATTCAAATAATTGTACATATTTTTTATTAAAATTTAAGAATTACTTTTATTTAACAACATAAAACTTTCAACATATGATTGAATTTTGAAGCTGCCATTATTAAAATAATAGTGTGTGTGTGTGTATATATATATATATATAAATATCTTTCCATTAAAAATTAAGATTGTTTTTTTTGCCAACCAAAAAAAAGCTGCCATTTATTAAATAATAATTACACTCATATATGAATAACAAGAATAAGACTATAGTCTCTATATAAAGACTTAAATATTTAAAAAATACTTAAAGGCCCTTAGACTAAACCAGGATTAAATATAAATTAGGAGTTTGAATATAAAGGTTTAAAAAATATTAAACTATATTAATAATATTAAAAAAATAAAGCTTCATTGATTGCAGTTCAAAATCATCCGAAAACATTGTACATTTAGTGAAGAAGGGACTTTATTCTTTGTTAGATTAAAATTGAACTTATTACTAAGAGCATGGTATCACAGCATTAACATGGTATTTCTTAAAGTGCCTTGGACTGCCACGGAAACCCATGGTAAATGATCTGTTTCTCGTGGTGTTATTATGGGATAGCGGCGCCGGACAGCTGCAGTAGCCGCGCGGGATAAACTGTATCATCTGTCACCTCGGGACGCGGACAGAATCATGTCCGGAAACTGCGGCGTGGTGGCGATCTGGGTCACCCAGCCGTTGTGGCCCTTCAGGGTCCCTCTCACGGTCATCTGCTCGGTCATCTCGGCGGTCGGTCCCGATCGATGGCTGTAGATTGAGTCGGATGGGCAGAAGAGCCGATTTACTCAAGTTTACAGCGCAGGAAAAGGATCGGATCCACGCCGGAAGTTCATATTCATGAGTGCGCGACGGCGCAGTGCATTATGGGAGTTGTAGTCCGGATGCAGCCGCTTGACGTCGTTTAAAAAAAAAAAACGATTTTGGATTAGGATTTTAAAATAATAATGATAACAATAACAATAGTATATCAATAAAACATAATACTAAATTATAATAATAGTCATCATGACAATTTTTTCGTTTTTGTTGACCGCGGTCAAAATCATCAGAAAACAAAGTACATGCTTTTCTACTATTATATGACATATAAAACATTTTGGTAATGTTTCGTGTGTGTTCAAATTTTATCGACTCTTATTTTCGGGTTTTCTGCTTAAATCAGAAAAACGGACAGAAAAATATTGTCCGATGTTTCCGCCCGGTTTCGAACCGGGGACCTTTCGCGTGTGAGGCGAACGTGATAACCACTACACTACGGAAACTGAATCAAGTGGTGATTCCAATAAGTACTGATTGGCGTGTCTGACAACGATGGAAAAGTCATTTTTTTAATAATTGTAAAAATAATATTTATAGTTTATTTTATTTATACAGTATAATTTCTGTTTCTTGAAAAGAAAAAAGTCAACAGTGAAATTCACATTTGTAACAAATGTCCACAAGGTGTCGCTCAAGATCAACAGCGGCTCCAAATTTTATTTGGACGCTTTATTTACATAATAAATGTCTGAATGTAATTGGATTAGCTACAAAATGTCATTCATTTTGAGGAAACGAAGCATATGCATATTTTTTTCAAGCATTTTTTGTGATATGTAGTGTTGAAGACATGGAAACCACATCGCTTTCATGTGCTGCTCTCTGCCTCGGAGACCGACCGCGTTTCTAATATACTGCGGCCGCAGCTCAAAGAGATGTTCTCCTCCTCTTCCTGGCTTTCTATTTTGATTCATACCAGAAAAACTCAAAGGAAAGCTGGGCTTTACCTCAAACTCTCAGTGACTGGGACATCTGGGAGCTTGCTGAGTTCTCAACAAACGTTACGCAAAGTTGTAATCATAGATATATATAGAATGTCATTCTATATATATCTATGGTTGTAATGAATAGCATTGATTTAAAATCAAGTTGTTCTGCTGATTTATGCAAAAGGCCTAATATTACCTAATTTGTAAGGTAGGTATGAAAACGTTAATGTCTGCGAACGTTCCATTTTATGGTTTTGCAAACATTATGGGAATGCTACATTCGAATAAACTCCGAACGTTCTAAAACAATACTAACATTCGAAAATATATCGTTGAACATCCAACTAGAATGTTTCCGGCAAAAAAACAAAGAAGAAAAAAAGCCTATAAATAATATTTTTCTGTTAATGTTTTGAGAACATTATAGAGACCAAAGAACTTTGCGTGAACGTTACACTAATGTTACTGGAAGAACTTTTGTTCATAACTGAGAGAATTTGCCAGAACGTTCCTGTTAGCAGGGATACATTAAAAACTTTTCATCATGTATATTTCATGTATATCATGTATCATCGTCATCATAATCATCATATATATATATATATATATATATAATATAATATAAATTTTAATGCACTTAGAAAAATAAAAGTCAAATGTCAAAAGTTTTGGTTTTAATGACAAAAAGTATTCAAAATGTATAATTTAACTTAAAATCTGAGTGGAAATCAGGCATTAAATAATGTCATCCATGAGAAAATGGGCTGAGAATAGAAAAAAATCTTTGGCTCAGATGAGGACAGGAATCGTGTTTGTGCTGTTTTTCTGTTGATTAAGGGAGAATACAAGACTTCTTCACCTTACAAATGGTCTTCAGAAGCAAAAATGCCATCAAATGCAAAATTTTGTGAGAAAGCGTGACTTATTCAAGCAAAACAGACACTATTTTTTAAATCGGCAGCTCAAAATTAGTAAGAAACATGTTGGATTTCATTCAAATAAGATGCAGGGTGGTGTTTTGTCCTTTGATGCATGTCAGAAAGCATTTGAAATCTGGTTAGTTTTTATTTCTGGAACCAAAAGAAACATGAGCGTAGACACTAGCAACAAAATGCATGGATGTTGATTCAGTGGCATGTGTTTTGACATGAAATTAGCTCTCAAAAGCAAAGCCAATGCAGTGACATTCAAAATTCAGAAGTGAAATCTATTGTTGGGTTCAGGTGAGGTTGTTTCTGGAGTTCTAGCCGCTGTGGTCACATAGAGAGTCCCAGTGTTTGTACCACAGTGGAAAACTGCACCGTTTCTCTCCCAGCTGACAGACCTCCACTTCTGCACGACACGTTTTAAGTCCTGCTGAGATGAATGAAATCAAACTAGTGGTTATGTCTGGAAACGAATATGCATGCTGTGCACAGAACTAACACAAAATCACTGTATGCAACATATGCTGCGTTGATTAATATATCCCAGAATACAATGCACTTGACCTTGCATTTCCAATATGATGATGGATAGCAATCTTGATAATGACTCATTATTTCATTTGACTGCAAAAAGACATTTTTAAACATTGGAATAAAACACTTTTTTTTTTTTTTTATGAAATTCTGTTTTAATTATATTTTTCTTTTGGTCCCGTGAAATAATGAGTCAAAAGTTTAAAAGGAGACAACAGCTGATTTTTACTTCTGGTTCATTCATCATGATGGAAATGTAAGGTCAAGTTGAGCTAATAATATTTCTTAATGTCTCTTCAGCTCACCAAGGCTGCATTTATTTGATCAAAAAACAGTAAAAATGATAACATTGTGAAATATTATTACAATTTAAAATAACTGCTTGCTATGTGAATGTTTAGTAAAATGACATTTATTTCTGTGATGCAAAGATGAATTTTCAGCATCATTACTCCAGTCTTCAGTGTCACATTCTGAACCCCTGTCTTCTAAAGTCGACTCACAAGCTGTCCCTCATTATTCATCTCTATTGTGTTAGTGAAACACGCTGAGACAGTGAGCAAAAGTCAAACACGCTCTCTGAAAACATAATGCTTCTGAAACAGCAGGTACAATAGAATTAACGAGCGAGAGGAAACTATAATCTGACTATGAAATCAGCTCAAAAGTCCAAAACCCCCAATCATCACATCAACCTCAAACCCACATAAAACATTGCAACAGAAGGGTGATATTTTGGATGGATGGATACGATAGATAGGTCATAAAAAATGTTATCCAATCACTCGAGCGTGTTCTCTTTTAGATGTTCTTTGGCAGTAGAGCCGCTGTGAAGAGCAGCAACACTTTTGACCAATCAGATTTCTCTAAATAAAAAAAGATTTCCTGAGTTCATCGCTTGCATCCTCTGAGGAAACCAAAGAAACAATGTAGAGCTCTGTGGGCTGCGGCCCATTGTGACATCATCAGTCGGGGACATTGTCGTCATGGGGACGCTGGTCTGAAGAAACCCCACACAGGAAATGTCCTCACAATGGCCTTTGTAATCTTATCAACTCCACCAAATACACTCAGACCTTGAGTCACGAGTCTTTTTAAAGTCTGATCCCGAGCGTTTTCTTATTCTGTTGGGCAGGGAAGGGCTGGAAGAGAAGATCCCTGTGAGGTTAATTATTAGTTTGGAACTGACAGCACATTTCCTGAGTCAACTCAGGATAGAAAATATTCAACACCCTCTATTGTTTCTCAACATAATGATAACAAATCAGCCACAATGCCCCTTACTCAAGAACATAGTCATTCACACACAAGCGTGTTGCTCAAGTGCTGATTGTCAGCGCCACAGACTGCGAATATATATCAGTCACATCCAAATAAAACAAGACACGAGCATCAAAAGTGCTAAGATTTTAAAGGAAGAGAAATACAGAAAAAATGCACAAAAAAAAATGTTTTCACCATGTTTTTGTGATTGTCTGACATTGCACAGCCAAGAACACTGTTCTCGTGTTTGTGGGACAGCCAAAAGACCAGTTTGGGAGGAGCGCAAGTGACACTATATAAGAGCATAAAGTTAAAAGGGCCGACAGAGGGGCCAGGCCATGCAATGCCTTATACGTAAGCATGAGGATTTTAAAATCAGCACGGAAACTTGCCAGAAACCTTGGAGTTATAATTGATGATAAGTTGAATTTCTCAGGCCACATTGCTAAAACTGCCCGGTCCTGCAGATTTGCTTTATACAATATTAAGAAGATCAGGCCCTTTCTCTCAGAACATGCAACACAACTCCTTGTTCAGGCTCTTGTTCTGTCCAGACTTGACTATTGCAATGCTCTCGGCAGGTGTTCCAGCCAATTATATTAAACCTCTACAATTAATCCAAAATGCCGCTGCAAGATTCATCTGTAATGAGCCGAAAAGAACGCACGTCACGCCTCTGTTCATCTATTTGCACTGGCTACCAATAGCTGCTCGCATTAAATTCAAGGCATTAATGTTTGCCTACAGAACCACTTCTGGCTCTGCTCCCCTTTACATAAATTCATTAATTCAGATTTATGTGCCTCTAGAAGCTTGCGTTCTTCAAGTGAACGACGCATTATTGTGCCATCCCAAAGAGGCACTAAATCACTTTCACAGACCTTTTCATTAACTGTTCCCATCTGGTGGAATGACCTGCCCAACTCAATCCGAGCAGCCGAATCCTTACCCATCTTCAAGAAACGGCTAAAAACACATCTCTTCCATCTTTATTTGACCCTCTAACCCTAGCACTCTCTATTCTAATTATATTTTATCTATCTGTCTTCTTTTTATTAAAAAACAAAAACACATTTGACCCTCTATGAATTGCATATTTATTCTCTAACTGCTAGCTAAAAACTAACACTAAGTTTCTTTTTTCTATTCTATCTACTTGTTTCTTATTAAAAAAACACTAGATTTCTTTTTTCTATATTCTATCTACTCGTTCTCTTTAAAAAATAAAAAATAAAAACCTTTCTATATGTACTGCATTAGGCTAACCAAGACTTGTCATAGCACTTGCATGTTATTGCTCTTTTTTTGCGAAATGACTAAATGTAATATAATGTAATGAAACTGACTGTAAACCAATTCCTCAAAATTTACCTCAAAATTGAGGTGATGTGCTCTTTCTGACTTAAGTCAGAATCCTAGATGCTGAATTTTGCACATATTGTAATTTGTTAAGTGTGGTATAGGGACCCCAGCGAGAAGTGCATTGCAGTAGTCTAAGCGAGAAAAAATATATATATTAATAAGCCTTTCAGTCACAGGAAAAGTCTAATACTGTTTCTGAGATTAAAAAAAGGAAGTCTGAACAGTATGTTGAACATTTGGATCAGAAGTCAAATTTGAGTCAAATATAACTCCTAATTTTTTTAGTTTAGTTTGAAACTCCAAAACAGCCATCTACGTTTAACATTTAACATTTTGAGCAATCAAAATTTTTGATCTCAGATATACAGTGTGAGAGAAAAGACACATCCACATTTAAACCAGGCTTAGAATGAATATAAATCATCTGCATAAAAGTGACAATTAAGTCCGAGTGACCATAAGAGCAATCCAAGCGGAAATATATAAATAGTAAAAAGTAAAGGGCCTACAATTGAACCCTGGGGGACATCAGTAGGGACAGAGCCAGTCTCAGACCTGCAGCCACTCATAAAAACAAACTGGTGGACGATCAGAGAGATAAGATCTAAACCAGGCTAAAACAGAGTCAGAAACATCAAAAACCATTTCAAGACAATTGAGTAAAAGGTTGTGACTGACTGTATCAAAAGAAGCACTAAGATCAATTAGAATAAGGATGGAAAGAGAGCCAGAGTCTGAAGCTATCAGCAGACCATTGGTGTCCCTGACCATAGCTGTTTCTGTACTAAAAACCAGATCAAGGGGGCTCAAAGAGACTATTAACAGTGAGGTGCAAAGCCACAACACATTCTAAAATTTTGGCCAGAAAAGGAAGATTTGAAATAGGGCTCTAATTGTTTAAATTTTCCCAATAAATGTTATTCTTTTTCTGTAAAACAGCGGCAGTTTTCAGTGCTGCTGACACAACACAAGTGCGCAAAGAGTCTTTTATAACAGGGGTTCCCAAACTATTCCACGACCCACAAGTAGAATCTATTTCAAGACCCACCAACATATTTGAGATAAAAATCAATTGACATTACTATAAGCTTAATCTTAATTAAAAGCATAATATGGCAGAAATGAAGTATTTAAGAAAAATAGCCATTTTATTTTATAGTACCACTGTAAAATTTCACTACTAATATTTACATTTTAATTTCTTCATTTACAGACGATAATGAGTGTATAAACTCATCGCGGGCTTCAGCAGAAAATGCCTTCACAACCCAACACTTTTTTTAAGCAAAGCATAAGAAGAGAAGCAGAATCTCAAACAGTTTGGAGATTAAAATAATTGTGAAATAATTGTAAAAATAATAAACAGATGTGTCTCATTTTAAATAAACACTAAAAACCGAGATGACAAATTTACTTCAGCCAGAAATTTTCTTTTGCAATGGTTGAATAAATGTTCAGCTATATCTTCAAAAGATTTTTTAACATTGGCACATTTTTTTCTCTATATAGCCTAGTGATGATATGGCAAGGAAATAATAGGAAATTTTGTAAATTGTGTTATGTTAGCATGTGGAAATGTTTGTATAGTGTTAATTAACCCCGCATTTGTGCCCCACTCAACCCCTACATTACATGTGAAATGCTTTTAACAGACAGTTTATGGATTAAATGCATATGAAGGAATGAAAACAACAAACTCTTTACATCTCTCGGAAAGATAGGCTACAGCGCCGAGTAGAGCCCTGCACGGGCCTCAAATTTAGGCCTGATGCTCCTGAAGGAAACACGATGCATTAAGAGCCGGGGGGTGAAAACTTTTGAACAGGATGAAGATGTCCAAATTTTTCTTATTTTGTTGAAATATCATATTTTTCCATTTAGTACTGCCCTTCTGACGCGACAGAAGATACTTGCATGTTTCCTGGAAGACAAATGAAGTACAATTTACCTTGATCTTCAAATTCAAAAAGTTTTCACCCCCGGCTCTTAATGCATCGTGTTTCCTTCAGGAGCATCAGTGAATGTTTGAACCTTTTTTAATTGTTGTGTTTGAGTCCCTCAATCATCCTCAGTGTGAAAAGGTGGATCTCAAAATCATACAGTTACTGCTGGAAAGGGTTCAAATATAAAGATGCTGGAAAACTGAAGATTCTGCAGGACCTGGAGGATTTTTCTGAAGAACAGTGCTCAGTTTAACTGTTCAGAACAAACAAGGGACTCATGAACAACCATCACAAAACAAAAAAACAGTCGTAGATCATCCAGGTAAACACACACAGTATTAAGAACCAAGGGTTCCCAAACTTTTGAATGTGGTTATTTTAATAATTTCAGCTATTTTTTTTGTCTTGTGGACTATATGTAAACATCTTTTATGGAAAATATCTTACTCAGGACAGTACTAAATAAAAAATAACATGCATTTTGTATGATCTCTCTTATTTTGGTAAAATTATCCACATTTTCACAGATTCTGCAAGGGGTTCCCAAACTTTCGATCCCTACTGTAAATGGTGTTTTTTTGAAAATCTAAAAATGCACAAAGTCTCCTGTGAGGGCTAAGTTTAGGTGTAGGGTTGGTGTAGGGCAATAGCACACACAGTTTGTTCAGTATAAAAACCATTACGCCTATGGAGAGTCCCCATAAACCACAAAAACCAACATATGTGTGTGTGTGTGTGTGTGTGTGTCATTTAGCTGCCGCCAAGTGGCTTTGTGCGACCCACCTTGTCCCACTCTGCGACCCACAGTTTGAAAACCCCTGTTTTATAATACTGAAAATACCCAGACACAAAGACTTAAAACAAGATTTAAATAAGCTTTTTGGGATGGGATCTAGTGTGCAACTGGTGACTTTCATATGTGATAGGATACCTACCCTTACTAAGCAGGTCAAAGTCAATTTGAGAAAAACTGAAAAAGATGTGACTTTCATGTTTTTGTAAGTTTAAATTCAAATTCAAATTCAAATTTTATTTGTCACATACATATACATACATAGTACGACATGTAGTGAAATGTATTGAAGAGGCTGGCCCGTACGGGGATTGAACCCGCGACCTTGGCATTATCAGCACCAACAATGCTGATTCAACAATGATGAATCAATGAAGCTTCAACAGTGATGCTTAACAAGTTTGCATTCCTTAACTTGATGCAGTAGCTTAACATTAGATGTTGACAGCCTCTTAAGGGATTTAAAAGTGCATTTAGACCCCATTAATGTGGGTCTATATGCAAAAGCACTAAACGACCTGTGCTTTCAAGGGTCAGTGTAACTGAACACTCACAGGATCTCATCACGGCCTTTACTTCAGGGAGATTCAGACGGCAGCTGTACTCATGCCCGACATCTAAAAAACACAAAACAGACAGGTAACATAGATGCAGTGAAGATGATGGGAAATGTAACGTAATGTAGTTTACATGCCATCACAGGACTACGTGCATTACAAAATAATACTTGTATGATTCATTTATGCCTCTGCAAGTTTGTAATGACTCTTATATATTTGTCAAATGAAAAATTGATGAGCTGCATCAGATAACCAGCTTGAGTTGTTTTTTTATTGATGCACTCATATAGATCCACATATATGAAATAATAAATCATAACACACTAAATCATTATGAATATCATAAACATCACATACAATCCATTGGAAGAAAATGGATAGAGTTGAACAGATAGATGATTGAAAAAAAACCAATACGTCAGCGGAGAAGATAACATACATTATGAAAGATCAATATATGGCATTTGAAATTCATTTATGATCTTTCTGAGAAGGGAAGCTTGTGCTTGAAGTAACAGATGAGTGCAGGAGGTGCAAAGCAAATGTAAAGTGGAGGTGTGCCTCTCTTAAAACATTTGAAATGTTTAAACATTTAAATGGTGTGTTTATGTCAAGGCTGTCATTTGCTTTATATGTTTTTAAAACCCATGTTTAAAATCAATAAAACATAATTTATAATATAAAATTCTGAATATAAATGCATAAAATGTTTAAACAAATACATTATTTATAAATAAATTATAATAATAAGTTATACAAAAAAAACATAACTGGTTAAAACATTGTATAATACAAATATTTTAAATACTAGTTAATACAATTATATATAAAATAATTATAATACATTTTAATTCAAATATATTTTTAATTATAAACAAATTATAATAATACATTATTTGAATACAAAATAAATAAACAGACCTGGTTAAAATCAATATAAAATAATGTATAATAAAAATATTTTAAATACCACGAATGAATGAATCAATGAATCAATGAATCAAATCATTTAATAAAATTGATCAATAAAATTATTTATAAAAATACTTTTAAATACATTTAAAAAATGGTTAAAAAAATAAAATAGGCATAATAAAATATATATTAAATAAATAAACCTGGCTAAAATCAATATATATATATTTAAAAAATATATATAAATAATATATATATATAGAAAAAATATAATAAATCCCTAAATAAATAATTAAATAAATCTCTAGGCAGTAGCGGGAAATAACCTGTCAGAGAGAGGCTGGTCTTAACAGGAACACTAGTGTTAACCTCTTAGCTCTTGGTCACATCACGTCATGTCTTGAACAGAGAAAAAGAGAGTGCGAGAGAGAGAACATCTATATACGTAAACTTATCCTTTCAGCATCTCTACAAGGTCATGTCAGCCCTGACTCGCTTAGTTTGGCTCCAACTCAAGGACATGGACGTTACAATTATTGTCTCTCAACAGAGAGACAGTGAGAGAGAGAGAGAGACAGAGAGAGAGAGAGAGAGAGACAGAGAGAGAGAGAGAGAGACAGAGAGAGAGAGAGAGAGAGAGAGAGAGACAGAGAGAGAGAGAGAGAGAGAGAGAGAGAGAGAGGTTAATGTGCCCATTAACCAGAAACCAAGCATCTGTTATCCAGTGTTACTGTTGGATTTCACCCAGGAACTGTTCTAAATCAGCAAGGTCCAAAGTGAAAAGGCCAAATTCTTTCTTTCTTTTAAACTCTGCAGTAGTATTTTACACGAGGTAGACCAGCATGCACAAACAGGAAGTTGAGACATGAGAGCATGATCAATATGCATTTACAGGATATTAAACTCATGCAGGGGAGCGATGTACACTTACACTGAGTGCCATTATAACCAACAACTAAATAACTAACGAACAAAATGTGAGACACAAATGTCTCTCAGTGATCTTCAGCTCTCTAGATCTCTCTGTGGGATTTTCTCACCTGTTTTCTGGTCCAGCATTTGAAACGGGATCTTAGATCACTTAGTAACAGGATTTGAGGAGTGAAGCACAAAGGCTGCAGGAAACACAGAAGTACATGCGATTAATTTTAGCTCAGCTCTTGTAAAGCTGGTGTTTGCATGTGTGGTCTAGTGCAATGACATCTGCTCTATATGAGACGTGTCTGTTGACATTCAAACACCTCTGTTCCATACAGAGTTCAACCACTTTTACAAGAAATAACTCAGCATCCCATTAATAGCTCAAACCTTCCGTTGCTGTGGTCATCAAATGCATGACCACATTTCTGTGAACATGATGATAAGTGTTAAAATGTAAATTATTGCTCAAGATGTTCCTCTTTAGCTCAGCTGGCTTAACTGAGATATCAACTATGCATCAGCTTAGTTTCAGATGTTTGGAAAAGCCTCATCCCAGCAACATAGTATCGGCCCAGACCCGGCCCACATCTGGCCCGTGTGAAATCCATGCGGGACAGATGTGGGCCGATACTGCTTGCTGTCTGGGATTTGCTCCAGAATAAACCGATCTTCTGTTCAGAGCCAATGATATGTTTAAACCAGGAATCATTTGGCTAACAAACACTCGGCATGAAACAGTCTTCACTCGGCGTTGTTAGGAGCCAGTGCCCTGATTTGTGGCAACAAAGAATGAGCAAATAAATAACCAGTGAATGGAGAAATGCCCCGGTGTGACGTCAGAGGGTCTGAGGAGCAAAGCACGCTGGGATTTCACCAACACAGGGCTGACATGGAACAGATCCAGATCAGTTCGGTGACAGTTTGATACATGCAATCTGTGGGAACACAGAAATGTTAGCCAAATGTTCTGAGAACTGCATTTAACACCCCTTTCTGTCAAACACCTGTCATGTTTCAGCATCCAATCAATTCCGGAAGAACAAAATCAAGTCCCGCCCTACAGTATTTTCTCATTGAATATCATGTTTCACTCAGAAATGTGTCACAGTTAAGAAGTACAATTCACTGTGAACAGTGATGTTATGAACATTGTACATAACCTTACATCACATAACTAGTTCAGTCCAGTCCATCAATTAACATCTTGTTAATTGAAAATCCATAATCAAGATGTTTTTATCTTTAAACCATTCCTAAGGCTAAAATATGACTCCATAATCCACAATAACACTTCCTCCAGTTGAAAAGTCTCTCACATCAAAATCCACCCACATATTTGTTTGTAAACAGTGCTTGATCTGTGAAGATTTCTCTCCTGATTCAGGCTTTTACACTGAAGAAAACAATACTATGGATTATGGACTCATATTTTAGCAGTGGTTTAAAATTAAAACACCTTAAAGATGGATTTGTTTCTTACAAATATTCAGATTTTCTCTTCACAAAATGTTAACTGATAGACTGGAGTGGTGTGGATTACTTTCATTCACTGCAGAGGATTATTGGATGAACTATGCCTTTAAATTGGCCGACTTTATATAAAGTGGTGTACACACAACTAACATGACATAACAGACCTCAGACAAAACGTAGGACAGTAACTTATGTTCAAACTTATGTTCTTTGCTTTTATTGTGGTTTCTCATTGGCATGACCAACCTGACCACCTTCAGAGCAAAGTGACTTACCAACAAGAGTGACGTTCACTTCCCAAAAATATAACTATGCCATTCATGGCATTTAATAAAAATTAAGAAGTATATTTTCCTTTGCATATTTTTTTAAAATTGACATGAGTTTAAAATCTAAAAAATTGAACTAACCTGGATATTAAAAGGAAAATAAATATCTCTAAAGCCTTACTGACCCTGACAGGCAGGCCTCTCTGTGATGTCATTTCCTGTTTCATACTTCTCTTGTAACATGACAACAACAGGCTTCCTGCTGAAAATCCTCCCTCCCTGAATATGATTTAACAGACAATGTTTAGAAATATTAATTAAATTTAAAATCAAAACTATTCCACTCATTTTTTTAAATAAAGGCATATTGCCAAACAGAGATGCAAAGTAGGAAACGTTGGAGTGAGTGAATGTGTGAGAGAGAGAGAGAGAGAGAGAGAGAGAAAGTAAATGAAAGGCTTTGGCTAACTGTAATTGCTCATGAGTTTCTCTCGTAAGTAAATGAAGGGTTTCCGTCTGAACTCCCCCAGATCTTGCTTTCTGAGGCCTGCAGTGGCACAGAGACGGACTGCTGCATCAGAAAAACCAGCAAAGACACCATTTCTGCAGGATTCAATGACCTTTAATAATGCTGCTCCTAAAATTCCTTATAGGAGAAATAAAAACAGACAGAAATGAGCCAATAGTTATAAAATCACTTTTTTATTGTAGAAATTGGCACTGAAATCTGAGCACAGTTTGAGACATTCGCAGATAAAAATTGAGTAATTTAGTGTATTTATTATTATTATTTATTTTGTTTTACTTGTATTTTAAATTATGCATTGCATTGTGTTGTATTTAAGGTAAAAGGAAATGTCTTTACAACAGAAAATTACAAGTACCTTTTCCGGTTTTACACAGCTTTTTTACTTGTGAAATTTCAGAGGTCGTTTTCTGAGGAGCAGAAGCTGGATTCACGAAACACTCTAAGTGCTATTTTCACTCTTATGGATAAAAGTTATGAGTATTTTGTATTCTCAAAAATTACTTCTTAAGAATGTTCTTGTTAAGAATGATCTTGTTCTTAAAACATAACTAAAGAATTGAAATTGTTCAAAAGTATCTTCTTAAAAATCATTGTAAATAGAGTCATTTTCTTCTTTAAAAAAATAAGATCTTCTTAAGCACATGAAGTTCTTGAGAACTTCAGATTTTTTTAAGAATTGCACTTTAAGAAAATTATCACAGTTAGAGTTCTTGATATTTATTTCATCATTAAGTGGATTTTCGTGACTCCGGCCCTAGGAGACGTATGTAAAAGTCCCCATGTAACTATAAACTGCTATAAACAACACAACAATTTCTAACAATTAAGGAAGTGAAAAACCACAAATATATGAGTGACGCAACATGAACTTCTGACGTCATTTGCCGGTTCAGCCATGTCACGATAACTGAGAAAAATAACCGCAGAGATGCGAGTCCATATTTACACTCAATGATTCAAATGAGTTGCTTTCCATTTAAAATAAGGTTACATTTATTCTTATTATATGACAATTACGAACTCATTTGTGACTGGTTATGTTTTATTTTAAACAGTCACTACTTCAATAAAACATAACGGATATCTCTATTAAAACTCAGGAATGAAAATTTGCTGAAAATGTGCTTACCATCAGGCCATCCAAGATGTAGATGAGTTTGTTTCTTCATCAGATTTGGAGAAATGTAACATCAGTGTCTCAGCGATGGATGCTCTGCAGTGAATGGGTGCCGTCAGAATGAGAGTCCAAACAGCTGATAAAACATCACAATAATCCACACCACTCCAGCCCATCTATTAACATCTTGAGAAGACAAAATCTGCGTATTTGTAAGAAACAAATCTATTTTTACTTTACGTCCATAATAACATTATTCGCTATATACTGCTCTTTAAAACTCTTTGTTGTACTGCTCTAAATCTCTAAATCTCTCTGAGCAATAACATTTCCTTCCAGGGAGATCTTGACTCCTGGCTTTGTGGTTTTGCTGGCAGCAGTAAACTAAACTCAGATTAGTAATCCATGATGAGGATTTCTGTACAAATACACCTGCTGTCCAGGTGGGATATGTGCAAACAGCGGTATAAACACCAGTGTGTGTGTGTTGAGCTCTGAGGCTGTAATGAGAGGTTGTTTCTAACCCAGTCTGATTCACGACAGCTCTGAAATCTCTCTATTTTCCCCTAAATTGTTTAACGAGTTTGTTTGCCCGTATAACCTTAAAATTTAAACTTATTTGGCTGGCCGTCCACTGAGGAGGGGCTCGAGGAAGCAACTTCAACTCGAGCTTCGATGTACCCCCACAGAGACTTAATATAGGATGATTACAAAGAGCTAGGCACCTAAGATGAAGGTGGGGATTTGGGGAGGTGGAGGGATGCTGCAACAGCTGAGACTGGAGAGAGGTAAGCAGCTGCTTATATACTCAGGCTGTTGACTGAAAGATTAGAGGTGGTTGGGGATGGATATGGGCTGAGTAAGACCTCGGTGTGGTGGTGTGTTCATTCAGTCACAAACATCCTGCTCCGTCACGCCACCGTTTATATATGTATGCCTTTAGCCAGGCACGAAGTGATGGAGGCTATATAGGATTATTGGATGAACTATGCCTTTAAATTGGCCGACTTTATATAAAGTGGTGTACACACAACTAACATGACATAACAGACCTCAGACAAAACGTAGGACAGTAACTTATGTTCAAACTTATGTTCTTTGCTTTTATTGTGGTTTCTCATTGGCATGACCAACCTGACCACCTTCAGAGCAAAGTGACTTACCAACAAGAGTGACGTTCACTTCCCAAAAATATAACTATGCCATTCATGGCATTTAATAAAAATTAAGAAGTATATTTTCCTTTGCATATTTTTTAAAAATTGACATGAGTTTAAAATCTAAAAAATTGAACTAACCTGGATATTAAAAGGAAAATAAATATCTCTAAAGCCTTACTGACCCTGACAGGCAGGCCTCTCTGTGATGTCATTTCCTGTTTCATACTTCTCTTGTAACATGACAACAACAGGCTTCCTGCTGAAAATCCTTCCTCCCTGAATATGATTTAACAGACAATGTTTAGAAATATTAATTAAATTTAAAATCAAAACTATTCCACTCATTTTTTTAAATAAAGGCATATTGCCAAACACAGATGCAAAGTAGGAAACGTTGGAGTGAGTGAATGTGTGAGAGAGAGAGAGAGAGAGAGAGAGAGAGAGAGAGAGAGAGAGAGAAAGTATGAAAGGCTTTGGCTAACTGTAATTGCTCATGAGTTTCTCTCGTAAGTAAATGAAAGGTTTCTGTCTGAACTCCCCCAGATCTTGCTTTCTGAGGCCTGCAGTGAACCGATCCAACAAGTTTGGCACAGAGACGGACTGCTGCATCAGAAAAACCAGCAAAGACACCATTTCTGCAGGATTCAATGACCTTTAATAAGGAATGGCATGGAATGGCTTCCATGCCATTGTGGGTGTCCCACAAGTAATTGGCCTTGTGGATGGGACACTCCATCGCCACCCCATCAGTGCTCGACCAGGCCTTCATAATACACATGAACATGATAATATAAATGACCCTTTCAAAAGTAAGCGACTTACTTTTGGCCCGGAGGTTGCGGGTTCGAACACTTGCAAAATTATACATACATAGCATATATATATATATATATATATATATATATATATATATATATATATATATATATATATATGTATGATATCCAAGGTTGCATTTAGTTTGCAATTTGGATTATTTTATAAATGCAGTGAGCCGCTATAAATGCAATTTCTACTATTTCTAAAGTGCTTCTTTATAATGAACATCGCTTTCTCAATACTTTACCCACTCTATAATGCTAGGAGCTCCTGTATATAGTGAACAATCGATTATCGAGCCATCGATATCAACCTATTCAGCACCACCGCCATGGACAGCACCTGCTAACGTTGCAAGGAAGAAGGTTTGCCTTAAGCAACATCCTAAGGTATAGTTTGGGGAACACACCTAGGAAAGGTATACCCTTAGTTAAGGTGTACCTTTAGAGTCTTCGTAGCGTGCTAAGAGACACTGTTATCGGGAAACGCAGCCCTGGACTGTTGCTCAGTGGTCCAAAGTCCTCTTTTCAGATAAAAGTATATTTTGCTTTTCATTTGGAAATCAAGGTCTGGAGTCTGGAGGAAGACTGGAGAGGCACAGAATCCAAGTTGCTTGACGTCCAGTGTGAAGTTTCCGAATTCAGTGATGATTATCAAATTATCAAATCCAAAGTCAATGCAGATGACTTTAGAGCACTTTATGCTTCCATCTGCTGACAAGCTTCATGGAGATGCTGATTTCCTTTTCCAGCAGGACTTTAGCACCTGCCCACACTGCCAAAACCACTTCCAAGTGCTTTGCTGACCATGATATTACTGTGCTTGATTGGCCAGCCAACATGCCTGACCTGAACCCCAAATGGAATCTATGGGATATTTTCAAGAGAAAGATGAGAAACAGTCGATCCAACAATCCAGACGAGCTGAAGGCTCAATAGTGCCTCAGCAGAGCCACAGGCTGATCGCGTCCATGCCATTCCTCACTGATGCTGGAGTTTGTGCTAAACGAGCCCCGACCACGTTTTGAGTGCAGAAATGAACATACTTTAAAGAACTTGAACTTTTCTGTTTTGCAAATCCTTTTTTTGATCGATCTTAGGAAATATTGTAATATTCTGAGATAATGGATTTTTGACTTTCATGTGCTGTAAACTCTAATCATCAGTTAAAACAAAAAGCTTTTGAAATGTTTTAATGTAATGAATCTAAAATATGTGAAAGTTTCACTTTTTGAAATAAGTTACAAGAAAAAATGAACTTTTTCACAATATTATAATTTTTTGAGATGACCTAGGATCCAGGATCAGTGAAAACAACAAGAAGAACAGCAGAGCATTCAACTTTCATTCGTTCTGGAGTGTATAAATGCTAAACACACACATTCAGAGCAACACACACACGTCAGCAGCCATCAGGCCTTCACCGCAGCACTGAACCAAACGTCTTCATTTGAATGTCAGCTCACTGTATGTTTATTGCTCTGGTCTGCTGGCTGGTCATGGCAACGTCTCCCTCTCTCTCTTTTCTGGGATGCTTCCCTCTCCACGGTTCCATTACTCATCTCTGAAATCTGCCGGCTAAGCGCTGTGAGCTCCAGTTTAAATCTGATGTGGGCTGCCAGTCGCTTCTGTGATAAGATGGAAAATCTGGTTATGCACTGTAGAGTTTGCAGTTATTTTTAAATGTTTTATTTGTTTCTCATCAAGTCTTACATACCTCAGTCATGAGAGCTTTTCTAACTGGACTTGCTTTTTCTTTAAGGACCAGAACTAAGTAAAATCTCCGGTCCTCAGTGATCCAAATTGCTTTGGCTTATTTTCAAACTAGTTTCATTGGTGGAAAAACAAAAAACTAAATAAAATTTGGACTAATTTTATTTGAAACATTACTATATAGCCTATTAACAAAAAGAAAGAAATGCATTGCATAATGCCAGAATGGTCTCAAAATAATATTCCATATACAACTTAAGCCCCATTTGGAGTTTTATTGATCCAAATCTTGTTGATTACCACATAAAATAATTTAATCTCATCCCTCAGCATGTCAACTTGAATTAAAACATGTATTTACAGTAATAGTCTTACAAAACTACAAAATAAAAATACATATATCAAACTTTTCAAAAGTTTAAAACAGATAAACCAAGGCCATAACAATGAACACTGGTTAGACCAATGTTATTTTTTTGTTTAAAATAAAGTATTTGTATGGATTTAGGGGGATAAAGAAAAAAATAAAGAACAGTACAAGAATCAGATTTTTCGTATTATATTTCAATTATTTGCAAATCATATTTTTAATTTAAATGACGAATAAGACTGAATGTGTGTATAATATGTTGAAAAAAACGGCTAAATGTTTTTTGTCTCGTCACGTTATGAAATAATTAAATGTTGCATCCTATTTTCAATTCAAATCAGTGCAATTTGACAAAAAAAGTCGAGATGTTTGCATCACATGATAATGTCGGTCGTTTAATATGTCTATCTAAAACAGTTTTCACATGTGAAATATTGCGCGATTTTACAACTAATCGCTTCTATAGCTGTGAAATAAATCATGAATATTGAATATAGTCTATCAGAAGTGCAGTCTCCTCCAGACAGTGGGAGGTGTGTCGTGGGCTGGACTGTCTGTGTATTACACCGCAGGAACACAGCAGAAGACTGTGAGAAAGAGCCATTCTTCCACTGCGCAGACAGACTGCTTTCTTGAGGTCTGAACTTCTGCACATTAAAGATGGAAATATAACAGTTCCTATTTAAACAAAACTCGACACGAATGGGTCTCAGTGAAGAAACTCTGCGGATCGTGATATCTGATGGTGAGTAATCAAAGACGATTTTTTTTTTTAAATAATCTATGCGATACTAACTTTTATGGAAACTAAACTATATTTTGTTGTGCTGGTTTTTAAATGATTGTCATTCAATCTGCAATCATGCGCACCACAGCAAGTTCAATGCAAACGACAAAGTAAGTTTTCTGGATCAATGTATATTAAATGTTGCATGCAATGCATGTTATATTACTCTAACAAAAAGTAGGCTGTTAAAATTTCAGATGGTGTTTAATGTGTTAATATAAAGCATACTAGCTTGTTAAAGGATGTTGGTTTAACCACCCACCGTGTCCAGTTTAACCAGTTAATGACCCATTTATGTTATAAGAAGCAACTGCAAGAGAGAGTACTACCATGTTTTCCTTTGAAATACAAAACCGTGCAAAATTTTGGGGTCAGGAAGATTCATTTTTGAAAGCAATTAATACTTTTATTCAGCAAGGATGCATTAAATTAATCAAAAGTGACAGTAAAGACATTTATAATGTTAAAAAAAAAGATTTATGTATATTTAAAATTCATCAAAGACTTCTGCAAAAAAAGTTTCCACAAAATACAAACACTTTTCAGCATTGATAATAATAATAGTTTATTGAGCAGCAAATCAGCAGGAGTAATGATGCTGAAAATTCAGCTTTGATCACAGAAATAAATTACATTTGAAAATATACTCAAATAGAAAACAGATATTTTAAATTGTAATAATATTTCACAATTTTACAGTACTTTTAATCCTTGGTGAGCATAAAGAGACTTCTTTCAAAAACATTAAAAATACAGACCTCAGACTTTTGACCAGTACCTTGAAGTATATAAATTCTTACCGTATATATCTAGAGGCACTATATTTTTTGTACTACTACAAAGATAATTTATTATATCTTAATTCTTTATTGTGACTTTAAGCATATTGGAAAAGTATCTCAGCTGTGTTAAAGTCAAGTTCACATATTTGAGTGGATCATGGTGTCATTATAGTAGCTGTCATTAAAGCACATCTGGTTGACTCCACAGGCAGATGTGTGCCACCGACATGACAGCACAGGGAGATGATTGACAGGTAAACCCTAAAGAAAGCAGTCGACCCGCTCGCCAACACCCATCCGTGACCCATCTTACCTGTACGATCCGCCCCTGTCTGGAAGATCCAGTCCAAATCATCCCGCAATGATCAACCAACACATTTTCCTGCATTACAACTACACGGGGAAACTAAACAATCGCAATGACACCGAAGGCACCCCGTTGGACCCCAAAACCATGGTGTTTTTGGTCGTCTGCAGCCTCATCATCCTGGAGAACCTAATAGTGCTGGTGGCCATCTGGCAAAACCACAAATTTCATAACCGGATGTACTTTTTTATCGCCAACCTGGCTCTGTGCGACTTGTTAGCCGGCGTGACTTATATAGTCAACCTGCTGATGTCAGGACAGTGGACGTTACACTTGTCTCCAGTCGAGTGGTTAGTTCGCGAAGGGAGTATGTTTGTAGCATTAGGTGCTTCTATTTTCAGCTTACTTGCGATTGCAATCGAACGCCACCTTACTATGATCAAAATGAGGCCTTACGACGCAAGCAAAAAATACCGGGTGTTTCTGCTCATAGGAACCTGCTGGTTAATCGCGATCATGCTGGGGGCGCTGCCTATTTTAGGCTGGAACTGTTTAGAAGATCTTCCTCAGTGCTCGACCATCTTACCTCTGTACAGCAAGAGCTACGTTGCATTCTGCATCACCATCTTCATCTCGCTCCTGCTGGCCATCTCTGTCCTCTACGCCCGCATTTACGCCCTGGTCAAGAGCAGCAGCCGCAAAGTCACCAAGCACAGCAACTGCGAGCACTCCATGGCGCTCCTGCGCACTGTCAGCATAGTGGTGGGCGTCTTCATCGCCTGCTGGACGCCCATCTTCATGCTGCTGCTCGTCGACGTGGCCTGCGGGAACAAAAAGTGCCCGGTTCTGCTCAAAGCTGATTGGTTTATTGTGCTGGCCGTCTTGAATTCCGCCATGAACCCCGTCATCTACACGCTGGCCAGCAGGGAGATGCGCCGGGCGTTTTACAGGCTCGTGTGCGGGTGTCTGCTGCAGGACGACACGATGGGGTGCAAGCAGAACACGGACCCCAGCCGGAGCAAATCCAGCTCCAACTGCCCTCGGGCGGCCGAACAGGAAAACCCAGACGCCGACGCACAGAATCAGACTAACACAAGCTGAAGCACTCACTGTGTTTGCTGAAATGCACACAACAGCATTAGTGCATGCTATAGAATTTGACTAAAGTGCACAATAAAGCATCAGCTATTCATGTTAAGTGCACATTGAGCAGTGGAAAAGTGTCCTGAGCCCAACCAATAAGCTCTTACACTGCAAAACATGTTTCTTACTCAGTATTTTTGTCGTTTTTCAGTGCAAATAAACAAAAAAAAAAAAAAAAAAGAAGTCATGTTTTCTGAAAAATGTACCAAAATTTAAGTACGTTTTTGGTTAAAACATGAAAAAAATATCTGCCTATGGGGTCAGGAAAAATAATTTTCTCATTCAATCAGGGTTATTAAAGTCAGCTAAAATTAAAATAATTAAAAACATTTTTGTTACTTGAAATAAAAATGAACATTACCTGAAATAAAATAAAATAAAATAAAGCAAACTTTTTATTTAAATTAGTCAGCAAGGCAACATTTCTCATTTTAATTTAGTTTAACTTGTAATAAAATAACTAAAACTGAAATGAAAATTAATAGAAACTATATATTATATACAAAAACAAAAATTGCTAAAACTAACCAAACTAACTAAAATGGAAACAGTAAATATAAAAAATAAAATATATAATGATACTAAAATAACACTGTTTTGAATTAAGTTTATTTTATTTATCTCATTGGGAAATATTTTTATTTTCTTGTTTTAAGTAAAAACTGGCTTGAATTTGATGTTTTTCGAAAAACAAGACTTCATATCTTTAGCCCTGCCTTGATTTAAGAATGTTTAGATATTTGTACTGAAAACAAGACAAAAATACTGAGTAAGAACATCATTTTTTGTATCCAGTGTAGCTGATCTTTACAGAGAGGACATACAAAAGACTAATTTGCCAATCCTATAAATATTGACAGTATTTATATAGTGCTATGTTTAATGATGTACTGACCTGTATACCTAAAGCCTTCTATGCCAGGTGTTGATATATACTAGCATGTTTGACACTTCAGTCTGTCTGATACGTTGTATATAGGTTGTTAATTTTTCTTGAAATAACTTATCAAACTTTTACCAAAGAACAATCATACAAGATGAGTCTGTATGGAGTAAATATACGCTGCTGTAAATGTATTGTAAGAATAAAACCTTGATTTAAACCAATGCAGCTGTTTATGGTACAGCATATAATTCCGTGCAAGTAAATATTAATAGTGCACTTGCGCCACCTGCTGGACACATACAAGCAGCACAAACTAAACTGTAATGCTTATGATTATTTAATATTTTTGGATATATATATAGAATTAATTTTCTTCATGCAAAACATAATTTCTTATTTCTTTCCTTTGAATTTGGGGTGAAAATGACCTGAACGTGTTCAGATTCAGCCGAATAACCAACGTAATCAAAGAGTAATACACATGATTCTTTTATTGCCACCAATCATAAAGAATAGGAATAATTCATACAAGCAGAGACTGGACTTTCGTAGGTTGATTCTGGCACCTGTTTCATGGCCTGCATGTGAACCGCTGTGATCAAACGCTCAGTGGAAGGTGCTTCGACTAATGCACTTTCAAGAGAAAAGCACAATAGTACAAATAAAAGGCACGTTTTCCTGAACACAACTCGGGATGGCAAATCAACTATATTTTAGTAATGAAGAATTAAGATTTGGGATTGTTTTGTTGTAGCATTACAAAAACAGTTAAACCACAACTGATTATTTGGAGTCTGTTTAATGAGAGTAATATAATAGAATATATAATTTCCTAACATTAGTTAAAGTTCAGGGAAATTATGCTGGGATTCGGCAGTTTATATTTGGGGAAAAATGACCATTGCTGGAAAAATTTGTGAAAAATCATGTAAAGATTTAAGGAGCTTAAACTGAAGTAGTGTTTCTTTTAAAACAAAATTGATTATTTTCTTGTATGTTATTTAGTATTTAATAAATTCAATTGAAATAATTGAAAATAAATCTCAAATGAAAATAATTTAAAACCAAATATTTATCCTGTGCCTCCAAATTGATATTTCCACAGTTTAATATCACAAAGTTCAATACATAAATATCACGTGTTGTGTTTGTGTGAGAAAGACAATATTCAAAGTGATGCAATAATGCAAACGATATATTAAACGATCATATTAAAATTTAGAGAAAGAAAAGATATCCACCCTTGAGAAAATATGAAACTGCACGCATGTCTGCATTAATATTTTTGGGATTATTTTCATCATTTTCATTTAATTTTTTTGTTCATTTTTATGAGATTCACCTTATTTATGCTGGATAATTTTACAAATTTATATATTTTTTGCAATTTTCCAAACAGTAATTACATTGGATGAAAAAGAAGAAGAATATAATCATATTTAGCATAAAGAACATGAGTCCTGTTTGTAGGAAAATCATTTTTTTCATGACAATAAGTCTATATCTTGGTGCTATCAGATTGCCAAAAAAAATATTATATCCAGCATAAAAAAATTAAACCTGTTTGTATGAACATTAATATTTCTGCATCATTTTCATGACAATATAATTTTCTGTTGATTTTGGGGTCAGTTTTTTAAAAGATTTACTCTTATGCATGAGTTCATATCATAGTGCAATTTCCTAAACAGTAATCATATATAAATAAAAAATTTTTTTTAGCTAGCATAAAGAAAATGATCCTCCTGTTTGTAGCATTTTGTTGCATTATTTTCATGGCAATTAAGCTTCCATGTCTTTAAGATAAAAATATGATTTTATGTTGATTCTGGGGTCAATTTTTATGAGATTCACCCTTATGCATGAAAACTTTAGAATAATGTTCATATCTTCATTTCAAATGCAAGTTTCATTTATCTAAAATGTGGATTTAAAGGGAAACACAAAATGCAACAGAAGCATGTGACTCGTGGCTAAAATGGTGAAGAATCCAGTAATATTCCAGTTTGTCCAGTAATTAGACATCTCTCACAGAAAAGTGTTGATTGTGCTATTCATTTAGAATGGTTTAATTGAAAATAATCATCAGAAGAAGAATCATAATACCAGTGTGTGTGTGTGTGTGTGAAGCCCACAGTCAAACCATGAAAGTCAGAACCGATAGAAACATCCAAGGTATAAAGTAAAGGCCCGAGCCGAGCGACTACACACCTCTGACACGTTTAAAGAAGGAGCTAAACTCAAGGAATACTGGGAAAGCATAAATATTTTACATTGTGAGCACACAAAAGCACCTCCGCCGGGGCTCTGGATGCTACCAACAATGACCACAAGTACAATTAAGGTTTTAAGTCATGCGGGTGCCACAGGTTTCAACGTCATAGAAAAGTGAAGGTACTTTAAAGCCGTGTGCGTGCGTGTGTGTGTGTGTGCGTGTGTGTGTGTGTGTGTGTGTGTGTGTGTGTGTGTGTGTTCGTGCAGCATGTCGGAGTGTGATTTCTGTTAAAGCAAACACATTCACGTCATCTTCCCTCTGAAAAGCAGTGAAGCTACCAAATGATCTCGCACACTAGCTGCAGTGAAGGACCAACTCCTAAAATAGGTCGATATAAACAGCTTTGTTTTTCATTTACGTTTTCTCAAATATTAGTTTTCCTTCTAAGTTATCTCTTACCAACGAACATGAAAATCCGGTTGTGCTTGATAGACAAAACTAAAACTTTTTTATTCTAAAATACTCTTTATCTAGTTTTCGTCGCATCCCTCTTGGAGACCGAGTTCGTCCAAACTCCCGTTTCGAGCGAAAATCCACCGCCGTCTTCTTCAAAAATAGAGATTCTCAACCAGCGCAATAAAATAACTGTGTCAGTTCTAGAAATCGGCTTTCGGTGAGAGCGCCGTCCCGCGTCGTCACAGTCAAGCAGTCGGACAAGCGTCACGTGTTCTCCGACGGAGATCAGTCATCTGAGCGTGTTTGTTTTCGTGAAAGAGCGGCGCCGTGAGCCTCCTGCAGGATTTCAGCTGTCGTCACTGTTTTCTTTCCACCGGCTGCTTCAAACACAGTTCGCTTCCCGCCGACACGATCGGGAGGTTGTTGTCACGGTGATGGCCAATCAGGTGGCTTATGCTCTCGAATATGTGATCTTTCGTCCGGACCTTGAGGAGACAGATTTGATTTGAAAGTTTAAGCACACGCGACAGAAAGATGCGTGCATATACACTACTGTTTAAAAAGATTTTCTTTTTGAAAGAAATTAAGACTTTTATTCAGTAAGGATGCATTCAATTGATCAAAAGTGACGTTAAAGAATTTTTAAAAGATTCCTATTTTAAATAAATGCTTTTGAACGTTCTATTCATCAAAGAATCCTGAAAAACGCATCACATTTTCCACAAAAATACGAAGCGGCACAACAGTGATATTAATAAGAAATGGTCATTGAGCACAGAGTTTTTTTTTTTTTTTTGTTAAAGTTATAGTAATTTTGTAATGTTTTATTAGGGTTTTTATGTCTTTATAGTTTTAAACTAAATGAAAATGACAACTAGCTGAGATAATAATCATTATTTAATCATTTTCAGTTTAATTTGAGTTACTGATAATAAACCATTTTGAGCAGCAAATCAGCATATTCATGTGTCATGTGACTAAAGACTGGAGTAATGATGCTGAAAATTCAGCTTTGATCACAGAAATAAATTTGATTTTACAATATATTCATATAGAAAACACTTACTTTAATTTGCAATAATATTTCACAATATTACTGTTTTTACTGTATTTTTGATCAAATAAACGCAGCTTTGGTGAGCAGAAGAGACTTCTTTCAAAAATATGAAAATAATCTTTCTGACCCCAAATTTGAGGCAACTACAACGGAGTTCAAAAGTCCATATTAGAAATTTTGTACTTCATTCATTCAAACCTGGAACTAAACATTTTGAAATGTTTAAATAAAATGATCTATTTCAGATTCTGCAGTATCTCTACGTGACTAATCAAATGCGTGTCACTGATCATGTGACTCTGTACAGACACAGATGTGACTTTGTTAGATCTTCTTTTCCACTGAAGCTCAAGATGCTCTTTGCAACATCTCAAATCATGCTGGAGAACATGATCAAGTTTCTCAAATTCATGTTCAACTTTTCACTCCACTTGTTTTACTTTAAACTACAAAAGAACCTAAAATAGAAGCATTTTCTCAAGAGTTTGAATCCCACTATATTTACTTCAATACACTGCAAAAAAAGCTTTCAAAACAAAGATAAAAACTGGAGTACATTTTACAAGAAAATACTATTTCAGTCTTTCTACTTCAAAATTTCATTACATGCAATTTCTGAGTTAAAAACTGTTTCTACACTATGTTTAAGAAATACTACATATATAAATTTTCCAGCCCAGTCTCATTAATAAAAAGACACTCTCAAGTCAATGAAAACAGCTACAGAGTCTGGTGTGTATGGGTGAAGGTGGCTCTCACCGTTCCCTCCGGATCGACCAGCAGCAGGTGTTTGGCCAGGCCGTTGTGCATCCCCGTCAGGACGTACGAGCCCGGGTTTGTGGTGCTCTTCCGCACCAGGAAGTCTCCGTCATGGAGCAGCAGTTTCTCGGCCTGGCGGCGGCTCATCTCTCCGTGGTACCACATCTGGTCCTCCAGCTCCTCCTGAGCTCTCAGGGCGGCCGCGCGCATCAGGAGAGGACTGGAGTTATCCACGGACGCCGCTTTATGCAGTTCTGAGGCTGAAGGAGCCGGAGTCTGGGTCATGATGGCGTCCTCAAACGGCTCTGATGGCACGAGAAAACAATGTGCTGATTGCTTATATCATTGCAAAATTTAACTATATCATCGCCCAGCTCTTCATATGCAGTTGGTTGTTTGGTGTTTCAATGCTATGCCAGCTTCCCTGGTTATTTTCATTTGTGAGGAAAAAGTTGAAATACTATAAATAAATTATCGAACACTTTTGAGGAAAAGTATGTTATAGGTTTTTTAATTGTACTTTTAGAGAACTTAAACCAGCACAATTTAATAAAACATGTTTAAGAGATTGATATAAAGTTAATGATTATATTGATATAAAGATATAATGTCCATCCACATACAAAGAGTTTATATGCTAAATGCGACTATGAGGTGTGAAGGTATTAAGATGTTATAAATATTAACATCATAATGAAAATGCATATTGTGTAAAACGCTAAATAAAACTTTTTTTTGACTAAATTAAAGTGCTTTTGTCATTTTTTCCTCACATTTATGAACTTTCTAGAGTAAAACTGCTGACAATGAAGTGATAGTCAGAAGTTATTTAATATTCAAATGAAGGGTGGGATTTTGGACCAATGAGATTTGACTGTGGGCGGAGCTAAAACAGAAACAAAAGCAAAATGTTCAGCTGGACAAAATGTCTTGGAAAAGATTGTATATATTTTTTGGTTGCTTCATCACAATGTGTGTATTTAACTGTTTAAGCACAATAAAAGTAAAACAAAGTTGAACTTGCAGATTGAAACCAACTGCATTTTTACGCACCACCTATAGATGGCGCTGTAAAACAGGTACATTATATAGTCCTACAGCAGTGTTAGGAATGAACTGCCTCTAAACACCTACTCATGTCAAAGAGGTCCTTCCTCGGGCTGTCTTTAGCTGTCCCGCTCGTGCCCGATTCAGACAGCATCTCTGACTCTCCCTGGAGGGCGGCCAACTGCGTGTCAATGTGCTGCGTGTTCACATACGTGGGCACTTCTCCTGCCTTAGGGGCTTGACCTTTGACCTCAGGGAGACTGTATATGTCACAGGACCCTATACGAAAGGCACAGACAGAAAGATGTTGATATTTTGAAGAATTGTTGTTTGCATTGACATGAGATGTTTTGGGCGATCTGTCCATCTAAATGTGAAAACGGAGAAAAGAAAGGGGAACTGTACCTTGTTGGATGAACATGGGTCGGCCCTGGTAGTACGTCTGGTCGACTCCAGCGGTCTGTGTGGACAGCAGTAAACAACATGTGAGTCATCAACAACAGTAATGAAACACCTCCTCATCATCACTGACCTGATATACACTGACAGACAGGAAACAGAGTCCATACTACAGGAAGTCATCTAAATGAATCATTTAATGCCTCAGTTTAAAATACTGTATCTAAAATTAAAATCACGCTATTAATGTCAACATTTATACAAGCTGTTAAGGAGTAGATCATGCAGAATGTTTTTAAACTAACACTGTACTGATAACTAACTTAAGAAATGTTCTTATGTTATATCATTTTTCTTACTTTTTATTATTTTAAATTAATTATATATGTTGGGATGGGAAAATTGGAATTGTTCTTTTTTGTGTTGTTTCAACATGATAAATAAATAAATATTATTTTTAAATATATGATTTATTTTAATCATTATATACATTGTGGGAAAGTTGTTTTGTGTTGTTTGTTTCGATACTGTAACAAAATATAATATTAATCTCTCATTTTAATTTAATTCTTATATATATTGGAGTGGGAAAGGTGTTTGTTTCAATATTATATCAAAACATAATATTTACATTTATCGTTCATTTAATTATTATATGTTGGATGAGAAAATTGGGATTGTTCTGTATTTTGTGTTGTTCATTTTAATATAACAAAATGTTATATAATATGCAATATATTATATATTATTTTGCAGTATTTTGTGTTGTTTTTTTAATATTAAAACAAAATATAATGTAATATTTATTTATTTAATTTAGAATTTAGAAATTTTTTTTACACACATGTATGAGTGGAAAAATTGGAATTGTGTTGCATTTTGTGTTTTCATTATAAGAAAATGCAATATTTTATATATAATATGCAATGATTATTTTAATTTATACTGTATGTTGGGGTGGAAATATTGTAATTGTTCAGTTTTGTTTGTTTGTGTTATTAGTTTTGAGATTATACCAAATATAATAAAAATACAATTGTAATAATAATAGCACAATCTTTACTATCATTATTTACCAAAAACCTAACGTTGACAGAAACACATGAGTTCCAGCATTTGCAGAAGCAGCTGAGCTGGAGTGATTATCGATCAGTGGTCGGGTTACTTCATGAGTGTGGGTGGGTGATTAGCAGACCTGGTTGCTGTCTTGCGTCTGATTGGTCAATCTAGCATCAATGAATCCTCCTGGTGGCGGCATCTTTCCGGGAATGCTGTTGTAGTAGTGATGATCGCCAGACTCCTCTCCTTCCTCGGTCCACGGGGGCTCATCTGTACTCATAACCCTAAAAACAGGACACAATGAGAGGCAGAAGTGGTCTCATATCAGAATCCTGAAGGTGTAAATGAGGACTCACCTGTCGTGCATGGACGAGGGTTTGCTGGACGGACACTGCAAATAGAGCTGAAAGCGCAGGTCAAACGCCTGACCGATCGTACTGATCACATCCTGAGCCAGACCGTCAGAGCACTCCAGAATATGACATGCTAGAAAACACAGGACACGTCAGGATCAAGCTAACAAAACCTGTCCACGTCATATTTCAATCCAAAATCAAAACACAGAAGAAAATTTTAGGAATTGTCATGATTAATATAATTAAGCACATTTAACCTCTAAGTTCTCATTACTGTGGAAATATGATAATAGGTTTTTAAAATTTTAAAGGTTTTGTACATTGTGGTACTATTTATATATTTCTATACATAAAATATATATTTTACTGCAGTGTTAGTTAGTATTATTACAATACTATTAAAGTCTTTATTCATTTTTAAAAATGTTTTTTTATATTTCCTGTTTTTAATTGTAAATAAATTGTTTGTAATTTTGTTGTTTTTTGTCATTTTTTTAGTTTATTAAATAGATTTTATTAAATTTATTTTAGTAAATCAAGTTAAACTACCTGCTAGTGCAACAAAAGCTGAAATAAAATAATTATTTTATTTCAGGTTATTTCAAGTAACGTTGTATGTGGTTATAATTTTAGTTAACTATAATAATCCTGTTTTACAGCCTTTAATTTATGCTCATTTAAATTAAAATTTAATTTGTGTTGTAATTTCCTACCATAAATATATCAAAACTTCATTTTTGATTAGTAATATGCATTGCTAAAGACTTCATTTGGACAACTTTAAAGGCGATTTTTTTCAATATTTAGATTTTTTTCCTCCCTCAGATTCCAGATTTTCAAATAGCTGTATCTCGGCCAAATATTGTCCTAACAAAACATACATCAATGGTTTTGTGGTCCAGGGTCACATATATTAAGAAATATGAAATTTTGCATAAGGAAAATTAAGTCTATTTCTTTAAATAAAATGTAATTAATTTAATTTCTTTTAATTTTAGGGTGAACTGTGACTTGAACATATTTTCATAAGATTTTCAAAATACATGAAACAAAAGTGCAGCATCAATAAATCTGACATGCAGGTACACAAACATAAGACACGCACGCATGCTGAAGTATTAGATATCAGCAAATGGGGAACGGATGCCGATTTGCTGACTCACTCGCTATAAAGTGTTCATTATGAGATCTTTCCTCTGACAACATCAAAAATGCATTAGAAAGCACAGCGAGAGTTTTAAAACGTGGCCTCTGCGCTGAAAGGAAGTTAAAATATCCATGAAATGAAAAGAGGCGGAGATACAACAGCCACAGAAATGGATTTTTTGATGCTAAATGCAGCTGTGGTGGACTGATCAATCACGCTTGTTTGTGAATGCGTGTTACAGGATGGCCCAGCGTGGTAAACACAGTGAAATGGCCCTCAGGAGCCATAGCTAAAACTGTGGTTGACCAACAAGAACATCATCCACCAAAAACATGTAATGTAATGTTATGGTTAGTTCTGCAGAGAAATGAGTTACAGGCCCTGTAATGTTTTCATAGTCACTGTGTTAGTCTCTTGAAGGAATAGTTCACCCAAAACTATTCTGTTTGCAGTGAATGGGTGCCGTCAGAATGAGAGTCCAAACAGCTGATAAAAACATCACAATAATCCACACCACTCCAGTCCATCAGTTAATGTCTTGTAAAGAGAAAAGCTGCATGTTTGTAAGAAACAAATCCATCATTAAGGCGTTTTTAACTTCAAACTGTTGTTTTTGACTAAAATACAAGTTCTCTATCCATAATATTGCTTTCTTCAGTGAAAAAGTCATCTCGTCTGAATCAGGAGAGATATCTGCACAGATCAAGCTCTGTTTACAAGCAAAAACAGTCCAGAACAGTTCTACACAAATACGTGTGGATTTTGATGTGAGAGACAACAGGAGATGGACTTTTTCACTGGAGGAAGCATTATTGTTCATTATGGACTCGTATTTTGGCCAAAGTGAAGTTAAAAAGGCAAGGCAAGGCAAAGTTTGGACTGGAGTGGTGTGGGTTACTTGTGGATTACTGTGATGTTTTTATCAGCTGTTTGGACTCTTATTCTGACGGCACCCATTCACTTCAGAGGATCCAATGGTGAGCAAGTGATGCGATACTACATTTCTCCAAATCTGATGAAGAAACAAACTCATTTACATCTTGTATGGCCTGTGGGTGAGGACATATTAGCAAATGTTCATTTTTGGGTGAACTATTCATTTAAGAAGTCAACCTAAGAAAGGATTACTTATAGTTAGAATGTATTTTAACATCCCAAAAATGACACACAAATCATCAGAGCATGCAGCAGAGGAAAAGACAGGAGTAATACCTCTCCGGTTAACAGGATCTTTCGCCACATAAGCGACATAATCCGTCGTGTCCTGTTGACAGAAGACAAAGAATGATTTAAAGCTAAACTGAGCTAATTCCACTTCTACGTGCTTTTATGAGCATGTTTCTTTAAAGCTGTCATATAATGGCAAACAGGATATTTCTTGCTCTTTTGAAATGAGTTTGATGTATTACGTAGTTTGAAATGAACAACTCATCCTCTTTTTTGTTGAAACTGGACTACAAAAATGACTCATTTGTCAACGGTCATGATGACATCACATCTATGAGCTCATTAACATATGACCATCCATACTTTAATATTGAAAGACCAGAACATGTCATGATTATGACATTTACACAAAAAACGGACTCATTCATGAAATCACAATCAAAACAATAATGACTAACATATGAAATTGTCATTATGGCGCCATCACCTCTATGAGCTCATTAACATATGACCGCCCACATTTACACATTAAAAGCCCAGAACATGATGATGTCATGATTTACAGTGCCCTCTACTAATATTGGCACCCTTGGTAAATATGAGCAAAGGCGGATGTGAAAACAAATCTTTTAATCTTTTATTTAAAAAAAATAATTCTAACCTTTCATTGAAGTAAAACAATTGAAAGAGTGGTGTCTCATTATGAAATAATGTTTCATTTCCAATGCATGTTGGCCACAATTATTGGCACCCCTAGAAATTTACATTTTTTTGCACACCAGGGTGACTAGGAGCATGAAATTGTCCAGCCATGACTTCCATGTTTCACAGGATTATAAATATGAGGAACACAAGGGCCAAATTCCCTTAATCATCCATCACAAGGAGTAAAACCTGTTTTACATAGTTCTGATGTGGAGAACAAGATTGTCGAGCTTCACAAAATACATGAAATTATTGAAAATCTTGGGGTCAGAAAGCCTAAAAAATATCAAACAGCCCCTACATCAACACATGTTGTTGGGGAGGGTTTCAGGAAAAATCCTCCTCGCTTATCCAAAAACAAAAACTCCAGCATATTCAGTTGTCAGGCACAACTGGAACTTCAAAATGGACTGATTTCTATGGTCAGATGAAACTAAAAAAGATGGGTTTGGAGAACACAGGGATAAAAAGTACCCCATGTGTACAATGAAATATACTGCTGTATTTTTGATGTTGTGGGCCTGTTTTTCTGCTGGAGGTCCTGGACATGGATTCTATCAAATACCAACAGATAAAAAATCAAAAAGTGACTGCCTCTGTTAGAAATCTTATAATGGGCCATGTTTAGATGTTCCATCAGGACAATGATCCAAAACAAACATCAAAATCAACACAAAAATGTGTCACTGAGCACAAAATTAAGCTTCTGCCATGGCTGTCTCAGTTCCCTGACCTGAACCCTACAGGAAATGAGTGGCGCGAACTGAAGAGAAGCAGCACCAACATGGAGCTGTGAATCTGAAAGATCTGGAGAGATTCTGGATGAAGGAATGGTCTCTGATCAAAATCATCGAAAATTACAGGAGAAAACTCGGTTTTCGCGGTTATCTTGGGAAAAGGACTTTGCAATAATTGGGTGCCAATAATTGTGGCCAACGTGAGCTAGAGAAAAACATTTATTTCATAATGAGATTTTCCCCCCACTTTCCATAGTTTTACTTCAATGACAGGTTAGAATTTTTTGAATGAAAGATCAAAAGGATAAACAACGCAGATTTATTGCCAAAGCTGCCTTTGCTCATATTTACCAAGGGTGCCAATATGTGGAGGGCACTGTACATTAACATACTAATAATATACACATATTGTCATACATAATGTCATGATTATGAAATTACACCTATGAGCTCAACATCATATGACCACCCAAATTTACACATTACAAACAGCAAAAATTACTAATTTGTGAAAATAAGATGATTATGACATCACATCTATGAGCTCATTAACATATGACCGCCCACAAAAATAGTAAAAATGACTAATTCATGATTATGACCATACAACTATGAGGTCATTAAATATTAAATACTAAAAAAAGACCAATTCAAGAAATTATCATGATTATGACATGAGAACTATGATCTCATTAACATGACTGCCTACATTTACATTTTAAAAACTGCAAAAAGGCTTCAGCCTACACCTTTTTCAGGTTAATATGTAAAATTACGTATAAGTATATGGAATAGTGTATGAGGACTTGAATAAATCTACTGAACTGAACTGAATTACTAATTTGTGAAACTGTCATGATTGTGGTGTCACACATATGAGCTCATTAGCATATGACCAACCATATTTACATATAAACATCTATTTAAAATTCAGCAACCTGATAATAAAAACAAGTATGCAGAAACTAGCCAATAATAAAGTCATTTATGAACACAAGCCTTAAAGGGACAGTAGCTTATTTAGTGAAAATAGTGGTGGTAAATAATCGCTAAAAGCTAACATGCACTGCTTTTTGTGTAAAAAACATTACAAATAAGATAAAATACCACTAAAACATATTTTTTATGGCCCCGTCCTCTATTAATAGAAACACTAAAGTTGTTCAACTGGATATGGCATTAAACAGCTTGGTTTTTCGGAGCGCTCTGAGATTTGCCATGAAGTGTGGTGAGACTGAACGTCAGCTGAAGAATGAATCACGGGTGTGATGTTGTAAAGCCTTACCGGATCTCCACCGGAGGCAAAGGATATGGACTGCATGTGATGATTGGCGATTATCTGTGGAAACAGGAAGGAGCATCATTCATCTGCAATAGAACACTGCATCCTGAGAATGAGAGAGGAGAGTGTGTGTTTCTGGACCTGTTTGGAGTCCGGTGTCATCAGGTTTAAACTGCTGGTGGAGATGTTGAGGTTGATACTCATACCAGCAAACTGCAGGTTACTCTTGCCCAGAATACTGGAGAGGAGTTTCGAGGGAGGCTAAACGAGACCAACACAGGCTCATGTTTTCATCTTCAGCGTTTTTTAATTGCTTCTTAACTTCTTATATGTAATAAAGTTTGCAATATTTGATGATTGTTTATTTCTTAGACCGCTTGATAATTATTTGTTCTGCATCGACATTGTAGCTTCATCCACACAAAATCATGTTCCACAAATTAAGATGAAATATGTTCTAAATGACTTGTGTAATTTTTTTTTACCAAATTTCACTAATTCTTATTATATTATTGCAGTACTGTTATTTTAGTTATTTTTTTGTTCGTCATCGAATTGTAGCTTCATCCACAGTGAAATCTCCAAAATCAATCCAAAATCATGGTCCGCAAATAAAGATGAAATGTGTTATAAAAATAATTTAGCAATTTTATTTTCTAGTATTTTTAATATTTTATGTAATATTTTGTTAATTCTTATTATAATGATGTTTAATTTGTAGTATTGTCATTTTATTTATTATTTATTTTACAAATTTTGCGCCTGCATATGTCCATTGAATACTAGCTTCATCTTACTGGTCCAAAATCATGTTCCACAAATATAGATTGAACATGTTCTAAATTATTTTATTTTCATTATACTGAGATTTCATTTGTAGTATTATTATTTTAATTTATTTTACTAATTTATTTATCTGTAAACGTTTTGTCAATTAAAATGCAGTGTTTTGCCAAACACACTAAAATTAAACTGAAATTCAATTCAAATCATTCCAGTCAGTCTTCATTCATATAACAAAATGGAAGAACATTCATAAAATAAAAATCACGCATGCAATGCATCATTCTGTGTTTGTTTGCTAAATCGATACAATGTTGCGTCATTAAATCGGGACATACGGCATGGCATGGCACGCTTTAAAGCTTTCCTATAATCCACAAGCACACGTCCCTTCCCACGGCTGCAAACGTGCATCACACACACACACACACGCAGCAGGAGGGCTGATTACTGCTGCTCAGTACAGAATGAGTCACCGTGCTAACAGTATGCCCACACACACACACACACTGCAGCACACCATTTCTCTTTCTCCAGCCTTTATTTGATCTCTAACCATCTTCATCTCACTCCAAACCTTCTGATGCTCCTCTTTTAGTCTATTCCTTATTTATTCCTCCTTTTCCATCTTATACTTCTCCATCTGCATCAATAACCTCCACCTCTGACCCCTTTCCTGTTGTCATGTGCAATAATCTATAACGCTCTCTCTGCTCGTCTCTGGTGTTTTTTAATTAAATTCAATGTAATTCAATTTGCTTAATTCACATTGTTGTCTTAATAAACGGTCAATTTTCATGGAAAATAATAATTGCTCAGGCTAAGACAAATCTGCAGACTTTTTCACATTTTCTGTGCTGATTTGTTAGGGAAAATATGCAGAAGTAAAAATGGTCAAATGTATGAGATCAGAGTACTACACTCTTACTGGTAGCTGAGAGCGATGTTATTTTAGTATCATTGCTATGCCATTATAGTTTTTATTGATATTTGTGAGGTATTTTCATAATTTTTATTAAAGTTTTAGTAAATTTGTAATCATTTTATTTTCAGTTTTAGGTTTAGTTATTTTAGAGTCAAACGAAACAAAAATGAGCAATGTTGGCTTGGCATCTAGCTGAAATAAAATAAATAAATAATTTTATTTTAAATCATTTAAGGAATTTTATATTAAGATTAAATATATTCTGAATAATTTCATTTTATATTTTAATATTTTATTAAGTCTTACTATATTTATATTTAATTTGTAGCACTGTTATTTTTATTTATTTCACTAATTTTTGTCCACAGTGAAATGTCACCGGCCCAAAATCATGTTCCTCAAATAAAGATTAAGTATGTTCTGAATAATTATTTTATTCTGCAACTATAAGTATATAATTTTATATTAATGTTAATTTTATTTCAAGGCTTAAAGCATTACCAAATTAGCCAAAATGCTTAATAACAAAGGCACCGAATCATCTCATAAAATCATACTTGTGCAGTTTTTGGTTTCCAAGTTGGAAGTCCAACTTTACAAAGCTTTCTATACTTTAAGACTTTTTCAAAGCTAGATGCATTGCAATATAACAAGTTTATGTTCAAACGCATTTATTATTTGCTTTAAGATAATTGCACACATTCTCTGACTGTACCTTTCTCTTGCGCAGAGCTCCTTTGGTACCAGGGACGGCTTCACACACCAGACTGATCGCCTCCCTGCCGAGAGAAATTACAAAAATATGAAGACATGAGTAATTCTGAAGTACAGAGCGAGCAAACTGTCAAGATGCTGAGTGAAAACAGTGGCACTGCAGCGGCATTCTGGAAACACAGCAAAACTCTTCAGTCTGGGATACATTTGATCAGTTTCTGTGAATCTGGCCCAAAGATCGTAGCATATGAATCTAAAATGTTTTACTGTTCATGATGATATCCAGAGAACAGGGTTGCCGAAGGTTGATATTAATAAATATAAACAATTACATAAATATACTAATACTATACACAAAATATAAAAGTATAAAATATTATATAAATGGAATTAAGAAAAATTAGTGCAGATCATTATATTTTTCATATACATATATATTGCGGCCAAAATTATTAGAACACTAGTATTTTCAGCAGCTAAAAATGGTTTTAAGTCAGTTATTTCTATCTTTTGCTGTAGTGTGTCAGAAGGAAATATATACATACATATATAGTGAAAAGAAAATAAAGTATATTTTACACTGTGACTTCCTTTTCATAGCAATAAAGCACACCTTCCCTATCTTCTTTTCATGTTTTTAGGCAATTCTCATCTCACTAATGCTGATTTTCATTAAACGCTCATTACTGCAGTAGATTATTTAAGTAAGCATAAATGCAATGCAACCAATTCTACCATACTGTATAAATATATTTTTTTTATAGTACTGTAATAATATTGGGAATTAAAAAAAAATTACAGTAATGAAAAATGTAATTAAAATAATTTTACAATGAAATAAATAAGAATGCTCCTAAAAGCAGGATAAAATATAATTCCTTATTTTTTTCTGGACATGTTCTTGACAGATTCTTGACACATTGATTATGATTGACTTTTAATGTTTTTCACAATAAATAAAAACTATGTCTGAGGTGTAATATAGATAAACCTGTTGATCATTCAACGTTCAAGCTCAGTTTCTGGACCCGGAGAGAGCAGTCGGGAATGGCTGGTGTGTTCCTGTGAACACTACAGCAGGAAGTCAGGCAGAAAAGAGGATATGACATGACATCTCCAGCACTGCTAATGCTAGCAGCCCACACAGCCCAGCGTTCAATAAACAAGCGGCGTCCGCTGGGACCCGATCTGCTGCCTCTACACTGATGTTACGCAATGACTCATCAGCACACATTCACATCTCATGCGCTCGTTTTAGCAACAATAAATGAGTGTTTGGCTGCGGATTCAAATCAAGAAAAAACATAAAAGTGCCATGAAAGAGCCGATAGCAGTCATGTAACGCCACACGGGGCCATGTGATAACTGTGATGTAACCTAAAGCAACTAAAAAGCAGTGTACAAAAGCCATTAACTGTGATTTAGCAGCAAAACAACAGACAAACAGAAATATTTAGAAATATATAAACATAAGAGAAACATATAATAGAGAAAACAACATCTGAATCACACTCGATTCCAATGAACGATTGGAAAGTCATTCACAGTTAGTTCACAAAAATAAGTAACCGAATCACGTCCTTAGGCTGTTTTATAGTCACAAAAAACAAACAAACAAATAAATAAAAATAAATTAATACAAATTAAATGTAAATAAATATAAATACAAATTTCTGTGCCCTTTTTATTTTATATAATTTTATTAAAAAATAAAATAAACAAATAAACAAACAAAATTATCTGTCCCCTTTTTGTAAATGTTTTTCATTTTAATTAATTTTATTTAATAATAAATAGTTAGAAATTAGAAATGGTTAAATAAAATAAAAACCTAGGAAAATTAGGGCAGATAATTAAATGTTTTTCTTTTGTGATTATTAATAATATTAATCTATATTTGCACTCAGATTTGGTAAAACAGTAATTTTATCCAAATTTTACAGTTTTTTATATTAAATATATTTAGCAACAGACTAAATACACTACACTACTATTTCTTTTCATTTCTTTAAAATGTAATAATAATATACATAATAATTTGTAAACATAAAATAATAAATCATTTAAAATTTTGATAAAAATAATTAAAATATATGCCTAAAATAATAAATAACTTTACATTTAGATAAGATATTTTCATTTATTTCACTAACAGTGGAAACTTTATAAATAATCTTTTTTCGGATTAGATGGAAAGCATAAGTGAATCCCAATTCACATAAAACTAAACAGTAATTTGAAATTCACAATACATTAAAATGTTACCAAATTAACCATTATGATGGGAAGTGTGCATCTGTGCATGCTATTTCAGCTAATATTACCCACAGTTCCTTGCACAAAATAAAATGTAAACGTTTGTGACTGTTTTATATGTTTTAATTTGTAGAAAGACAGAGAGAGTTTTAGTACCGTGTGATTTGTGATCGTGTGGTGAAGTCCAGGGATCTCATGGACCGGAGAACTTCAATGCAGCCCAAATACTGAAAAAGAAGGGCAGAAATGTGATTAGAAAGCTCATAATCAGCTTTTCTTCAAAACTAGATATTGTTATTGCTCATTGTGATAAAAAACAGTCCAACAACAGTGTTAAACACACACATACAAACACACACCACCTCTGAATAAATGTCACACAACCACATACAAAACACACTGACACACCGGTTAAGCTCACATACATGCAGACAGACGATTAAACATTTCTTCTGAAAAACAACAAAGCAATTCTAAATCATAGCGTGTAATTTCAGGTGTGATTTGGTCTAAACCACAGTATTATCATGTCTGATCTGATCAAATGTCTTCACATAAACTCACTTTTGAGTGGATGGATGTTGTTATTTGTTTTATTTCAGTGTAACATTGAGTGCCATTTATGCCAAAATAAATAAAAATGATTAACTACAAAAGCAAAAAAAAAAAAAAAAAAAACATTTTGACACTGAAAAAAAAATCAGTTTTAAGGATTAATCTTGTATTCTTAAATTAAAAAAAAAAAAAAAAATCAAAACACTTACCCTACATGAACTATATAAGAAAATATTAATTAAAATAATAAAAAAATATATAAAAATAAAAATGATTAATTACAATTCATCTCATATTATTTAATCTATAAAAGGCTCAAAATCCTAACCCTTCTTCATGAACTTAAGTATTAATCACAATAAATAAAATAAAAATATTAAATAAACTACAAAAGCCAAAAAAGGACACTGAAAAAATTACATGCTTCAGCTTTAAAGATTATTCTCATATTATTTAATCTATAAAAGGCTCAAACCCTAACCCTAAATGAACCAAATAAGAAAGTATTCAAGTAAATAAATTAAATAGAAATAAAAAAATTTACCACAAATGCAAAAAAAAAAAAAAAGGAAAAAAAATGAATGATTCATCTCATATTCTTTTATTATTTAATCTATCCACGTTGTTCTTCCCGTAAAAACGGGCGCGGCCAATTGTAAATTCTATGGGTCTGGCTTCCGGTCTCATTCGCTTCCAGCTATTTTTAGCTGTACAAAATCGCTCGTTTTGCTGCTTGATACTGCAAATTGGTGTCTTACCATATTATTTTAATTACCGTTTACTGCACATTGTAATTCTTCCCGTTATTTCCCTACAGCAGCTAATTAACAGGAAGTCTCACCCATAGGCTTACTTCCGCATTGAAGAATAAGGTGGATAAAAAGCTCAAAATCCTACCCTACATGAACTATATATATAAGAAAGTATTAAATATTAAAGTAATAAATAAAATAAAATAAAGACATTGAAAAAATGTATGCTCCATCTTAAAGGATTCATCTCATATTTTTAAATCTCAAACTCAAAACCTTAATCCTACATGAACTATATATGAATTTCTTGAATAAAAGTCAATAAAATATAATAAAGTGAAAAATTATTTTAAAAATACATGCTTGAACATGATTCATCTCATATTTTTTAATCTTAAATTCTAAATCCTTCAAATAAAATCCATAAAAATACAAAAATCCTTATAGAAAAACAGCCAGCAGAAAACACACTTGTATGTCAGCTGCGCATTAAAACCAAGCTACGCATGAGGCGTCCCTGGAGAACAGGGCCGATGACATCATCCATAACCTGTGACATCACACATCAACACATCTCTGCTTTATTTAGCCTCTCACCTCACTGATCTCTCAATGCTGCATGACTCACTCATTCAGAGCCTCACTACAACTTTCCTTGACTAAATGAATGAGTCACCTGCAGTAACCCACCTGAGGACCGATGAACCCACCGTCCGCGTCACATGCTTCCAAGAACACTGCAAATGCTGATTAGTTAAGTTTACTCGAGTGCTTTATGGAAAATTATCTCCTCATTGCCTCGTTTTTATTGCACAAATTAACTCTGGTGTACGACTCAAAGCGCAGAAAGGAAACGAGGCCGGAAGCAAACGGTGAGTCACTGCTATGTTTCGGCAAATAGTATTTGGCTGAAAACAATGACGGAGACTTTGAGCTTATTGACTGATTGTATTAGACAAAATAAAATTTGTTTCTGTGTGCCGGCATTATGTAACAAATGTGAAATGACAGAAAAGTAAATAATTTAATATATATTTATACATTTTAACATTAAATGTATCTTGCAATATTTTTTGACCCCTATAGCTTTTCAGCAACATACAGTAAAATGTCAAGTTAATAAAATGTCAAGTTAATCAAAACAAAGTAAAATGGCCAGAAAAGTAAATAATTTAAATAAATGACAGAAAAGTAAAATAATTTAATATAGGTTTTAACATTATACATATTTTAAAACAGTATTTTTTTTAACGTATGGGTTTGTTTAATACTTTTTTTTCATGTTTTTTTTTCATCGCTACTAAATATAGCATAATATTAAGATAATCAAAGTCCCTAGTAAAAAAAAAAGCCATAATTTATTTAAAATACATTTATTTCATAGTAAGTATACTTCAAATCCATTTACATATTTATTGACATATCACTTAAGACTTACTGATATAAAATTATAATTAAACTTTATTTAGAATATTTATCTTTTGCACAATGCACATTTCCTAATATTAACATAATTTGTGCTTTAATATCACTATTAATAAGGATTGTATGATCTCTGTATAATATCAGTGTTTAATGCAAAATATTTAAAGTGTACATGAAATATACTTGCAATAGTTACACTTTATCAATATCAAATATACTTAAGTATATTTCAGCACTACCTCCGCACAATTAAATGCATTAAGCACAAAATTAGTTGTTCCAATTTAGCAGACTTTAAGTTTACCAGTTTAGTATAATAAAAGTACAATTGCAGGGTATTTAAACATGTAGATGTATTTGTAGCATACTTAGCACAATATAAATGTATTTTAAATACATTTTAGTATTTTTATTATTAGGGGTATAATGACCATAAAATATATATTTTTTAAATGTATTACACCTATAGCTTTTCAGACAATAAAATGCCAAGATAATCAAGGACAGTACAACCAGTTTAAATACGTGACAGAAAATTTAATTAATATATATTGTAACATTAAATATATATTTTGCAATATTTTATTTTTTCTATTTTTTTCATGTTTTGTAACTGCAAAAATGTCAATGCAAAATGTCATGACAATCAAAGACAGTCAAAGGATAAGAAACTTAAATAAATGACTAAAACTAAGGCCCAAAACTCTACAAAAGTATGAAAATGCAAAGGTTTTTCAAGCTAATTTTCTCATGCCGTCGTGTTTTGAAATATATAAGTACATGTTGTATTTTCAGCAATGCCAACAGAGGGCTTTTACATAAACTGCCTTCTACAATCAGTTTCTGCGCTCAGATACTGTCAGTAGTTAAACAGCTGACATAATGCTATACACAAAATAACAGCAATTTACTTAACATTCAAATTCACACTTGAGAACGACAACGGATCTTAAATGTCAACTACACAGAACAGCACAAAACACGCATAGATAAATTGGCTCACTACGCTGTCAAAAATGTGCTACATATTCACAATACATATGTAGTTATTGCTTTTAATAAAAAAATAGTATATATTAAGTGTACAGATTTTCACTTAAACCTAATCAAGCAAGGGCTGGATCTAATGTCTGTGGTCTGTCTGAACACTGGTCGCGTGTGTTTGAAAAGCAGTCAATGTCAGCAGCTGTCCTTTTAGTGAAATGGAGCATAGTGTGTGTGTGTGTGTGTGTGTTCATGCACAGGGTCACTCAATAAGTGAACTGTAAAGAATGACACATATTCAGCCCTGCAAACGGACGCCAGAGGGGTTTAGTATTAGCTGCTAACTTTTATCAACTAACTCTTACCAAAACACATCAAACTCAAACAAGGAGCTAGATATACCGCCCTTTTCTTTCTCCGTCACTCTCTGTACGTTAAATGCTTAGAGAGACCTTCGTCACAGATAATAAAACGCATCAATTTAGTTCCCATCCATTGCATGCCGGTTTGCACGATCTAATTCATACGTGTTGGCTTGCCTCTACAGCAACTGACTATTCAGAAGAAAAAAAAAAGCTAGAAGGGAATAATGTGTGATTCATGCTGCACGAATCCGAGTCAACTTTAGCTCAATGGGGCCGTGAACATGCTTATATGATTGTAAACACTCTAGACGATATGCTTAAAATACATGATACTGCAATATCTGGGGTCAATGCTCAATATACATTGTCTGTTATACAAATATGTTCGTTCAACGGAACTAAAATGCACTTATTAAAGCACAAACTTCTCAAAAATGTCCGCAAACGACCCTAAAAGGAAACAATGATGTTGGTATTTATATAGCACATGTATAGAAGACAAATGTACATGCACAACAGAGTTTAAGCATTTTCTGGAAATCCTTAATGAACCACATATACATATATATATATATATATATTTATGCATTTAAATCAAATGCACAGAAAGCAGGTGCTACATGCATGCTAAACATGGCATACAAGCACATATTTGCACGAATCAAAGCTGATCTTTTGACTGTTGAAGTTATCATGTTTGTCTTTGCATATAGATGTGGACAAGAATAACTGCTCTGTCCTGCACACGTCATGATCCCCGGAGACGATACAGTAACAGAACTGTAGCCGGAACAACATCCCCCTGGTCTGGTAACCGGTCGCCGTGGTTACGTGATTTGCATGCACTTCCCTTTTGATGTGATAAACTTGCAGTTAATTTGAATAGATCAAATCTGCAGAGGTAAAAAATAAGTGGTCGCACGGACAACTGAACCACTATGTCTGTGATATTTAAGGAAAGCAGAGAATATATCGCAATAACAATGTACATAGAGAAGATGGATAACTGAACTTTTTTTATATTACAAGGGCAGTCAAAGTCTCTGAAATACACATGCGTATAAGGCTGTGTTATGGTAAAAACATGCTATACTGTATATAATGAATTATATAAAGCTATGTTGCAAAGCTATGGTTGTACAGGACTGTTTTATTTTATTTACATAAAACATCGACACTGTTATTGAACTGAATAATGATACTGTTATCTTCTTTAGAGCTGCTTTACAGCCATTTTACTAATTTTACAACATTCTAACATTATTTTCCTGTTTATTAATGTGAAGCAGTTTATAAAGCGCTACAGAAATGTGATTTGATTTTAATGAGGAATATGAAAAATGTATATTGAGACAAGTTTGATCATTGTCATACTTGCAACTTTCCACATTAAAGTTAACTGATGTTTTGTTTTAGTATCACTGAGATACTATTCATATTTCAAATTAGTTATTATTTTAAAATTTGTCTGTTTTTGTTTTAATTTTAGTTAGTTTTAGTAATTTAGTTGTGTGTTTTTGCCATATTTATTTTTTTATGTGTCTATATAGTTTTTTTTGGTCATTTTTATTTTATATTAGTTATTATCATATAGCTTATATTGGTTTTTATTTCAGTTTTATTTTTTGTAGTACATCAAGGTAAACTAAATGAAAATGTGGTGTCAATTTTTACAAAAACATTTTTTTAAGTTTAATCTTTTATTTCGAATAATGTTTGGTTATGGTACTATAATAACCCTAGATGAATCACAGGTGCTTATGATATTGATTTCACTTTTTTGTCTTTAACTCAAGCGTTCCAAAATATCAAATACTGGTTATGCATAATCATCCTTTTGATTGGTTTCTATCAAGTTCCAACAAAGAAAACAAATCCAATGAGATGAAGCATCTTCACTTGTTCTCAATTTGGTTGTTTATTCAAACAAACATGATTTAACTGTAATACAAAATCCAATTCGCCTCATACCGCCCACCTCCACATGCATGTAAGACTCAAAGGAAACAGACGGCAAGTAAACATGGTACTGTATGTGGCGGAACATTCTGTGCTTTTATGGTCACTTGTGAACATAATGGTGCCGTTTCGAGTCACTGGCGACCTGCATTATTCCAAATCGTACACATAATCCCTCTGTACTGGTACATGGATGGAAAACAACAAGGGAAACGCAGAAGACATTTGGATCTTACCTTAACAACGTACGTCACTCCAGGTCCGGAAATCTTTTCGCTGGAGTGCAGCCATCCACGAGAAGGCTTATTCACCAGCCCGCCACAGCCCGTGGCACCCGTCCTTCCCAGGCCCCAGCCCTCTCCGCCGGGCTGAGACTCTTCCATCCTGCCCTTCTTCCCCGAGCTGGCCGAGCTGGGCTCCAGCGGTGCGTGAGGCGCTCCAGAGGCCGCAGGGAGGGCAGACGAGCCTCCTGTCGCTCCTCCCTGGAGCTTGGACACGGCCAGGTCCTTGACGGCGGACGGCAGGCCCTTGATGCCAAGCAGTCCGGAGGAGTTGGTGAATTTGAGGTTGGAGACTTTGTTGATGAGGGTGCACAAGGTGCCGGACTCTTCGGCGGGGTCAGGTGGCAAGACCTCGGCTGGTGGGGCGTACGGAGGGTCGCCCACGGGCGGCGACGGCGGGACGGCCGAGACCTTGGCGTTCATGGAGAGACCGTGCAGAAGATCATCGACGGATGTCACTGACTCATTCCGGAATCGGTTGTATTTAGCACGGTGAAGCATTCCCCTCGGTGTGCCAGCCTACACGCGAACGGACACATCCAACTCCCAGCTGACCGTCCACTTCTTTAGCATGCTGGAGCCGACAAAGCGTCCTCGAGGGTTCGAAGAAAGGGAGCGTGTGACCGTCAGGAAAATCCGACACCGTGCAGCAGCAGCAGCTCGGGGACCAAAAATAAACCACAAAACGCGGAATCCATGGAGACAGAGGACGACAAGAGAGAAAAGCAGCGAGAGGTCGCTCCTCTACAGAGATAGAGGGCCAGAGATGGCAGAGAGAGAGAGACAGAGCTCTAGTGAAGAGATGTCTCTCTCTCCCCCCGCATCCTGGCAGATCCCTGAACATGCATGACTCACTCTGAGAGAGAGAGAGAGAGAGAGAGAGAGAGGGGAGAGAGAGAGAGAGAGAGAGAGAGACCCTTCTCAACAAAAGACTCACTCAACACTGCAGAGAACTTTCCGTTACAAAAAAACTCCCACTTACAGCTCGGTAGAACCAATCAATTCTCAAAATTCGCCCCTGTCCGTAGGAACACCTCTTGCTTTGATTCAGTCCAGATAAACAGAACGGAAAAGATGTGATAAACAGATCACTGTAGTGAAATCCGAGCTCAGTCAGAATGAACTAGAATCAAAATCAGTCCACTGACATAATGCTTAAACCACATTGGAGTACCGTGCGTGTTGTTGGATCACATGTACGCCACACAGAATGAAACTTGAGTTGCCATGCATGGCGATCGCTAATTTTCCGCACATGCAATCGCAGTTTTACTTGAATTCAGAAGCAAGGCGCTCTACTGAAAAGGTGTGCTGTATGACCTGCCATTGATTGAGAAGTGATAATCTACCAAAATTACATGAAATATTTGAAAGCGTTCACCTTTCGCCTGCGACCGCATCAATCTGGTTGGTTATACCTCGCTTATGCAGTTTAAAACATGCTCGAATTTAAACCACAAGACAGATACGGCTTTATCTCTTTGTTCGTTCCATTCGTTTTTCCTTACGTACTACGAAACGTAAGCATAAATCCATCCACGCCAGCACTCGAATATCCCCCCCTACAGAAGGCAAAACAAGCTGAGCTTTGCTCCTCAATGAGCTTTGTTGAATAATTAAACATCCCTTTCAAACACACAACGTCAAGATTTGATCTCACTAAAACGCCATCCGGATTCGGCGGGGATACGACCGTAAATAGTGATGTCAGATCTCCCGGCCCCATTAAAAAGCAGCCGACGGGATGAAGCCTGTGACATTAAGGCAGCAAAAAAACAGCCATTCATGTAAAATGTCCAGAAGAGCTCGTGACAGGGAAGCGGCAGTCATTCACAAGCTTCCTGTACCGCTGCGGCTAACGCACTGCAGTCCCTCCCAGCGTCTCACTTTCCTGCCTGCCTGCAAATTGAAAAAAAAGAAGAAAAGACAGAGTGAGAGAGAGAGCGAGAGAGCAAGGGTTTGTCTTCTCTGCTGAGACAAAGCGTTAAAAGTGCTCCTCGCTTGTTGGATGCGGAAAAGAGATGCTGAGGAGAGGAAGAGAGGATGCTGGGCAAAAATGATTCGGGCTGGCTGTGAATGGAAAGGCAGACGGGCATACCAACGTTTCTGTGAATGAAGTCAGGCCTCGGCAGCTTTCTGCACGGCAATCCCTCGGGATGGATCCCGACTGCCCAATCAGGGAAGAGCAGGATGACTCATTCAGGGTAGGCTGGCTGAATAGTGGGGCAAACCACTTGAAGCACAGGTGATGGGAGAAACCATTCTCACCCGACAGCACTGCGTACTGCTGGCTGCATCGCTTCTAAACTCCTGAAAGCACGCAACCCGCTTCTAAAACATGTCTTGGCGAGATGCATGGCCCTTTTTCAGAAGAGAACAGCGATGCTCAATTGCACTGTCTGATAAACGGGCCCCTCCTGAGTGCACATTTTGCACATTCATATGAATGAAGGCTGATCAAAGAACACAGACTGAACTGAATTGACTGAATCATAAGATGCGGCCGGCACAGCTGAGCCGTTTGCTTGCAGTATGTTGATCTGAAAATTAAAAACAGGCAGCAAAAACAAATAAAAAGAACTAGATTTGTGCATTTCTTGAGTGAAATTTCAGTGGTGATTCTTGGTGCAAAAGTCACCACCAGGATGCAAGGGTGCTATGAGTGGTTGCTATACAGTTGCTAAGGTGTTCTGAATGTTTTTATTGTAATGCTATGCAGTTGGAAGGATATTAATTGCTATGCACTTGCTAAGGTGTTCTGGGTGATATTTTTGTAATGCTATGTGGTTGCTAGGGTGTTCTGAGTGGTTTTTATTGTGATGCTGTGCAGTTGCTATGGTATTAGGATGATTGCCAGAAAGTTTATACGCAATTGCCAAAGTGTTCCAAGTGTTTTTATTGTTTCTTAGCTGTTACGAGTTGTTTTTATTGTAATGATATGCAGTTGGTAGAATATTGGTTGCTATGCAGTTGCTAAGATGTTCTAAGTGATATTTACTGTGATGCTATGCAGCTGCGAGGGTATTTGGACAGTTACAAGAATGTTGCTGTGTGGTTGCTAAGGCATTACAGTGGTTGTCAGAATGTGTATATGCAGTTGCTATGGTGTTGAGTGATATTTATTGTGATGCTACACAGTTCCTAGGGTATTTGGATAGTTACAAGAATGTTGCTATGTGGTTGCTAGGGTGTTCTGGGTGGTTTTTAACTGTTGCTAGGGTGTTCTGCATGGTTTTTATTGTGATGTTGTTCTGTTGCTAGGGTACTAGGATGGTATCCATGATGTTGCTGTGCAGTTGCTAAGGTGTTCTAAGTGGTTTTTATTTGTTGTTAAGGTGTTCTGTGTTTTTTTTACTGTGATGCTGTGCAGTTGCTAGGGTAATAGAATGGTTGTCAGAAGGTTTATTTGCGGGTGCTAAGGTGTTTTGAGTGGCTTTTATTGTAATGCTATGCAGCTGATAGGGTATTGGTTGCTATGCAGCTGCTAAGGTGTTCTGGGTGATATTTATTGTGATGCTTGGGTATTCAGATAGTTACAAGAATGTTTCTTGCAACTATCCGGTGTTCTGCGTGTTTTTAATGTGATACTGTGCAGTTGCTATGGTATTTGGATGGTTACCAGAATGTTGCTATGTGGTTGCTAAGATGTTCTGAGTGTTTTTTATTGTGATGCTGTTGCTAGGGTATTAGGATGGTTGCCAAAATGTTGCTATTTGGTTGCTATGGTGTTTTTGGGTTTCCACTGTTGAGTGTGGTTGCTAGAGGGTGTCTTACTGGTTTGGTTTATTCTTCATTGTAAATCTTTGTTTTTTTCACCTGTTTTATTGTCTAGCAGATGAAAAATCCAAAAATCTATGACATTGTAAAACTTGCAACGTATGTTTTAAAGTCAACATGAAATGGTATTCGCAACCCATTTTATTTCTCATTTTGCCATAATCTGATTTATTTAAGGAAATTTAAGAAAATTTTGAATTCAAGCTTTAAAACTAGCCTTTACATACCAGAATGAAGGCACATAAAAGATTTATTGGAATAACATGCACTAATAAAAAAAAAAAACAATAAATAAAGTTAACAGGGTCAAATTACATCACACTGACTTTTAAAATTCAATATATTCAATATAAAAATCTGATCAATAACCTTCAATAATGAATAAGCTTCAGTGGTGCGCATCTGGATCAGGATTTCTCTGTCTCTATGAACACTACAGCTCTTCGCAGGCAGTTTACTCACCGTGGAAAAGAGTTTATCAGGTTCATCTTCCTTTCATAATACACCTAAAACAAGAAAAACACAGAAAATCTGTTACTAACATATAAGAAATCAAACTGTTTCACTGTAAATGTATGTATTACACATTATGCACTCTATATGTGTATATTTATAAGCATAGAGTAGAGTTAGTGGGTGGCGGACTATGTGTGTGTGTATGTGTGTGTGTGATTTTCATAGTCGTGACTGAAGTGTGTCGGGTTCACTCCTACACACATGCTCATTAAAACAGCAGGAAGTATAGAAACAGAGCGAGAGAGAGAGAGAGAGACAGACAGAGAAATAACACAGAAGTCTTTCCTTTTCAAAGTCCAAAAATCACATCACATGATCACATGTCTGTTGGGACACATATGAGGTAGGACTGCACAATTATGACAAAAATCATAATTGCCAATTATTCCCTTTAAATTGTAATTGCGATTATTAATTACGATTATCACAATTTACATTGAATGACGTTATATCATTGTTTGAAGCAACTGCATGCCATATTTTTAGATGAAAATAAGCTGAAAAAACAAAAAACGTATTGCTTTTTTACTAAGCCTCAAATACGAACTATACAGTGGATTGGTTTCTTCTTTAAATAAAAAAGTAAAAATAATATGCATGGTATTATAATGCTATACTTAAACTAAAACAATTATAAATACCCTTAAGATAAAAAATCAACATCTTAAGCATGCAGAATAACATAAGTGGATATTGAACGACTAATTGCCGCTTTGAACGATAACATCATTTTGGCATCCGTAATTGTAATCATGATTAGAAATTTGATTAATTGTGCAGCCGTAATATGAGGTATGTCACTCTTAAATGGCAGGCTAAAACAAGACGAATTTTATTCCAGTGACTAATAGTGAGGTTGAGCGCCCTAAAAGCATTTGTTTAACTAAACAGCAGATTTACAATAGACTATTTTTGTGATGTGGAACTTAAGGACCCTAAAAGATTTGAATGAATGTCTACAAACAGTATAAAACATGTAAATACAGAAGAAAGAAGTAATATCCACAACATATAGATTACATTTCATTGCAACACTGCATTTAGCAGAGTAAACGTTCCAACTGCATCCAGACACATGCGGTAAGAGAGAGAGATGCTGCCTACAGGAACCTTTACTGTAACCATAGTTTCAAAGACAGCATAGCAACAGGAATGAGGTGAGGGGGACGGCTTTAATGATTGGCAGCTCACATCCGGCGGATGCCATTGGCTGCTGCCAGTGAGTGTTTTCCGCTGTAGCACGGCATATTCGAGTGTGTACACTACATGCGTTTGCAGGAAGATGGAATTCAGGTGTTACTAGGATACCACTACATAAGATCAACATTTGTTTTCGTGCAAACAATCTATGATGCAAAAACCCGAGGATGAGTCACTATAATTGACTCATGAACAATATTGATTGTGATGGCTCGTGTTTTTAAATTCTGATGCATTTAGGAGCATGAAGATGAAGTATTATGCATCAGTTCACATCTCAAACAAATGCACATTTAATGTGTAAATCTTTTGGTAGTTTAGTAGTTTGAGTTTATTCAGGTACTTGACATAAGATTTTTGGTTAAGGAAAGTGGACAGTGTTCATTCTCACCCATTTAAATTACCATTTTGTCTTTTTGAAGCTAAAATGACTGATTATTATTTTATTGTATTTAATTTTTGACAGAATAATGTGTAAAAGTTTTTCTTGTGCGTTCATAAAAACTGCTTGAATAATATAACATCAGAAATTGTTGTTAGAAAGTTTTAAGTGAATGAATGACGCAATTTTGTTTATTTGTTTTCCTCCACGAATTAATGCATTTCATAAGATTTTATTTATTTATTTTAGTTTTGGAAAAATTCTTTGTGTGAAAACGTCAAGCACTGACAAAGTTTCATGTAATAAAAATGAAACGTTCTAATCATTAAAAAATAAAAAGCTAAAATCAAATCAAACATTGTTTTCTTTTTAAAGGGTTAACGTCACTAAGCTCTCAAACGATGAGCAAACCGTCGAGCATGGATCAAAACAGCACGACAATGCAGTAGTAATATTTCACACTTTACCTTGAGCAGGTTTCTGAGGCAAAAATGCATTATTTTGATATTTACAGACGCATATTTTTAATAATTTTCACTTTCTATTTGACACGCGACTCGTCGCTGACCGGTTTCCACAGCAACCGCGCTTTCCTCCGCCCCCGCCCTCCCGACGTGCTCACGCTGCCTCCAGTCACATGACCTCTATCAACCAATCAGAAGCGGCGGCTTCGGTTCAAAACTTTATCGGTTAAAGTTGCGAGAGTGAGTTTGATCGAATCCTTCTTTCACGGATCAATACATCTGAATATTGTCAATCTAAAATGGCTCATAAACAGATCTACTACTCGGATAAATACACGGATGATCTTTATGAATACCGGTAAGATGAAAAACGAGGAGGATTGAGGCCTCGATGCGGCGTGTTTGTTTGTTGAGTCGCAACATTATTACATCAAAGCTCTATTAAGTGCTTAGTATGTTAGTTATTAATGTTTTTGATGATTCTAGAGGCATGTTTTGACGTGAATTCAAAACTAATGGTTGGATTTTCTCCCATGTGCTTTTAGTGGAGTGACGTCAACTTCTAGCATCACATTCATATCTGATTGAAATGTAATGAAATATTGTTTGGTTGTCATTTGTGATGCAGACACGTGGTCTTACCGCGAGAACTGGCCAAACAAGTGCCCAAATCCCACCTGATGACCGAGGACGAGTGGAGGAGGCTGGGGGTGCAGCAGTCTCTAGGCTGGGTCCATTATATGATCCATGAGCCAGGTCTGTATACAAAACCACACCATCATCTGCTCTCTGACCATGGCATTTACAAACTGTGTCCTGAATAGTAGTCATGACTTGGTGTTTTATTTTTCAGAACCTCATATTCTGCTGTTTAGGAGACCTCTACCAAAACAATGACAGTCAGGGACACCTGTCTCTTCTGGAAGATTCCTGTGGTTCTCGGTGAATACTGGAGAACTTAACCACGTCTCTGGACTCCTGTGACCATGATGCTGTGTTTCACAGTGATTATGCTCCAACAGAATCAAGGGATTGTGGGAAATGTATTTTCAGTGAAAATTTAAGGGCTCTTAACAAAATCGTGTGGCTCAAGTGCCTCTCTGAGTGAAGCTAAACCTTTAAATGTGTTGAATAAAAGTCTGTGCTGCATCATTCTCAGTGTTTAGAAACCTAAATCAGTGTTTAAGTGGCTTAGCTAAATTAATTTTGGGGATAAAAGATGTACTGTATGCTAAAGGGAGATCATCTAGTTCATGTATTGGCCATTCTCGAGTTGAAATTCTTTGTTTGCTTTAATTCTTCAGGTTGTAATACTGTACAGATGCTTTATAATGTGCATATATCACGTATAAAACTTTGTTGATAAGGTAGTTGTAGACGAAGAGCCATGATGAAAGCACTATCAGCAACTTGAGAACAGGGTTTATATATGGAGAAAAAAAGGTTTTGACCCTTTATCACAAATTACTTTTGAAAAAGAATAAAATGATGACTGTGTAAACTGTTATTTTATCCTTGCTGCTCTTTATAATATATAAAAAAAATATTAAAATGCCACCTTATCTGCTTTGTGTCGAGTTTTTCTATCAGCACTTCAGAACTTTCTACACGTGATGGCGCCACATTGCAACTAATGCAGATTCGGTGTAACTGGACTTAACTGTTAACTGTTAAAGGGATACTTCACGGCTGGCAGATAGGGTTTTAATAAAAATCTGCTGTCTATGCAGTAGAAACGCGGTTTAAAAATCTGCTACACGACTAGAGAAAAAAACAAACAACGAAAATAAGGGATGTGGAGGAAAACTTCAACACCCATAATGCACTGGGCTCGCTCAGACTATCAGTGAGTGGGGAGACAAAAAGGCGGCAGTACGATCTGTAGTTTTCACAAACATTGTTAATTTATGTACTCTACAATACTAAGCTAGTTGAAAATCGGCCGACTTACCCTTCAAAGCAAAACTATTTAAAGAAAGAAAAGCATATTCATGTTATATACCTCTGTTAATTTGGATAAATTATAGCTAATAATGAAATACAAATGTGTTCCCTTTTTTGGGGGTGCAGAATATTTTACGTGCTTTATCAGATTCCTATTGTCGTTGTTTTTATAAATTTACGTAAATTACGTTTTATTGTTTGCAATACGAGTCCTGCTTTGTTTCTGCAAACAATGCAGATATAAAATAGTTGATGCAATGCAAAACATCCAGACATCTTTCCTGACCTTAATATATAAATTTGACGAAAATCACAGCATTTGCTTGTTGTATGACTTCGATAGCTGTCAAAATGACAAAAGCCACTAGCTTTGCCTTATTTGGTCTGTGAAACATTAAACAGGCCTGTTCAGTGATCATAAATGTCCCTGGCCTTTGCTGGATCAGGACCAAATCTACTTACAAATGCTTAAGTCTGTTTTATCAAAGTATGTTTTAATTAAATTTAATACATTGACTCACCTGTAGCTAGATCTCACTCATTTCCTATTTCTGAAGGAACCACATCCTGCATATGGCAAAAGGTGCTCCTAATGAATAGAGGAGGAGGTGAAAGTCTCCAACCATAATATAAAACCACACAGCGATTTAATTTGCTCATGTGTAAAACCATTGATTTAAGAATCTTGTGGAAACGTACTAAGTATGCATTGTGTGACAGCTATGCTGCATTATACTGTTGCATATGCATACACAAATTGCATGCTAGTTTTCAAAACATGGGTTGCTGATCTATAAAATGTGATTTAAAAGCTTAAATGAAACACTTGTATGTGTCCACTTTTGATTTTATGCAGTAGGATGAATGCTTACTAAAGCAATAAAGACTGAGAAGTCACCTACCCTTATTTAGATGTTTAAACAATGACTAATAGGTTTGTAAGTGTGTGTGCGTTTATGTGGTTTATGAGGACACAAATTTGTATAATGACATGGGTATGACAGAGGTATTACAATATGAAGGTGGTTTATGAGGACACTGCCTATGTCCCCGTAATTCAAAAGGCTTAAAAAAACATACTAAATGGTGTTTTTTTGAAAATCTAAAAATGCACAAAGTCTCATGTGAGGGCTAAGTTTAGGTGTAGGGTTGGTGTAGGGCAATAGCACACACAGTTTGTTCAGTATAAAAACCATTACGCCTATGGAGAGTCCCCATAAACCACAAAAACCAACGTATGTGTGTGTGTTATAGATTTCTGGATCATCTGGTCTAATGGTCTACACAGAAAGCCAAGTCCTGATCCCAGCTGAACACCTCTGGTGTGACTTTAAATACAGACCTTGAGCCAAAAACTCATCACCAAACACCAATGACTTGTAAAGACACTATAAGGACAAAAGTGTTGGGACACCCCCTTCTTTTGAACAGAAAAAGGCACTAACAAAACTGTGGCAACAAAGATGGAAACATAATTCATGTATTTAAAAGCTGTATTTCCATCTCTGTTGCAACAGTTTTGGACGTGTCTAAAATGACAGTACCCTTATGTACAAGTCATTGGTGTTTGGTGATGAGATTTTGGCTCAAAGTCTGCATTTAAAGTCACACCAGAGGTGTTCAGCTGGGATCAGGACTTGTCTTTCTGCAGACCAGTCAAGTTCTTCCACACTGACTCAATCAATCATGTCTTTCTGAACAGTGTCTTATACACAGAGGCACTGTCATGTTAGAATAGAAAAGGGTTCTGTCCAAACTGTTGCTATAAAATTAGAAGCACACAATTCCCTAGAATATCATTATATGCTTAAACATTAAGATTTGTACTCATAGAAATGACTAAAGTAGTCAAACGTTCATTAGAAGGGGGTGACCCAATACTTTTGGCAATATAGTGTATATACACACACACACACACACACACACACACACACATACATATATATATATATATATATATATATATATATATATATATATACACACACACACTAGTACAAATGCTTGAGATGTGTTTAGAAAACATGGTTAAAGTCTCTCACAAATGATAGAAATATTATTTATTGTGGTTGCAACCTCTATTTTGGAGGACAAAAAATATTCTAGCAACTTCTTTGAAATATATCGGCTCAGATAAACAATTATTTAAATAACTCAGAAGGACTATTATAAACAAATCTTGCTTTCACTAACATGAACCGGTGTCATTTGATCTCGAGGATGGAGGGAGTATAAATAGAAGTGTGTGGACGGTCAAGGAAAAGCAGTTGTCATCAGCCTGAGAGGCCCGTCTCACTGTACTTGTCCTCCACAGATCTCTCAAACAGCCTGGAATCCTGACGGGATCCACGGATCAGGAACAGACTGAAGAAACCACCACACACCACCAGTGTGACATGAGCTGTGTGTGTGTGTGTGTGTGTGCTCTCGTCCAAACGGCTGTCCCTGGAGTCAGAAAATGATGCCATGATGAGCGATAATGAGCCGCTTCAGAGAACACCCTGTCGATCACAGCTCTCCTACAGGACAACAATGAGAAACAACAGACATCAGAGATCTTCAGCCCACACAAAACTAAAGAGAGCATATAAAACATACTAAATACATCTAAAAGAAAAAAACTAAATAAATATTAAATACTGAATTAAAACGAATCTAAAAACTAAAATAAAAAATATAAAATTTAAATAAAATATACAATTTAAAATAAATTAAATATAAAAATAAACTAAACCAAAATAAGTATAAATATAAAATTAAATTAAAACAAAATAAAATGTAACAAAATAAAATAAATTATAAAATTAAATCAAAATGAAAAAAACCAACCTAAAATAGAATAATAAAATTAAAGACACGATTAAATTACATCCAAAATATCAAATTGAATCTAAATTGAAATTAAAAAAAAAATAAAAAATTTGGGAGGGGGGGGGGGGGGGCAATAAAAGGACATCTTTATTTGTTCTGTATTTACAGGAACTATTTTAAAGAAGCTTTTCTATGTCTAACTGACCTCAACTACCAACCCTAAGCCTGACGAGGCAGCATTTTAAATGTGGAAATGCATTATAGATAAATAATGCATATATTTTTGCTTAAGCTGTTGTAAAAACTGAATGAAGTCACTTTCACCTTTACCAAATATGTGCAGTGAGCCAAAATAGGTCTGAAAAGTTTGGGATCAGTCACTCGTGGTCACCAATGCTGCATTTATTGCATCAAAAACAGTAAAAATTGTGAAATATTATTTCAATTTAAAATAGCCTTTTTGAATATTAATATATTGTAAAATGAAATTTATTTCTGAGATCAAAGCTGAATTGTCAGCATCATTACTCCAGTCTTCAGTGATCCTTCAGAAATCATTCTGATATGCTGATTTCCTGCTCAAGAAACATTTCTGATTATCATCAATGTTGAAAACAGTGGTGCAACTGTGAAATATCATTCCTGACGATTCACATATTTTCATTTCATTCAGAAAATGTGTTATAAAACCACTTATGTTTGTTTGTTTGTGTGTGTCCCTCACCCATGCTTTCTTCCACTGCTGCAGGAGTGTGTTGTGGTCGGTCAGAGCGGTTCTCCAGCGCTCCACGGCCTCGTCTGAGAGCACACAGAGACACGTTACACCACCACGCCACAGGTCAGAGTCAGACTAACACAGCAGGGCAATGATACGCTTTACCTCTGCTGTCGAGCCGAAGCTCCACTCTGGACGCATCGCTTCCTGCAGCAGACACCGCCGTACACTCGTACTGGACGTCTGCACTCAAAGCCTCCTCCCTCAGCCAGCTGCTCACCAGCACGGCATCATGGGAAACCACGTGTCTGTATTCAGTGACGGGAGTCTCGAGCTTCTGCCCGTTTATGTGCCACTCAACCCTTACATCTCTAGGACCTGAAGGAAAACTGCACTTACATATGGATCCTACAGGGTATTTAGCACTCACTCAGTGTGAATCATCTTCATCCACAGCTGCAAGCAGCATCATGCTGTTGGTGTTATCACACTCTCAGACTACATGCATAAACTGTAGCTTCAGATCAGAAACTGACAATAAATCACTATATGTGTTTGCTTAGGCTGGATGATCACTTCAAAAACATCTGCATTAAAAACATTCCCATATCAAACCACAATCTTTAAACAAATTGTCATTTTTCTCTCTCTGTATTTTGTTCTTGAATGTCGTAAAATGCTTAGGTTCCTTTACATTAAATAAAAAATGTTTTTACCCTCATGTTTTGTTCCAGTCATTCTGAACTTTGTAAATGTTATTTTGATGAAAATGCTAGTTAATGGTATTGCATTGGACTAAAACCAACTTAAAACTACTACTTTCACCAAAAAAACTAAGAAAATAGTCATTCATTTCTCATGAAGATATTGCCAAATACTGGATACTGGATACTTATCAAAGAAAAAGCTGATAAAATTATTAGATCCAAGTTTTGGTGATAATATAGCATAAAGAAAGACGAGCCATTTTTAAAAGGCTGGTTATTTTTGACTAGGAAACCAAATTTGAAAGGATTTTCAGCAGCACAAGGGTTAAATGAGTCTTTCCAGCATCAGTCAAATACTGTTGATCACCACAAGAAACTTGGACTCGTCCGTCAGTTTGTAAAAACTAAAACATTGCACAATAAAATACATGCCAAATACACACCTCTTTAACACACACACAAGAAAAACAAAAATCACTTGTGCAAAGTTATATCCAATATTTCACCTTATTACTCAGTAAAAGCAGTAACTTTCATCAGTACTTGGAGTACATGGTGACAAATAACACAGTTCATCCACCAAGAAATTAGTTGATCTCACATGCTGCAATTTTCAGAAGACAGACAGATCTCACACACACACACACACTTCACACACAATTAAGTGTAATTACATCATAGTGTAGATTCAAAGATGATAAACATGAATTATCCATTAGTACATGACCGTTCAAAGGTTTGGTGTCAGTAAGATTTTTTTTTAAAGAAATTAATATTTTTATTCAGCAAGGATGCATTAAAATGATCAGCAGTGAAAATAAAGACACTTATAATATTGCAAAAGATTTCCATTTCAAATAAATTATGTTCTTTTGAACTTTCTATACATTCATTAAAATATATCACGGTTTTAACAAAAATTATTGGTCAGCACAACTGTTTTCAACATTGATGATAATCAGAAATGTTTCTTGAGCAATAAATCAGGATATTAGAATAATTTCTGAAGATCATGTGACACTGAAGACTGGAGTAATGATGCTGAAAATACAGCTGCGCATCACCGAAATAAATACATTTTGCAATATATTCACATGGAAAACAGCCATTTTAAATCGTAATAATATTTCACATTTTTACAGTTTTTTTTTTTAAATCAAACAAATGCAGCCTTGATGAGCAGGAGACTCTTTCAAAAACATAAAAAAAAACTTCGGAACCCCAAACGTTCAAATGATAGCATAAATAATACTTTAAATTTTTTTTGCAGAAAAAGCAGAGCTTTTCACACAGGGCCATGTGGGTTTGGATTTTGTTTTCCCTTCATTTAAAAACTGCATGTTGTGTTTACTTGTGTTATGTTTGATTAATATTTAAATTTGTTTGATGATCTGAAACATTAAAGTGTGACAAACATGCAAAAAAATCAGGAAGGGGCCAACACTTTTTCACACCACTGTATTTGAATAGATTAGTGAGTTTTATATTTGTAATTCCTCACTAAGATTCTGTCATGAGTTTGCATGTTAAAACAAGTGATAATATACTCAACACAATAAACAGTGTTTCACATGTTTTGCCATTCAAAAATTTATTCAGGCTCTCTACCAAAAACAAATCTGAAGAAACTCTGTACATCTTTTTCATATGTGCATATACTATATTTACACTGTACACGACTGGAACGTCCGTCAGTCCTTCAGTCAATGACCTTCATTTACAACATCAGCAGCCATAATCATAAATTAGGATCTGAAGAGAATTTTGAAATAAAAAAATAAAGGAAATTCTAATTCTATTCATTCTTGACGCGCTTTAAAAAAAATAAAAAATAAAAAAATTGACACATTTTTAGGTATCAGACGGTGTTCAGAAGATCTGGATCATGCAGACACACAAACACTGTCTAAATACTCTTCAGTGACTTCCTCTTTCTCTCCTCTACTTCCTGTCTGACTTCTGGCTCCTCAGCCAATCAGAACACTTAGCAGTGCAGGAGGAGTGAAAGGACGTCACACTTCAGAGTACTGAGACGAGACTGATGAGTGAGAGAGAAAGGTCAGAGGTCAGAGGCAGCACTCACCCAAGGCCAGGCAGAAGAGCAGAAAGGCCTGGTGAGGGTGAACGCTCCAGGACTGCTCCCTCAGCAGAGGAGGAATCAGACGAGCCCCGGCCAGAGACCAGGAGGAAGATGAGGAGGAGGAGGAGCTGGGCAGGGGCGGAGGGGATGGAGGAACAGCCAAGGAAGCTGAGCAGGACACAGGAAGTGGAAGGAGGAAATGGAGGAAGAGAGACAAACACAAGAGTGTGCTGAGAATCAGAGAAGGACAGCAGATTCAGAAACGCCACGCGGGAAAACAAACCAAATAAACAACGGCCAGGTCACATTTCACCCCAAAATCAAAAGAAAAATTTGTGTTTGTTTTTTTTTCATGAGTTTAAGCACATTTTTTCTAAACATTACAATTTCCATAATGCCAAAGAAATTATTTATATGCAATACGGTCATGAATATTATCATGTCAGGATGCAATTTATTATTATTTATATTAAGATCACTGTCATATACTGTCAAAATGCCAAAAAAAGTCCTAAAAATTATCTTTTACATTACAGCCCAAAATCAAAAGTTATAGTTATATATAGCATAAATAAAAAAACTGTTTTTGTGACATTTAGGGGCAGATGTCTTAATATAGTAATTAATACAATGCCAAAAAAACTTTACACAATTTCATCTATTTTTGTATCAATGCAAAAGGTCCTAAAAACGCTCCTTTTATGCAAAAACAAATAATAACAATAAGTTTTTCATTTTGTTAATAGATTTTCACCACAAAATTACTTATATGTACTACAATCATGAAAATAACTCCGTCAGGATGCAATTTATTATTATTTTTGTGTATTAGTATCACTGAAATAAATGTCAAAATATGAAATGTACAATGCAAAAAAAAACTTTATGCCAGAAACAAAACAAAACAACTCCAAAAATAAGTTCTCTTTAAAATCAGTCATGAAACACTGTCAAAATGGAGAAAGAAAAGAAAAAAAAGAATAATATGGTCCTTTTTATGCAAAATAAAGTATTGTTTTTTCTTTACATTTTGGGGTTTCTTAACATTTTTTTGTGATATTTACACTATTATTGCTGACATACAATTAAATAATATAATATCTTTAAAAATATCTGAAACATAAAGCTCACGTTTATGGACTAGAGTCGAAAAGTCTCACGAATCAAATGCATTGCTATGTGAGACAGCGGCCCTTTCGCAGGTTAAGTGTGTTAGACATCTCATCTGCTCCAACAGCAGAAACAAACACAGCAAGCTGTGCAAGAGACACATCACAGTGTTTTTGGTCTGGTTTATATATTCAGTCTGGCTCCATGTTTGAGCAGATCCTGCGTGTGAGACACTGACAGCATCCCTGAGATTCAGACAGAGCAGAAAACCTTCAATAATCCCGACTTCAGCTCAGACCCAACACTGCAAGAATTATTTACTCGGAATATCAGTCCTTTTCCATTGTGAATATCTAAACATTCCAAAAGAAGGAAAATTTATTAAGATATTAAGTCTTGCCTTCTGAAAAAAACTCAAAATCTCAAGTTTATGCTTAAAATGTCAAAACATAAATTATTTTTAAACTTTAGATTTCTATATACACACACAAATTATATTTTGCTGTATTTGACTTTTTTAAATTTAATTACTGTTATGAAATTGTCAAAATGCAAAAATAAATAAAAAGAAAAAAGAAAAGGAGACCTTTTGTGCAAAGAAAATAATAAAAAATAATGTATTTATTATGCATTTAATAATGTATTTATATATTTATATATAAATAATAAAATAAAAAAAAAAATATATATATATAATTTTTTTATTTTATTATTTATATATAAATACATTTTTAATAAAATTAAAAATTTGGGGGTTCACCTAAAAATCAAAAGAAAGAGAAAAAGACAAAGAAAACTGAATTTTTTCTTTTCATTTTAAGCAAAAGCTTTCATTAAAAATTTCTTTCATAAAGCAAGACTCAAGAAAATGTATATTGATTTAAGAATATTTAGATATTTGTAATAGAAAACATAAAAAGATTTGAACTAAGAAATACATTTTTGCAGTGTAAGAACACGCCACACAAATATTCAAAAACAGTCCGGTGCTCCAATTTGGAAAACATCACGAAACTTACCAATTTGGTAAACAATGTTTCCAATTTGGAATCTTATTTGGAATTCTGCGTTTGCTCTTGCAGAGCTGCGGCGGTTCTGCGAATGCGTGTGTAAAGCGGCGCATCAGTTCGGCGTGTCTGCATCTGCGTATTCAATCGGCTGCGACGTGCAGTCGACGTCGAAGGGCCGCTCTTTCGAGGGACTGTTGACGGTGTTCTCATCGCTCCCGGATCGAACTCTGCCGTTCCCGAAATCCGGCTCCGTCTCGTATCCAGTGTCTCTGAGCGCGCGCAGCGGATGCGCTCCATTCTGATTGGCCAGATCTGGTTTTTCCTGCACTGGCTCCATCAGGCCGGCCTCGCATGCTGCATACTCTGGCTGTGGCTTTTTGCTGGAGCCGAGCAGTGCAGATCGCAGGCGGAGACACGGCGCCGGCAGGTACTGCATGTAACAGTTGTACACCAGAGCAGCGAGGAAGAGCAGGAAGAAGAGCAGGAAGAGCGACAGCAGGGCGACGCTGTTGTCGTGCTGAATGTATTTAGCCGAGGGGTCGAGCGTCTCTGTGCGTGTGGGTAAGTTGCTGACCTCCAGAGGGATGTAGGGTTTGGGTTTAATGGCGTTGCTGGGAGGGGTTGTTAGTGAGGGCACGTCCATGTGAGTCGGTGTTAGTCCCAAGCCGTTACTGGTATTACCTTCCTCCGGCGGGACCGTAGACGTGGCGCTGGATGGGTGCTGAGCAGATATGGACGGCGCGCTCTCGGGAAGCTCCAGTCGAAGTGCATATCCCGCCACCAGACAGGTGAAGTTCTGTCCCGCGGACGCTTCGACGGACCAGCACTCGTAGCGGCCGGCGTCCTCCGGCGTCACGCTATAGATCAGCAGCCCGTTCTCACTCAGGAGGAGGAAGCGCGAGGCTTCGGTCAGGACACGGCCGTTGAGCTTCCACAACACCTGAGCCAGGTTTGAGCGCACCCGACACGGCAGATCTGCAGAGCCGCCCGGCTTCACCAGCACCTGCTGATAGTCGCCCACCGCTAGAGGAGCGACTGCAACACAAGAGACAATTAGGGGTCAGCTGCTACATCAATACAGTCACTAGTATGACTAGGGTTGGGAATCGAAAATCAATTCCAGAATCTGATACTTAAGGTCAGGAATCAGATACTTCCAATTACTTTCAATTCCACCTATCAATTCCACATCTTTTATTTTTAGGTGGCGAAAAGGGGCTGAAAATGTATTTGTCTTTGAATCATTCATTCAAGAGATTAATTCAAAAACAATGATTCATCCAGTAATGAAACAAGTAAATCTTGAGCGAGTCTTTGAATCATTCCATGCATAAATTCCATGAGATTTTTGTTAGTGGTCTAATTTTTTCATTAGAGTTGAGAGAGAACTACAACCATTTGTCCAGAATCTTGCAGCACTATTTTGCACACAAACTAAATCGAGTCCAGTTTTTATGTAGCTTGCTGATTTTTGTTCATGGTATTCAGCAGCGACTGAATGTTTTGCAAAAAGACACACAAAGTAAATATGTTTTGACTTTTTTGAAATTTTTTAACCACATTGGAATCGAAACTTGGAATTGATAAGCAGAATCAGAATTGATAAAATTCATATGCAACAATGCAATCACTCAAAAATATTACTTTTTCCCCCAAATGTTTTAGATTAAAAAGAAAGTACATAATAAAATTCAATTCAATTCTTGATTTTGTTTGTGTAGTTAAGAAAACATGCTTGATTATTTAGAACTAGATTTCTACTATATTTCACTTCATGTTTTTAGAATTTTGAATCTACCTGGCAATGAATCTGACTCTAAAATTATTTCAAAACAAATACGCAATTATTGATTTATATAATAAGTTACATGAATTACAATATATTATATAGTAAATTATAAATAGAAATTAATTAAATTAATTAATTTACTGATTTATTTATTTAATTTTTTAAAACTCAGAAAGGAAGAACTCAGGAGGAATCAATCATAATTTAAATTTTGTATAATTTGTTATAAATATATAAGTATATCTATCTATCTATCTATCTATCTATCTATCTATCTATCTATCTACACACACACACCAAACCATATATAAATTATACAAAATTATATATTAATTATATAATAATTATAATTTGATTATTATTCATCTGACTCTAAAATTATAAAGCATATGTTATAAAGAGAAATACTTAATCTAAAAAAAAAATAAAAAATATAATACATGAAATTTATAATATATAATAAATGTATAATATATTATAAACACTGAAACTGAAACATTGCCTAGCACTAGTCTAGTACACGCACTCAAATGCATCTTAAATCTGAAATTTTCTTTTGTTAGTGAGTACGTGTCTCTATAATTATTCGAATTACAGTGACAATGTTCTCATGCGCTCTTGTTTTTCTTCGTCTGTGCCAGTTACTGTACACGCAGTTAAAAATAAATCTAGACAGACAAAACCAGACACTAAAACAGGACCATTTGAGCTCAAATTTAATACTGATGACATTTCTACATGACACACCTGTAGGGCATATCCCAGCATCCCCTTTGAGGCTCTGAATCGAATTCCTGCAAAAACACACAAAACACACAGATCAGAGTAAATACAGACACTCCTAATCGAAGATGATAATGCCGTCTGGCAAACATAATCCAGAAAATACATTCAAAAGAGTCTTTATAAGACTAACACGCTCAAATTAAGAAGTATGAAGTAGTGAGAAATACTTGCAGAAATTAAATACAAAATATATATAATCGAAATTATAATTCCTCTAAATTTATTTCCAAATAAATATGCAAATATTGCTTTAATAAAATGTAATAAATTATAAAAAAAATTATATGATGATTTCTAAAAAATAAATAAATCAAAGCATATTAAAAAGTATTAAGAAGTTAGATATTATATTATAAAATTATATCAATACAAAAAATGCATAATAAAATACATAAGTCCTCTGTCTCTGATGTTATTTCATAACAAATATGGAAGTATAGGTACTTTACTATGAAAATTATGAATTCCCCACAAAAAATTAATAATAATAATAGTTTAAAAAAATAAATTATATACAAATAAAATAAATGATGATGCTTGACCTGACTCTTAAATGATAAAGTACATATAAGAAATACTTGCAGAAATTAAAACAAAATAAACATAATATATAAATATACAAATATTGATTTTTTTTAAATAAAAATACATGATTTAAAAATATATAATAAATTCTAAAAGAAATAAATAGATGATGATGATGATTCCTAAAAGTTATAAAGCTTATTACATAAGCATATATTATAAAAGTATTAAGAAATACTTTCAGAAATTAAATGTAAAAATATACAATAATAAATTATAAAAACAAAAAGCTAACAGTAAATAAAAGTCATCTGGCTTACATAAAATAAATTTATAAAAATCTTTAAACCACTAAATGGGCTGCACAATAAAATTACACAATGATATGACTAACAAATAAGCCGTGTTCCTGTTAAAGCGCAGTGTGGAGACGCAGTGTCTGCTAATATTGGAGAAGTTATGACTAAAGTCCTCCATGTGAAGGAGACAGACGTGCTGTCAGTCACACTGGCCACAAACACACTGTTAGTTTCAGGAGTGACTACCGCATTTAAATGCGGGAGTAAATTCCCTAAATTAACGGTGACAAAATGCTCGTTATCAGCAGTTTAATTGCAGTACAGTGGATTATGTTTATGCTTGCACAGGCTGCTTCAGAGTGCGTGCTGTCTGTGTTGTCATGATCATGCATTTCAAGCACTTTTTAGGCTTATTGTTTTACTCATTATGGTCTTGTTCGCTAGCAAGATCTGGCAACAGGAGTCAAGGCTCATACTGCTCTGGTACTGCTTTCTCTGTGATTCACAGCACATACAGAAGAGAGACACATCTACAGTATGCACGATAAAAACCTCATTAGTTGTTCAGTTCTGTTCCGTACACACTACATATAATTTCTACCGGTCACTACCTGTATTTTTCGGGAGTTAATGCGGTTGATGAATGCAGTTGTCACTCCCGTATTTGAATGAATTATGTGTGTACAGAACGCGATTAAGGAGTAAAAGGTGAACTGACAACAGAATTTAGCTGCAGTGTGTATGTGGCCAGTGTGAATGTAAGTTCTCATTTCTCACCGTGGATCAGCATCATGCTGGAAAATATTGACGCAGGAGGCCAAGCGCGGGTCCCAGGCACAGTACGGGTCCCGCGCCAGAACACAGTCCACACAGGACAGGTACTTCTCACAGAACGCTGTGGGAGACTGAACCACACCGGAGTCCGCTCCAGCGTACAGGAACCGGCCCTGAGACAGACAAAAGACACAACACATGAGAAACCAGAGAGTCTCCAGCACACAGAAACTTCCTCCCTGCTGACAAATCATACAATGTGTTTGTGGATTTTATTCCTCATGATTCATGGCTCAGAGGTCACGGCGATGATAAGATGAGTCTCGGCTCACTGTTCTTACCACTTGTGAGGAGAGCTGAAGTGTTTTAATTGGCTCTGTGTTCTTCAGCAGCTGGATTTCCTCCACCGTGTGAACCTCGCCGTCCAACACCAGCGATTTGTGCAGCAAACCTTTATCTAGAAACACGTTCAGAGATTAATATAGCAGCAAGATGAGATCTAAATTACCTTCATGACACGTCAGTGTGAAGAAACAAATCAAAGGCAGACTTTCACATCCTGCGGTTTAGCACATCCTTTCACCGCATACACTCACCGGTGCCGGTGAAAAATATATATCATGAAAACATAAAAGGTAAATATTGCTGTTTATTCAATTGTACTGTTACACTGGTAATTATAATTATTAAAATTATTACGTTTTACCTCGTTTTCCTGACTGTTTTTCACTAGACAAACACATCATGATCATTTATAACCAGGTATGTACTGTATTTCACTTCCTGTTTTATGGAAAGTTATACTATTATATTATAGTAAAATTGTATTTAAAAAGTTATATAAAAATAAATTAAATTATGATGCTTCACATGACACTAAATTGATATTTAGATTAAAGTACATTATAAAGTTTTGAGAAATATTTGCCAAAAAAATATATATAGTGTGTGTGTGTATATATACACAACAAAATTATTACAAATTTTTCATTGAGTTGATGTAGTGAAAATCAATGAGGAAAACATGCTGTGATTATGGCTGTTTAAATTATGATTATGAATCCTCTGACTCTAATATTACTTCAGAACAAATATTCAAAATTATATAAATAAAAATAACATCAATTATGATACAGTATACTATAGTATAGACAACTATAAATTGAGGAATATTTGTAGAATTCTTTATTTATAAAAATAAATTAAATATGGCTGTTTATTCAATTGTACCATTATATTGATGCTTATAAATTAAAATCATTAAAATTACACGATTCCTCTGACTCTATTTACCTGATTATAAAATTATAAAGTATATTTAAAGTTTGTATGTTAAATTATCTTTTCATTTTGAACCTAGCAGAAGTAAAATAGATATAAATATTGAATAGATTCTATGCTTTGGCACTTGTCAGACCCACCGGTGCCGGTGAAAATGACGTCGTGGATGTTGCCGTCGAGGGCCTGCACTCTCTGGACGGCGATCTGTGTGTAGTTGATGTCTTTGGTGATGAGGCGCGGGCCGTTTCCGATGGGCAGCACAGGGTCCTCCAGCAGCGGATGGTCCTTCACAAACTGCAGCGTCTTATCGGGCAGCTGGAGGGACGAGTTGATGTTCTGCATACGGTTCAGGTTGTTGATGCACTGAAATATATAATCAACACATCATGACAGAGCAATTGATCTGTGATATTATTAGCATTAACTCTGAATAACAAATATAAGTCTCCCGATATGTCAATCTAGCAACACATTTTATTTTATACAAATTAATGTAAACTTTACAATTACAACATGCACTGCATATGCCATTGCTAATATATATATATATATATATATATATATATATATATATATATATATATATATATATATATATATATATATATATATATATATATATATATATATATATATATATATATATATACGCATACATGATTTATCAAATAAAAATAACAGCACTTTTAGAGTTCATCTCACTCATTGATGTGAGCATAAGTATTGGGACAGTTGAACATAAGGCAGATATAAAAGATTAAAAGCTATTATTTAGTTGCAGATCCCTTGCACACAATCACAGCAGTGAGTCTGTGACCCATAGACATCACCAGACTCTTGGTCTCATCTTTGAAATACTTTTCCCAGCCTTTAATGCAGCCAATCCCAGCTGTTGCTTGTTTTGGGGAGTTTCTGCCTTTACTTTAATATACCATTTTTATTTTGGTATTTAGTTAATTTTCATGTTATTTGTTTATTTATTCTTTTTTTATATTTTGTTTCTTTTTATTTCAATATAAAATATGTATTTATTTTATTTTATTTGACATCCATATATTTTCTTATGTTTTAATTATTTATATTTGTTATTTAGTTTATTTTATTTCATTCTAATATTTTTATTTATTTATTTAATTTGATTTCACATCTACTCATTTTCCAAAGTGCTTGTCCTACATTGGGTCACATGCTTGTTTTACAGGTATTTATTTACTTTATTATTATTTGATTTCATTTAGTTTAATATTTTATTCTTTTTATTTTTAATTTATTTTGTTTTATGTTTACATTAGTAATTCCCTTCCCAGCACCCTCTGATGTGAAGGATCCTGTAAGCACATATATACCACTGAGTTCCGTGTTTTGTGGAAATACTAACCGCTCCGGGTCTGGGACTCGGGGTGATGCCATTAAATCGGACCCACTTAGTGTGGGACTGTTCCACCGTGGCCTTCTGCATGTACTTCCCTTTGGAGAAAACCTCATGCACCGAACTCATGTTATACGCACAGACGGCGGACAGACCGACATTCCCCCTGAAACACACAGAAACAATCACATTTCTGAAGAAAAATCCCTTGTGCAAAAGAATATTATTCAGTTGTGCCACTTCTTTTGATTGGCACCGGTCCAGTTCCTCACATGCAGGTGATTCTCTGACACACAGACGTCATGGAACAAGTGGTTTCAAATAGCACACAAGCTTTTATTCTCATTCTTCAACACACACACACACACACGCTCACCACTGAGATGTGAAGACCCCATAGATGACGGTGTCTCTCCAGTGCGGTGCTTTCAGAATAAACACATCATGAACCACATTGAACACAAAGTTGAGCTCCGGCATTGAGCAAACCAGCTTAGCCTTCAGAAACGACGTCCACTTCTTCTGCAGCGTCCGCTGGCCTCCCAGATCCCCCTGTTACAGTGAGAGATACAGTGATGTACTTATATTATTACATCTGCATGCTGTCATTTACATATCGTATGTATTTAAATAAATCTAGAAAAAATAAAAATAAAAATATCAACCACAGTTTCAAGCGAAAAACCAAAACCAGAAGTTTAGCGGTTTTCAGACTATTATATGAAAGTTCAAAAACTTCCATCATATCATACACTTTGTACAGAGGTCAAGTTTTATTCAGTTAGTTCATCAGGGGTTTTGTTGATAGCAGGATGGTAAAATGAAGAATAATAGTGATATTATATATAATAAAACAATTATTAATGTCAGACTCAAAGCCAGGGTCTTCTCCATTTTTTTCATAATTAATTTGTATTATTTATACACTTATGAATTAACTTTTATTTGATATTTTTAGCTTTCATTTTAATATTAGGTTTATTAATGCTAATATAAATACTAATAAGTTTGGAAATTTTGTTGTGAGAATTCATAATTTTTTTAGCTTTTGTTTTTGAAATATTAAGATTTTAGTATTATTTAAACATTAATATAATTTATATTAATATTTAAAATATTTTAATATTTTAATAGTTTTAATATTAGGTTTTATTAATACTAATTTGTTTAGAATTTATGTAGTTTTATAATTTTTTATTTTTATTTTAGTTTTATTAATATTTTGAATTAGCTTCTATATTTATATTTACAGCTTTAATTTTAGGTTTATTAATACTACTACTACTAATATTTTTAATTAAATGCTTTTGTAATTTTATTAATTTTTGTTTATTAAACATCAATATTTTAGTAATTAATACAGTTTTTATTAACATTTTCAGTAAGCTTTTATTTTTATATTTTCAGTTCTCATTTTAATAAAAGGTTTATTAATACTTTTTCTTTTAGTAATTTTATGTAGTTTTGTTAGTTTTATCAGTTTTAGTTTTTATTATATCAATAGTTTAGCATTATTTATACACTAATATACATTTATAAATATATAGAATCAGATATAGACGAGAGCTTAGAGAAACATCTGTCGAAGGAGGAAGTTTATTGTTTGAAGAAAAAAGAACTGGAGAAAAAAAATCCCAACCATAAGGAAACAAATCTCCAGGAACAAGATCTTTTTTCTGCCCTTAATGAAACCCAAAGACTGCTTCTGTGTGCGTGAGAAATGACTTCCAGCAGATCTCACCTTACAAACGCGAGCGATTCTGGGGATCAGCAGCTTCCCGAAGAACTCGTACTCCACCGACACCTCCGTGAAGAAGTAGTAGATCTTATCGTCGTCTCCATCCGGGCTGTTCTGCCCTTCTCGGATCACATCAGCGAAGACGAAACTGGGCTCTGAACACAGAACAGAGAGTCACATTATACAATTATTCATAGGAGATTATAGTTTATATTACAGCTTTTATTTTTAGTTTTATTAACACTATTTTTCTAAGAAATGTTACATGCTTTCATCATTTTATTAAATATTTACACACTTTTACACTTGTATTGACATTTTGAATTAGCTTTAGTATTTCGTTTCATATTTTCAGTTTTCATTTCAATATTAACTATTAATACTAGTATTAGTATTTATTTAATGTCATATCAGCATCTTAAAAATACAAGTATAACAAATAATCAAAACCAGCAAACAAACACAAGTTATTACACAAGATTTTTTACTTATTAATACTAGTAAAATAAATTCAGTAATTTTGTTATGTGCTTCCATCATTTTTATTAGTTGAATATAATAATATTTTATTATTTATACACTATTACAGTTTTTATAAAGGCTTTGAATTAGCTTTTAAATTCATATTTTCAGTTTTTGTTTTAATATAGTTTTATTAATAATTAAAAACAGTATACATTTTGTAATGTGCTTTTGTCATTTAATATGCATTAAAAATTAATATGCAAATAATATTTATGCATTATTTACACACTATTATAGTGTTTACTAATATTTTGAATTAGCGTTTATTTCTATATTTTTGGTGTTTAATATTAGGTTTATTAATACTAACATTAATACTTTTCTGTTTATGATATGAATATCCTAGTACTATCTATCTATCTATCTATCTATCTATCTATCTATATATATATATATATATATATATATATATATATATATATATATATATATATATAAATAAACAAATATAGTTTTTATTGTTACTGATTTTATGTGCTTTTGTCATTTGTATTAGCTTTTATTTTTTATATTATTTACGTTTAATTTATTTTTAATTTAGTAATTCCAGTGTATCAACAAACATATTTCAGTTTGTAGCCAAGACAACATTTCTAAATTTTTCATCTAATAGTTCAATTTTCTTCCCCCATCTTTATTTTAATTAACAAATTTTTTTTTTAATAGTTTTGGTTTTCAATAACAACTGTATTCAATAACTGAATTCATAATGCTGATGATTTTGATTTAGTTTTTGCTTTATTAAATGGTCTGGATGCACTTTGAGTGTAAATGTGTGTCAACATCCAACATTTTTGATTTTGCACTAACTGTTCTTGCTGCATACTTATATTTTCATATGTGCACTGTGTTGTTTTATACCGCGGTGGACTCATTAGCGTCGTACCGTTGAGCCAGGACGTTGAATACTCTGTGCGCAGTAAACTCTGAGACAGAGAAGATCTGGAGATGATCGGCTCGCTGCCCAGGAAGTTATACGCCGTTCCCGAGTACAACTCACCATCTAAACAACAAACAGCCAGTCAGTACTACTGGAAATACAGCAGACAAACACTGAGACTGTCCTGCAGATGTGCTTTAATGCATTAACTCACCAACCATCACGGTGGTGAAGCTCTGGGCCGGGTCGAAGGAGCATTTCCCCCGGCCGTCCTCTGCTCTGTCCTGCAAACGGAAACTCTGCAGCGACTGAAGAGAAACAAGACCGCGAGAGATAGATGAAGACGCATCTCAAAGACTTTTGAGTTTTAGTATAACGTGAAAGCAAAGTAAGAAATAGAGCAGGTATAAAGTTCACATGATCACGCAATCAGACTTTGTGGCGACAGAAAAGAGGAAACTGCTGTATTAATATTCAGAAAGGTAGTAACAGAGCCATTGTTATCAAAATATCAGGGAAGTTCTGACAATATAGACACAGACCAAAATGTCACATAGTTTGAAATGGCTAACAAAGCATTTGTGCTGCGGAAGAACTAGTTCCTAAAATTAAAAATCCAGGCAGTGATGTTATTGTCAACTAAAACCAGAACTTAAAAATTTTTAAAAAATACATTTACATTAAATATTTACTATAACTAAATAAAAAGCATCTAAAATTTTAAAATACTGCAATGGCAAATAACTGAAAATATTTGGGAAAAAGTAGTAATAAAAATAACAAAAGCCCATAACAAAACTACTAAAACTTAAACTAAAATGATATTTAAATATAAAAGAATTAAATGCAAAATATTTAATAATCAATATTATAAAAGCATATGTATAATGTTAAAATAACACTGGATCATACAGAAAGTGCTTTTAGCTCAGATTATATAAAGATGATATATTCTTCTGCAGAAGTCATGAAACAGTGTCATTTAAACTTTATTTTAAACAAACCCTGTGTATAACAGCTGCATTTTCAGTGTTATTGTTGCTTTGGGTGATTTGATTGTTATTCGGCTTAATGCAAAAAGTTAAAAAATGTTCTTTTTCAATACTTATTGGCATCAAATGTTATTCAAAACGTTATAATGCAATTTATCTGGGAGCTGGTTGCTGTAGTTCAGGATTTAAATAACTTGAAAATGCTTCCCAAACACAATCTTATAAAGATGAGTGTTTGTTTTCAAGTTTAGGTGACACTTGAAATGATTTAAAGGTTAATGAGGTCAATACTAATGCTTGTACACACCAGATAATCACAGAGGGGTTGAAACGCGTGAGTCCCACAAACATACAGAGTGTCTTCATCCAGCACTTGCAAAACTCGAATGTAGTTTCGACAGTCTGTCTGTCACATGAGCACAAAAAACCATTTCAGTCACAGATTAAAAACACAAATATTTACAAAGAATCCACCGTCAGTGATAGAATAACCAGATTAAGGTCACTTTGAGTACTTTTCCACATTACCTCTTTAGATTTCCCCTTTAAAATACACATGGACATGTCGTTCTCTGGAACTTTCCACAGCAGCTGAGAGAACAGAATCAATACAACATCGCTGTGTGTGAGTCTTTAAAAGAGGCTTCAGCTGTATTAGGAATCAGATGGCTGGAATCGTTCTCACCTGGTTGCTCTTGATTGAGACGTTGCTCATGTTGAGCTGGTAGACGGTCTCTCGAGCTCCGACATACAGCACGCCGCGCTCCTCGTTCAGAAGGAGAGTCGTGTAGTTAAACACGTCCGGCTCCCAGAACTCCAGCAGATTCACATCTACACAAACACACAGATCAGCGCACATCAGACGGGGTTTGTGGGTAAATCAGACATAACTGAAAAGTCAAAGAGAAAAATATCCGGAAAAGAAATCTGAAGAATGCTGATCACAGCAATGAATGACATTTTATAATATATTCAGATAGAAAACAGCTATTTTAAATTGCAATAATATTTCACAATTGTTACTGTATTTTGGGTCAAATAAATGCAGTGTTGGTGAGCAGAAGAGACTTATTTCAAACATTAAATAATCTTAATTATTCCAAATCTTTCCATATTTATAGAGATGTGGAACATTTTCTGAAGAAGCAAAAAGATAATTTATAGATCTGGAATATTTGCTTCTCTTTCTGTCTGCTGAATGAATAGATGAAATAGAATTTTGAGCAGTAAAAATAGAATTCTCCAGCTGGTTGTGGTCCAATCTCTTCCAGAGGAGATCCTGAACTCTATGAAAGCAGCAGCAGCTGCTCCGAATAAAGCAGCGGTCAAACTCATGAGTCATTCATTTCATCTTCAGCACAATAAAACTAACGTCTCCATCCAAACGGTGCGTGTCATTCAGATTCAGCTCAGCAAAAGATTCTTTTCAAATCCTTTTCTGTTATTATTGCCATTAAATTGCCATTAATCAGCATTAAATATCACATATTAAGAACCCAAAAAGCAATGGTTGTGGATCTTGAACACTTAAGGCTGTCAATTATATTTATATACTACATGTAGTATATTTGAGCATGTGCATTCATAGATGATGATTTATGTGTCACTGGCACACTTCAGTTTGTGTTTGGCTGCCGGTCGTGTGTGTGTGTGTGTGTGTGTGTGTGTACTACACGCAGCTCTCAGGTTGCCAGTGTTTTTGGTAGAGACCCAACAGACGCTGCAAACCAAAGCCCTTATGGGACGCCTGCAAGCACCACATGTGTGTCAAAAGCACCACACATGACTTCCTGTGCTGCTTAAACATGCTTCTGAACTGTACTATATACTCTACAAAAATCTAGGGTTGTCATTTTATAAATGTTTTTTGAAAGAAGACTTTTACGCATTTATTGGAACAAAAAATACAGTAAAAACAGTAATGTGATATATTATTACAATTTAAAAGAAGTGTTTTCTATGTGAATATAGGTTCAAATGTATTTTATTCCTGTGATCAAAGCTGAATTTACTCCAGTCTTCAGTGTCACACGATCCTCCAAAAATCATTGTAATATGCTAATTTGCTGCTCAAGAAACACTTCTGATTATCATCAATGTTGAAAACAGTCGTGCTGCTGAATATTTTGCGGAAACCATGGTCAAAAGATCAGCTTTTATCTAAAATAGAAAAGTTTTGTAACATAATAAATATATTTACTGCAACTTATGACTTTATTCGGCTTCCTTGCTGAATAAAAGCATTAATTTAAGATAAAACTGCATATACTACTGTTCAAAAGTCTGCGATCAGTAAAATTTTTAAAAAATGGATTAATTTGATAAAATACAGTAAAAATTTTTAATATTTTTAGAGTTTAAAACATCTGTTTTCTGTGTGAATCTGTTAAACAGTAATTTATTTCTGTGATCAAAACTGTATTTTCAGCATCATTACTCCAGTCTTCAGTCACATGATCCTTCAGAAATCATTCTAATATGCTGGTTTATTATCAATGTTAATAAGCAGGTTTTATAAGCACAGGAAGTTAGATGTGTGGTGTTTTTTATCACAAATAGTATCAGCAAACACGTGGCACCTGCAGGGGTTTCATTGTTGACGAGAACCTTTAACCCTTCACTCACCATCGTGCCTCCATGAGCTTCTGGGAACGCTGGAGGGTCCGTGTGTGGAAACTTCCAGAAGCAATCCCAGAAACACGCCTAACACGCTCAGAGCCATGTTAGACTCTGGGATCTTCGGCAGCGTGATGTTTCCTCTGTGAGAGCGACAGACAGAAAGAAAGATAAGACGGCCGCCAGTCAGTCTACGAGCTCCGCTGACACATTCTGATACAACAAACCACAACTGAACACGAAGAAGCCGATCGCATGAAGGAATCATGCATGATCACACCGACACGTGTCGTTTAGTCATCCAACAGATTTTATTATATGTGCCACCACAGTTCACTTTTTACACAACACAAGATACATATATTCATACTGCTCATTTCCACACAATGATCATGATACCTTGGTGATTTATAATTACCATATTCATGCACTATGGTATTAATATGGTACTTCAGAGTATTAAAAAACTTAAATCATTACTGATCCAAAGATGATAGAATTTGGGCTGCAATATGATTATCAAATGGCAAAGGCTGTGATGTAATTTAATAAATACAAGTGTTTCATGTTTCAGAGTGAAGTGCAGCACTTATTGTTCATTTATTTATATTTATTTGATCAACAGAAAACAGCCAAAATAAAAGCGCCAATACTTAACATATGGAAACAAAGAAATTAATATAAATCATTACCTTTGTAATTTGCATATAATATAAAGTATTAGACTTACAGTGTGTGCACGTATTAATCTTTATTTTTGCTTTTCATAACAGAAAACTATTGATAACAATAAACAATAAGTATTAACATTACATGTATCAGAAATTAATCCTCAATATGGAAGGTACAAAATGAGCCCAATTAATATTTAAAATTGAAAATTATAATAAGAATCAGATAGTCTGATAGTATCACTGATAGACACTGATTTACACTAAGTCATTTACACTATTTTGTTTAATATTTTATTTAGGCTAATAATAATCACAATTAACATCATAATTTTAATCATATTGAATGTGTCAAAATCTGAGAATGAATTGTCAATTTTTTGAAACCGTTGATAGTTACTGAAATAGTTTTAATTTGGTTCTTATAGCAAAAATAACTATATGTTGTTCTACATTAGCCCTTTAAGTCATCTGGTGAAAAATTCAGTTTTTTTTTTTATATATATAGCAATATATATTGCAGACGTTTTTCCAATATCGTGTCTTTCTGAGTAAACTGTAGTATTTGTATTCATTCATAGTACTTTGCTGTGAGTAAAGAGCAGTTAAGCGGTGTTTACGTAACGCTCATATCGAATGACCGCAGCTTCAGGCCAAACAGCCTCTCTTGGAAGGAGAGAAGAGAAACGCGATGACAAGCGACTAAAATTAGCATCGGTGAGCGAGAGAAAGCCCAAACATCCTCTATCAGCGACAGCGGCGGCCTGTTAGCAGAGCTTGAGATTACTGTCCCGTGTGCTAAAAACACTTCAGATTCAGGTGCTCAAGTAACACAGAAACCACCAGTAATTAGTGACATCAGTGCCTGACGATGACTGGAAGCTGGTTTGGGACCTGCTGGTTATGCAGGAATTCCCCTGATCTGATATCTGCGCTCACTGGGAAGTGAAACCGGGATGGGTAATATAGAGGCATCATGAGCTCAACAAACCACAGCGAACCCTCAGGACAGAAAAATGACACCTGACATAAAGGTTTCCATGACAACCCAGATTTAGAGTCTGGAGATTTACCACGCCGATCTGTCACTTCAGATGCATGGTCTGTATCTGCTTACAGAGACGCGGAAAACTGGATTTTTGCAGCTTTTATTTTTTTTAAACAACACGTGAGCAACTTTCGCCTGTGCAAATCTTTCCACCATTATGCTCGGGTGTTGCTATGCAGTTGCTAGGGTGTTTGTTTATAGGAGGCTGCTGATGGGTTATGGACCTATTCAATAGTTTATTATTAGACTGCTGAAATCAACTGAGTGTGAGCAATAGTAATAGTGATGGTCGACAAATCATGCTGCAACGTGTCATTTCAATTAAAAAATCAGTCAATAAGGAATCACTGGTTGACAAAAGCAGCTCTGAAATATAATTTAAGATGGATTTTGTGGATCTTGTATTTATTTATTTTTTTAAATGTGTTTTAAATGCATTTAATTTTTTATTCAATACATAGGTATTTTAAACTAATTTTACCCGACTGTGAATATTAAACTATATATTAAAAAATATTTTTTATTTATTATTTATTGATATGCATTTTATTTTCATTTGATTATTTTTCAATATATTTGTTTAATTTCAAATACATTTTACTTGACTGTGTGAATCTGGAAACTTACACATTTAAAAATATATTTAGATTTAAAAATATATTGTATATATTTATTTATTTGTATGCATTTTATTCACATTTTATTATTTTTTTATTTACCATATTTGTTATTTTAAACATTGTACTTGACTGATTATCTTGAACTGTACACATTTTAAATAAATAAATAAATAAATATATATATTTATTTATTTATTTAAAATGTGTACAGTTCAAGATAATCAGTCAAGTACAATGTTTAAAATAACAAATATGGTAAATAAAAAATGTATATAAAATATATATATTTTGTATTTTTACTGTATTTTATTTTCATTTTAAATTTTAAGACATCTGCTAATTTTAAACATTTCACTTGATCTTGTGAATCTTGAACTTCACACATAAAAAAAAACAATATATTTTTTATATATTTTGTATTTATGTTTAACATTTTTAAAATATATTGTTAATTTAGAAAATTTTACTTTGTGATTCTTACACACACACACAGCTATTTTTAAATAATATTTGTTACATTTACAAACATTTTACAACTAAACATGTAGGCCTATATAAAAATTAACCATAAAAGCAGAACAACACTTCTCTCTGATCTTAAATATATTAAAATGAAATGCATTAGTATTGGTAGCTGATATGCTCATATGCTCGGCAAGTGTTCAGATTCCTAGAAATGATTTCCATACGTGCTGCACTTTATTGTTCTGTGGAGTAAAAGTCCAGAGAGATTCAAAGACAGAAAGAAAATAAATGGAGTGAAGAGAGCGTAATGTAATAAGACACAGGAAACGCAACAGAACATCATTTCAACATGTGAAGATCACAGGAAACACTAAACGGTCCCAAGCAAAGACAGACTGTAACTTCAATGCGCAGCTTATATCAGCTCTTCAGATTTACATGAGAACTTATAACATGAGAGAGGAAACTTATCGTATCCTTAGAACATAGATTTACCAAGAAACCAAAAATATACACACAATGCTTTTAAAAGTGGAACATCACTGGAAAACAGACTGTTCTTCTGACTGATCATTTTAAATAAAATAAAATAAATAAAAAATAAAATCACTGTTCAATATAAATAACCTAGATGAAAACACTGCCTGATGATAACTGTTCAATAATAAAATAAATAATATTAAAATAAAATATTAATAAAACAATAAAAATACAATAACACTTTTCTTTGCATTGCATTCATTCTATATTTAAATAACTTTTATATTTAGAAATGACTGTAACATCAAATTCAACTCCGTGTTTATAGGTTCTGGCCTTCGTTGTGTATTTATAACCATATTATATGCAGTTGTAGCAGTACTAACTGTGCATTATTATTATTATTATTATTATTACTACATTCCTAAAATAATCAGAAAATGTTTATACATTTCCATTCAAAATATCAATGAATTTCTGCAGAAAAAGTATTTAATTTCAACTGATATTATCTTAATTTTACTGTTGTAGTGAATGAGCATCAACAACATAACACTGGTTGACATGAGAGAAGGGTCAGATAGAAGGTGGAAACTGATCATGACTAATTAAATCCTGACTGGTTTTGGTGCCAAAAACCATCAGATATCTACAGAAAAGTCTGTTTGGACAGAAACCCAAATAAAATCAAAGCGGCATGACTGACCCTCCAGGACATCAACACCAGTGAATGATGCATTGGAAATCAACACTGTAAATAACAATCACTGATCAATAGGCAGATGAGTTTTTACAGCCTCGGGGTGGAAACACACACACATTCACACTACCATTGACCCTTAATGTACAGAAATATGCTGTCGAAGCCGAAGTCACCAACTCAAGGGTCTGCTGAAGGAGCTCACGCAAACACAAAGAGCCTGTTGTGTGTGTGAGGAGAGAATTACACACACGGTAAACAATCAACAAAGACTGGGCCTGAGTGTGTGTGTGTGTGTGTGTGTGTGTGTGTGTGCGCATGATGTGGCCTCTCACACACTGCACTTTCCCAGAAAGCTTCATTCACATGTCAGACCTGATTAGTTGAACACCGAGTTGGTTCTACCCTGATCCCAATCCATCAAAATGAGTGAGTGACTAAACACTGTGCAGGGAAAAACAACAAACTAATACATCTGCACTATCCAGTATGCATACTATACCAGCATACAGATTTATATGCATGACATTTTCTAAAATGAATACGGACGTGAAATATTATATATATATATATATATATATATATATATATATATATATATATATATATATATATATATATATATATATATATATATATATATATATGTATATGTGTGTGTGTGTGTGTGTATACACACACAAATATATACACACATACACAATATATTTGCATATGCATATATTAAGAATTTATTATCTAATTTATTTATAATATACTCTCTCTCTCTATATATATATATATATATATATATATATATATATATATATATATATATATATATAATATATAATGTCTTGGTATTCTGATTAAATAATGTCTAGAATGTAATACTGCATATTGCACAGTACAGTATGTTGCATACCACCTACTATTTTTAAAAATAGTATGCAAAAGAGTATGCAGTGATTGCACATGCAACGTAGGGAGGTGATTAGATACAGGGACACAGTATTTGATGAGCAGTACGGCAGCATGCTATTTCAAGCACAGCCCTCTTTTCCTGTATTAATGCTCTGGATTCCTGCAGTATGTGCAGCACCTGTTTGGCGTCCGCCGCACACACAGCCTCAGAAACGCAGGCTGGGTTTAAAGGGTGGCGTCCTGCCAACTGGGCAAGCATGTGTCCGCTCTCTAACATTCAGCGCCTGCCAACTGTGTCCCTCCTCTCGCTCTGGCACAGCCATCGATGCCACTATCTGCCGACCCACAACGCTTTTCTGCCAGAATCAGCTTTCCCACTACGCCTGCTGGCAGCTCCCACAATCCCTTTCTTTCTCTGCAGCCTCTCATGCTTCAAGAGCCTGTGTGTGTGTGTGTGTGTGTGTCTGCGGTTTGCTCTTTAGGCCCCTGTTGCTCCTTTACAAAAATCTGAGAATTTGTCTTTCACCCACAACACATCCTATAATAAATAAATAAGTTTTAAAAAAAGGAAAGAAAAATACCACTACTCCGATGTACATTTACAGTAATGTCCAACTTTGCAGAAATAATGAAGTACATGCATACAATTTATAAATACATAATTTAGATCAAATTACATATATAACCATTATACATAATATATAATAATTAGCCTACATAATCACATTTGTATATATTTATCAATAAATGTACTTACTGAATAATAAAAAAATAATTTATTATAAATTATATTCATCTAAATGAATGTAAATAAAACTTGTCACATGATCTCACTATGTTGCATATGTAATTGTGGCATTTATTAGTTACAAAAAGTTATTTTCCATATTTTTGGTAACAAATTTCTTTAGGCATTCAGATGAAATAATGTGATGTATACAATGCCTTTAAGTCCAGTAAGGTGATGCATTTCTGAGCAAAACTGAAAAATATGCAAGGGAAAAAGTAGGACAGGGACTAGTTTTATGCTGTATCAGGATTTGATTGGATCGAAAATGCATGCACATTACTGAAGTAAAACGGGTTGCAAATGCACTTGCATTTTGCTTGCAATTGCATGTTGACTTTAAATCACACAGAAACATGTCTGCTACCAATCTGCACATGAACAGTCCTGTAACCGCAACAGAATGCGGTTACTGACAGAACTCCCCAGAAATACTGCGGTGGTTTGGCATCAGATGTGATGTATCTTTCATGACATCACGGCCCTGCGGAGCGGCAGCGTGCAATTAATGCCCACATACAACCAAACTACAAAAAACACTTGTTAAACTATCTAACAGTTCACATAAACAGCAGGAAGAACCAATGATAAATGCATTAACATTTTAAGACATTTCAAGCATCTAAATAATACTTTTTGGGGCCACTGTATGTATTGCATATGAAGCTGCAAAAGGCTTTAGAATATCCTTCTAAATAAAACTAGCTGCAGCACGGCTACGGTCATGCCTTAAATAACTTCAGGACAGAAACTGTAGGTAATGGAAACCCAATGCAAAGGACAGAAAATAGCAGCTTCACATGTAATTACAGCCGTCCATCTGTGCAGCGCTGACGTGACCACACAAAAGCCCGATGAAGGGTCAGTCCCTGTAAAAACTTATATTTAGGCAGAGCTACGGAGACCTTTATAATACACATGCTCTTCATGAGCTGCAGGACCGAACACAAATGACATGAGAGGAAAGTGAGGTGCATTTAAGAGGATAAACACACACACACACACACACACTCATGTCACTGCGCTGTAAAATATAATGACTACCTCTGCTGCTCCATCAAAAGAGTCAAATGAAAATCTTAATTTTCAACATCAGCGTGTCTAAACTCTTAAAAATAAAGCTTCCAAAAAAGGTTTTACAGACTGATGACATAAGAGAAGCTTTCTAAAAGAACCTTTTTAATGCTTTAAGAAAACATAACTTCCTACAATGATAAAGAAACTTTAAGTTCCTACAATGTTATAAATGAAGCTGTATTGCCATAAAATAATATTTAATGCCATGAAAGAACACTTAAGTTTAATAGAATCTTTAAGTTCCTAAAATGCCATAAAAGAACCTTTAAGTTCCTAAAATGCCATAAAAGAACCATTAAGTTCCTAAAATTCCATAAAAGAACCTTTAAGTTCCTAAAATTCCATAAAAGAACCATTAAGTTCCTAAAATTCCATAAAAGAACCTTTAGGTTTCTAATTAAGTTCCTAAAATTCCATAAAATAATACCTTATACCTTAAATACCTATGATACTACAAAATAACTTTTAAGTTCCTCTGATGTCATAATGCAATTTCAAAAAGTTCTCATGATGCTATAAAAGAACGTTAAACTTCATGATTCCACAAAAGAATCTTAAAGTTCATACGCTATAATCTTTCAGTTCAGATGATGTTATAAAACATTACATTAACATTTTATTCAGCACAAATTTAAAGTTCATTTTAAAAACTAAGTTGTTATGATGCCATGAGAGATAATAAGTCATTTTGGTTTCTAATGCAATGCTATTAAGATATGAAGTGTGACTAAGTGGAGAAATGAGGGTTTTTGTGTGTTGATCAGCTGACTGGACCCTACATAACTTTGACTGTTCAGGAGCTACTAATGTCTGAAATAAAGCAGAAAGTTGTTCAGAAGAGGAACACTATCTGTAAAACAGAGCAGAGTGAGAATAAGGGAGGAACTGATTTTAGATATTCACAGGCTATAAATATTCCCCAGCGGCAGAGATCAGAGGCAGGAGTCTGGACTGTGATGTCCAAACGCAGGTGCTGTGAGAAAGCCTTTAACCTTGACAAGACTGGATTGTTTTCAGTGAGTGGTGGTCATCTTGCGTGTGTATGGTCGAGTGTGTGCCGTCATGGGCATCATTAACACGGTGTATGTGTGTGTGTGTGTGTGCGCGCACATAAGCAGGAATCTTCAGTTTCTCTCTGAATATAAATAAATCTCACACACAGTGGGCGATCAGGTTTAGGAGTGGCTTATATTACGGCCCGTCCTTCCTCACGACACGAGCAGAGTTTCAGATGAACAGCAATAAAACAGACTGACAAAAACTGAAACCAGCATAAAGATTCGGTTTCTGTCAACATTTCTGGACTCAGTATCCATCTGTCGTGCAAAACCGGGTTTTTCTTACTGTTTTATAACAAAAGAGCCTCATTTACTGTGACATAATCTTACATTCACAAATCTCTACCCAGTCCACACAGACTATTTATTGAAAATTAACTACAGTAATTACTGCTTGAAAAAAACTAAATGATGCACATTGTGATGCGTCACAATTCAATATAATATAGTAATAATATAAACTAATTATAAGTATAATTAGTAATAATATAAACTAAAATAATTAACTTTTTTTAATGTTATTGTTATAACTTGTTGTGAATATTATATGTGAATATAATAATATAGTAAATATTAATATATAAACAGTCTAATTCAAAGAGTAAATGAGGATGAAAAATGGTCACAAAAACTAAATTGATTGCTATTTAAACTGAATGTTATTTATGTTGTTTCTTATAAACAACAACATTATATATGGAAAAACAAATGCCACAAATGTTTAAAATGACCCTTTTTAAATTAAGAATTAAAATGAACTCAAACACCATTGCAGACAATTAAAGAAAAAATAAAAGTCTCAAAACAAAACCAGTCTCTCACAGAGAGCTGACAGTGAATAAAGCCGCTCACGGCGGGCCGCGCTGAAGCAGCTCCACAAACACAGCGGTTTTATTGTACAATACATCAGTATGTTTCCTGTTAATTAAGGTGCCTTTTTCTGCCCTGACGATTCTTAAAAACAAGAGTAAAACCCCATGACGCTCCTCACTGTCACACTCCATGCTCAGTATTGTAACACGGCACCATCTTTAGCATGGCAGCGATTTCACGCTCGGATTTAAGGTTCAGGATGGACAAAAAGCCCTTCTGGGCTCTTTTGTGAAAACTCCCAGCATCCTCCGGCTCTTCCAGCACCTCCACAGTGTTCGCCTGGGACTTGGCAAACATGAGAGTAAATGCTCATTTTGACAGCCAGACAGTGATACGTTTCATTCCAGATTTCTGACGACCCACAATGCAATGACTTTTGGCCAAGAACTGCTCGTCAGTTTAAATGCTCACGTCCCACTAACAATAAACTACCACATGATCACAGCTCGCTCTGACGAACACAACAGCTCTCATCGCATCTCTGAACTCTGGATCGAGTTCCACTGAAGAATGTGCTGCAAATCTCTCTCGACTCAGATCCAGAACATGAACTGGGCGAGAGACTACAGTCCAAACCTGCTGATTGTGTTGAGCTGAGGTGAGCTGGTGCTTTACTTTAAGTCATCAGATGCACTGTTTTCAGCTGTTGGACCAAAAAACAGATTAAAAAAAAAAAAAACATCTCACCAAAGTGCATTGAAGGACCGAGCCATATCTAGAGACCTGAAGATCACAAAGGTGAAGGACTCATTTCATGCTAGACAGGAAGAAAATACCTAGCAACACCCTAGAAACCATTCAGAACACCAACTCATAAACTCATACATTTGAGTATAACTCATACATATGAATACAACTCATATGTTCTTTAAAAGATGTAAATAAAAGATAAATAAAATAAATGCAAATAAATAAATAAAAGTAAAATAATTAAAATAAACAAAATAAAATAAATTAGATGACTATAAATATTTCATAAACATTATATAAATATGAAATACATTTATATCTAATTAAAATAAATACAAATAAATTAAATCTAAAATCTGAACGTTCATAAATATAAATAATTAAATAAAATAACTATAAATAAAATAATTAAATTACATAATTAAATTCAATTAAATAATTATAAATAGCGATTTTTCACATAAAGAAAAAAAATGTATAAATTATTTAAAAAAATAACCACTTTGACCACTGTTTGTCAAAGCAACATTTTTTTGTTTTTTTTGTTTAGTTTAACTTAATGTACTAAAATAACTAAAACTGAAACAAATAAACAAAAATTATAGACATTAAAAACAATTAGTAAAACTTCAACCAAAATTAAAATGAAAAAAAATGATAAGAATAAGGAAATTATAGAAATAAAAACATTCAAAATAAGAAAATTACTGATACTAAAATAACATTGCTGTTAGCAGAGTATTGGTAAGTCATCAATAACATAATAACGTCATTTTATTATAGTGATCAAGCACAAGCAAGATATATGAGAGGAGAGAGAGACAGAGGAAACGGAGGCCTCACAAAAACAAACTCAAACACACATCACAGAATCAAACACAAAGAACCATGAAGCCAGAAAAAAAAAAAAAAAAAGATTAAACAAACGCACTCTGTGGACTTTTGCAAATGAAGAAAAGAAGGTAAACTGCAGGAAAAGTGAGGGAAAGAAATCTCAACACAACCCAGGAGAAAAAGAATGGGATGCACAAGCAGGATTTCCAACTCAAGCAAAAGATCAAAATGAGGAAAAATAAACATGCAGGTTTAAAGCAACAGGAGGGTCCATCCAGTGATGTCATCGCATGCAGCTCAGCCAATGAGAGCGAGCGAAAGCCCTAAAGCACACAGGACAGAGGAGGGATTTCTGACCTGTAACTCTCCCACGACGCTCGACTACACCTGAAGATCCGTCCTTCAGAGAGAATTACAAAAGCCACCGGCTGAAGAGAGACACAGAGATGAGGAGAGGGTTATCATGGAGTCACAATGACGTACAGATGGATGAATGTTAAAGAGTGAAAACACACAGAAGAAGTGGAAATACACAGCAACAGCACAGCTTAATAACATCTTAACAGTTATAAAACTCAAGCGGACATTAAAGCGTGTCTCGGTTTGGACTGAACTGCAGTGAATCTGCCTCTGTTCACACAATCAACAGGGGCATAATGTGTCAAATCTGAAGCAAAGCAATCAGAGATAGAGATGTGAGAATAGATACGTGGATAGATTCAAGATCAAACATAAGATGCTGGATGCTCTTCAATAGCGTGACATGTTTATAGCAGTAAAACAAACCCATTACAAAATTACAGCACCATATTACTGTAGCATGTTTGGTGTAACAGCATGGGTCTGAATGCAAATGTCACGATACCATCCTCAGATACAGGTCATGATTCACTTCTATTCACTTAAAGTCACAGGAATTTACACATTCATTTACATTTAGATTTGATAACCTGCAGCAATTTCCTTCAGCACACAACCTGTTGCTCATGAACAGAATCTCTCAAATACAAAAGCGTCATTCATATAAGCATGCAAATACTTATCATCCAGCCAATAAGGCATGCGATTTCTGGACTGTTTCTGACTGTAAAACATTTACAATTTAAAACAGCTATTTAAGCATAAGCAGTAGGGAATTAGAGATCGCTGATATTGTTTTTTTTTTTTATACCGATGCCGATTATTTATATATGTCTGATAACCGTCCGAACTGACTGCACTGTATTTTATGTATAATCATTTTCTATATTTAACTATTTTAAATTAATTTTAAATCAATTTCTAAATAATTTTAAAAGTTATTATTTTTATGTGATTATTTGACTTCCTTTTATGTAAAGCACTTTGAATTACCATTGTGTACGAAATGTGCTACATAAAATATACTTTCCTTTTTTTGATATTTATATATATTTTTTTTGATATCTTGGAAAGCAGGGTGGCCGATAATTTTATTTATTTTAGTCAATATTTAAGAAATTTGAAATAATTTGAAAATGGATAAAAATAATAATTTTAAATAATACAAAATTAATAAATAAATCCATATTTTTCATTTCAGTTGTTTGAATTCAATTTTCTATTTTTCATATGGCACCCTGTGAAGCACTTTCAGTTGCATTTAATGTATAAAAGGTACTATACAAATAAAAGTATGTTATTATAAGAATACATTAGTAGTAGTAGTAGTAGTATAAATTATGTTTTTTATTAATTACTACTACTATTAATAATAAATGTATTCCTATTACTATTATCATCATCATCATCATATTGATATATAAATCACTTAACATTTTCACCACATTTTGCAGCCCTATAAACAATAGTAATATCAGTAAAACCGATTATCGGTAAATCTTTATTGGGAATAAATTGAATTGTCCATTTATTTCTGATGTATGGTCAGTTTCCCCCTCCATACGCTTTAAGTAACCAGATAAACCACCACAGACACAGACTAGCCTTTAACAAACTACCACAAAATCAAACTAACACAAGCTGAAAACCAAAAAAAGTAGCTACTGAAAAGTTCTGGTTAATATCACCGAGATCATTAACCTTTGCAGAAGAAACAATCAGCAATACACTTTAATGCACGTCAGAGAGAAAGCGCTCAAGCGTCTGTTAACGGGACTGAGTCGAGGGGTGAATAAACCAGCCAGAGACAATCACAGCAAGTCATGCAGACGTAATGCCAGCGCACACAAACACACAGGGCCCGTCCCAATTACCCATTATGCTGCATGCTAATTTCTTCCTGATGTCAGTCTAAATTAGATTCAGAGCTTCATTTGAGTGATGCATCCTCACAAACGTCTGTTTATCTGGTCTGAGAGGAGTCACATATATCAGTATTAACCTCAGATGGATCAATGGGTCAGTAGAGGAACACAACAACCTGAGAAACTTGTGGATCGGAACAAATTTGGTTTAGATATGAGTGATGATATTTAGGTGTAATGAACTCAGACCTCATTATCTGAGCATCAGAGCTACTAAAAGCTACTTCTTCCAACAAGCTGCAGTTTAGTGCAAAAACATGTTCATCACAGTTTATATAAACTCATAATGAAGTCATCGAAAACACACTCCTAGTATGTGGCATGTAGGGCTGACAAATTTAGTTTTTAGTAAAATGTATTTTTTTTCACAAATGTTTGAAATAATCAATTCACTTGAAAGGATTTTTTGTAACAAATGAATCTTCATTTAAATAGTGCTGTTTATCATATTAATTCAGTTATATTAATATGCTACAACAACAACAATAACTGCTATAATTATTAGAATTAAGAAAAATAATAATAATAATTATTATTCCAGGAAGGCATTTAAAATAGAGAAAAATAGGAATTAGCAAGAAAATTAATAGAAAATAAATGTGAAAAATATATAAAAAAGAATATTTTCGAATAAATACATTTAGAATTCATTAAAATAAATAAGTAAATAAATAAATAGTATAGCCCCCTTTTGTACATAAAATAAAAGTAATTCACAGGTCGCCACATACAAAAAGACAGGAAAATAGTAATAAACAATATAAATAAATATAGAAAATAAATATGAAATATATAAATGACAAGAAACTATTTTCTAACGAAGAAAAAATTATATAACACTTATTTGTATAGCACTGCTTCAGGGTGACAAAAAACAGAAACATTATAAATAAAACAAATAAAAATGATTAAAAAACAAAAATGAAAAAAGGAATAAAATTAATAAAGAAACTAAGAAAGAAATTCACTAATAAATAATAAAAAAATTTATAATTATAATAGTAACAATTCTACATTATAACAATTCTAAACTACAAAAGACTAAAAATATCCATTAAAAGCTAACTTTAAAAGATTTCTTCATCTGCTTTTTATAAATGAAATTCAGAGCGTCCTTCCTCTGGTGTTTCTCGTCCCACAGTGGCAGGTGTCAGGATCTCCTGTCAGATCACAGACAACGGCCTAAAATTGATGAGCTATGAGTCAAAGGTCACGTCTCTTTATAGCGAGAGGAAATGGTCGCACGCCGCGTCACACACAACATCCGGCAATAGAGCCGTCAGTCACGCAAACAGAGCTGGAGGATGTGAAGACGTCGCGGGTCGCCCTCTTCATAATGGAGGACTGCTATTATTCAACACTGCCACGACTATTCAATTGTTAGCGAGCAGATCGGAGAACAAACGTGCGTGATTGATGAGACGACGACTGTGGCACTACGAAACAAGAGCATGATATTGTTGTATTTCAGAGACAAAGATGAGTTAATAATCAACTTGAGTTACCTCGTACAAGAGAAAAGTCTGAAGAGTTTGCTCATGTACTCACTTGAAGACTTCCTTCTAATTTAAGTTAATATTTCTGCTGAAAATCTACCCTTCCAGCATAAATCTCAAATTACACCATTCAAACATGTCATGTCCATTCATCAAACCTGGTCATTATATGCGTTTTCATGACATAAACAAGATTTGAGGGCTATATTGAGCTGCAAGAGCTGCGTGAATAATCAAATTACCAAATGGCTTGGTGTTTATTTCATTTTCGGCCAAAAAACTAAAAATTTTTTGCAGATTTTTGAGTTCTCTCAACTTGTTGTTTTAAGTTTATACAACAAAAAGTTGAGAATCTCCTACAAAAATAAGTTGAGAACTCAAAAATCTGCTGAAGCTGGTTGCCTTAATTTTAAATTGGCTCAACTTTTCTTTTTTTACAGTGAAGCATTTTCCACCAGAATAAAAGCTTGATGTTTCAGCATTTAAAAAATTAATACACTGACATCTGGTATTGTCATTATTAAATATTCTATATTTTACAGTGAATTATCACAATAAGAATTTCTTAAGATATTTAATATAATTATGATAATTTTATTATTTTTTATTACTATTTTTCTATATTTTTAATATGTCACTTTACTATCACTTTTTTCATATATAAAATTGCATTTTAAATTGCAATTGCTATTTCAAGAAATCATGCAGTCCTAGTAGATGGCACAGATTTTCAGTGAGCAACTTAAATTTCACTCTGCTTCTCATATAAAGTGATCATGTGACACTGAAGACAAGTCATGTAAACTACTCTTTGTGGTCATTTTTAAAGCTAAATGTCAGCCAAAGTCCCCATTTATTTAATTCAACACTTCTTACTGGAAGTGTTGAATCACTTCCAGTAAGAAGTGATTCAACAAAGCAACAGAGCAACTCGAGCAATTTCCTAAAGACTTCAGGCAACAATTCATATCTGTAAATGATTCAGTCTCACAACGCAGCTGCTTCCCGTTTGTTTGCACTGAATCAGAGATGTTACGGCCGCCTGGAGCTGATGGGTCAGAGGAGCTTGACCTTTGACCTTCGCCTAAATCAGGGTCACATGATCTCGACTGTTCATATGCTGATCAGAAACATCAGTCCATCCAATAAATGCTTTAATAATGCACTTGCGAATGTGATTTGGATTATTTTATAATCTTTGATGGACGTTGATGAGAAACAGTCTAAATCTAAGCTCCCAAAAACCCTTTTTGCTCCAAAAAAAATAAAAAAAATAGCTGCCATATTTCCAGAAAAAAAAAAAAAGTAAGCTTTTAATTTGCAGATGCAGGGTACAGGGTGAACGGGATTACAAGGGTTTGTACTGAGAGTGATGGGATTTCGGTTCGTTCAAACAGCAGTGTGTTTAATAAGAGAAGAGGACCATCTGAACTCATCGACCCTTAATCTTTTAACATGATTTTGTATAGTAAACAACTAGTATTTGTAGAAATATCAGCAGTTAATTCGCTTTCCTTTCTAGTAAACACTGAAGTGTCTTGACCTTGAGCACAAAGGCTTGTAATGACTAAATTACCTCTTAAAACATCAGCCCTATTACTGCTGTTCTACTGGTGTATATTAAAAAAACATTTGAGATGGCACAATGTAATTAAATTATTCATGAAATATTTATTCATTTAAATTTAAATTTAATATTGATTATTTTATCATATTAAATGGCACCACACACTTTAATTTGTATTAAATTATATGTAATTTAATATTTATCAATCTATAATCAATAATTTTATTAATTTAATATACAATTTAAATACATACATACACACACACATATATATATAAGTTTTGTACGAATTTAATACAGATTTATTTTCAAATAATATAATTTTTTTTCTGAAATGGCACAATATAATTACATTTTTATTAATTTGTGAAATTTGCGTTCATCAAATTTCTAAAATGATTAGAAATTTGATGAATGCATATTTCACAAATTAATAAAAATGTAATTATATTGTGCCATTTCAGAAATTTTTTTATATTATTTGAAAATAAATATGTATTAAATTCGTACAAAAATTTAATGAATAAACATTAAATTGCAATAGACAATCTCAAAAAGTTTGAACTTTGAATAAAAAAAAGAGATTATATATTAATTAAATTGCATATTAAGTTAATAAAATTATTGATTATAGATTGATAAATATTAAATTATATATAATTTAATAAAAATTAAATTGTAAAAATAACTCTTACTTTAACAGACAATATATGAAGAGTTTATTTGCAAAAACAGATAACTGTTTTTTAAATTTTTCAAAAATCATATTTGTTTATTATGTTATAATGTTTTTATTGTGTTTTGTGTTAGTTAGCTGTATTTTTTGTTATTTTTTAACCTAATCAAAAAAAAAAAAAGAAAAAATACCAACTGCAGTTTGATTGAGATTAATTGGAATAGACAAAGAAAAAAACTTGATTCTTGAAAATGGTTAAAAACGGAGTTATCGGTTTTTGCAAATTAACTCTTCATATCTTTTTTTTTTTTTTACTCTAAAATCACCTTTTTGAAATGGAAAAGACACAATGTTTAATTACATATAAATTATTTTCTTATCAGTCTTGTCAAATCCAGGCAGACAAAGTGTGTGCTGACTAGTATCTGGGTTTATTTTGTATAAATTATAGACTAAACCAGATATAAACATGCATTATTTATCTTCTTGGTACACAAAAGCAGAATCTCCAACATCAAAGTGTTATTAATGTATTAAAACAGTATTTTTGTTTTTTCTCACAGGAATCGATCACTTTAGAAGACTTGTCCCCGGTTTAAGCCTAGTCCTAGACTAAAAATGTAAGTCTGAGCCGTTTCAACTGAAATAAACTTGCACTGACTGATCTTAAAATATATCAGTGCCTTTGTTTTTCTCAAGATGCACACCAGTATTTTTTTTTCCTAAGCATGTTTATAAAAAGTACTTAAATGTCCTAATTGAACTATGGCCTAATCCTGGCTGAGTCTAAGCCCTGTCTGTGAAACCGGGCCTTGGAACATGTTTATTGTGCACTTATGATGCTTTCCTGTCCTTTAGGATCTTGACAGCCCATGCTCACTACACTACATCACATCTGTATTTGGAGAAGTTCAGCTTATGTGCTTGACTGAACAAATCAGTCATACCAGGTTTAGAACAAAACAAACAATCCTCGTTTTACAATTCACATCCAATAACTGAACCGTCTAAACTAGAACGAGTAGAAGAAAATGACAGTCCTCCAAAAAATCTGTGTCAATATTAACTCTGAAACAAGACAGAGAGAACGAGGGAGAGAGAGAGAACGAGAGAGAGAGAGAGAGAGAGAGAGAGAGAGAGAGAGAGAGAGAGAGAGAGAGAGAGAGAGAGAGAGAGAGAGAGAGAGAGAGAGAGAGAGAGAGACAGAGAGAGAGAGAGAGAGAGAGACAGAGAGAACGAGGGAGAAAGAGAGAGAGAGAGAGAGAGAAAGAAAATGAGGGGAAGACAGACACACATTCAAACACACATGAATCTCAAGTAGTTTTGTGTAGAGCGGCTTTGTTCCGGAGCTGATGACAGCGAGCATCTCATTCTCGTGCTCTGTTTTCTCTTCACGTCTTTTTAGCAGCACATCTATCATTCCTCCACACAAACAATTGTGCTGCAAAACCCACGAGCGCAGGCGATACAAAGGACGGATGGATCGGGGGCCTCCGATCAGACGCCCGCGCCGGTTGCTAGGTTACCTTGAATCTTTTACAACAACTCATCAACAAGTTGGACGCTTTCAGAAATCTCAGAGGAAGGCATGATAAAAAAGCTTCTACATTTAGAGCAGTCTTGACATCTCAATTCTTTTCATTGTAAAGTGTGAAGGTAAATTAATACATTTGTTTAATAAATACTGTTAGATATTATTTTAGTTATTAATGATACGCAATAATAATGCCAATAATATGATAAACAATATGAATAATATTACTAATAATTAATAAAATTAATATTGTGATTTGTAATATTATTGTTAATACTATTATATGAATATATTATATTAGCTAATTAATACTATTAATAATAATAATAATTATTATTATTATTATTATATTATATTATATTATATTATATGACTTTCCCATGGTTGTTAGTTAACTAAACTAAAACCAAAACCATAAAAGAAACATTTGTTACTTGAAATAAAAAACTAATAAAATTAAATAAAATATAAAAACATAAAACTTTTATTTCATCTGTTTAATTGATATAAAAATAAAAAATAAAAATTAATAAAAATATATAAACGACCTAAAATGACACAAAATTATTCATTTTTAATAAAATTACAAAATTGCTTTAATAAAAATTAAAATATTAAATAAATCAAAATATTAATAAATGCAATTATAACAGTATCTCACTAACACTGGAATTTACCCCAATATATTATAATAATAATAATAATAATAATAATAATAATAGACAGTAATAACATACCATTTTAATGGAAACTTGCTCTTTTTTTAAAAAAAAGAAGCTATAAACATTATAATAGCAATAAGGAAATGGAGATTGTGCTGTATTGTCAATATAGTTCACTGCATGTCGTACTTCATGCCTTTTAGTCACAAGTCATGACTAAATTCACAATATAGCATAATATACTGTACATAACTGAATAAAAATGAAATTCTCCCAACTAAAGATCTAGTTACTATGAGACGTATCCTCAAGATCTGTCATGCAAACTGAAACACTATCTAAAAGAGTGGACTGCTGACACTATTAGAAAATAATAGCCAAGTACTATTTGCTTGTTCGTCTGAAAACCAGGGAAAATGCATTAAATGATGACAGTTTCAGCTATCTGTCCAAATTTCCAAGAGCTGATGCAACACTTTCCACAGAATGGAAACAGGAGTTTGTGTGCATGTGAGACGACTGACAGCCTTCAATCGCTAACAGAGACGTCAGCGTGTCTCACAGCTTCAGCCAGACGGCGAATGAAGTTGTCAGAGTCTGACATCAAGAGCCACTCTGCACTTTTACGAGAGACACTGAAATCAGCATGTTTGAGATGCACTTTGCTCCAAATCAAAATGATGCATCACATTATTTTCTTGGATATTAAATATTCATCAGTTTGCTTGATTATTTAAATCATTCAAAGTTTTCCAATGCCTTGGCATAAAAACAAAAAACAAAAAGCAACCCACAGGACTATAAGCATTCTGCTGAGCATGAAGAAAGCTCATGCCAAAATCAAATTCTACACAAGTATGCAAACGCAGACAGTGACACTTGATCCAAGGCTGCATGATATATCAGAATAAAAACGATGCCATGATATGGCTTAATGCAATCAAAGGCATTATAATTAAATATATGAGCTGCAAGTTTTAAGTGAAGTGCAGCATAGTGTTCATTTACACATGAGCAGCTCATGATACAGTGTTTCAGCAGCTTAAGGCTGGAATATACTACACGAATTTTAAAATCTGAACACATTTTTAAAACACTAGGCATCATACACTTACCGACTTTGTAAATAGTGAGAAAGGAAAACTGGGCTTCATACACTACACGACTGAAGATCATACACTACCAGACTTTAAAGTCGTTTATCTTGTATCTTGTAAGTTGTTTATCGTGTATCTTGTCAGTGTGTGCACTTGCTTGGCCATTTGTAGTTGATAAACAGGAAAGTGGGTTCAAGCGCCAGCAGAAGGCAGTGTAATGAAGTGGTCTTTAAGAGAAGCAGTCTATCAGCGGAAGTTTAAAATCAGCTCGTAAGTGTATTTACTTGTCTCAGTGTTTAGCGCATTTGCCGTTGCTAGGAAACGCTTATTTTGTTTACTAGGATGAGAGTTGCTGAAATCGCGTTTGGTCTCGTACTGTATCGTGTATCTTGTCAGTGTGTGCACTTGCTTGGCCATTTGTAGTTGATAAACAGGAAAGTGGGTCCAGCTGAATTGAAATGATCATTTGTTGGATTGGTATAATGAAGGTTATTATACCGCGGCAGCGGTCGCGGCAGTCGTCGTGTGAAGCCCTCTTAGTGTGAAGACCAAAGAGTGTAAAGTCCATCGACTCTACCGTGCGACTCCACCGGGCAGGGACACCGGCAAGGGATAGTAGTAGCTTTTTATTTAATTTTTTCATTGATATGTTTATTATTGAAATGTTGTTGTTATATGCATGTGTTAATTTTATTTAATTTCTTTATTTTCTTAAATATGTGGGTAGATAGTATTTATAGAGTTGTAACTTTTTAGTTTTAGTTACTTTTTCTTATTTGTAAGTCGCTTTGGACAAAAGCGTCTGCTAAATGACAAAAGTAAAAGTAAGTAAAAGTTCTGATCACTACAAACTCACGCAGAAATGTGCGCCTTGTTGCTAGGAGACGCATGACAAATGAAAACAATATGTGTTCTAAAATCGGCTGAAAATATCAAACATGTTTGATATCCTCTGAATGGATAGAATCAACATCTGAAACTAAAAAAATCAGAGTCTGTGACCATCATACACTACGTGATTTTCTGTGGACTCTGTCAGCTGTAATCTGCAGACTGGCTCTGACTTGTTCAGACTGTAAAATTGAGGCAAGACTCGTGTAGTGTATTCCAGGCTTTAGTTTAAAGTTTGAAAATGAAGAAATTCTAACAAATTTTACAGATGCACAAAAAAATTAACTTTATTAAATAATAAATATATATTTATATATATTCTAAATACATTTTGTTTAACATTTTTATTTAACATTAAGTTCAACAAAAAATTCATAATCAAATTGTTCAACCCTGAAAATATAGTTTATATATTTTTTTAACTAAAATAAAAATAAAACAGAAAATACAAAAAAGGTTTGATTTTTATTTAACAAAACTCAATAAATATATATATATATATATATATATATATATATATATATATATAAATAAAAATCAAATAGCTAAATGTATGGTAAGATTTTTAATTATTTTTATTTTCTATGCAAATGCACTCTCAAAAAAAAAAAATCACTAGTTATTCTAATTATTAAATAAATATAGCTATTTAACTAAACTGTTGAAAATTCCTGTATGCAAAAAAAGCTTCTGCATTGTGCCATCTCAGAAAATGTGAAAATTATTAATAAATTAATCAATAAGTTAATAATAAAAACTTTTTTTATTCAATATCATGCATGCAGCCCTACTTGATTCCACTGCACTCTTCTGCGCAGAAACAAACCAAACTTATACTTGCACTGCATTATGAATTGTGGTTCCGACGCATTTCAGGATGCACCAATACTTGCATAGAGAACATTTCAGCCCATAGACTACAGTGCATTGTCAAAAAGGGTGTATTTGTGTGTCAAACTCTTTCAAAACACCCTCAATACCACGACTGAGGTGTCCTTGAGCAAGGCACAGAATCCCCAACTGCTCCCCGGGCGCCGCAGCATAAATGCTGCCCACTGCTCCGGGTGTGTGTTCACGATGTGTGTTCACTGCTGTGTGTGTGCACGTTGGATGGGTTAAATGCAGGGCACGAATTCAGAGTATGGGTCACCATACTTGGCAATATGTCACTTCAGTTCACTTCAACTGACCAACACCTTCTGAAAACAGTCATCTTTTCAATTCCTTATTGTCTTCTAACTGGCAAAAACAAGCAGGAAAGAAAGAGAAAAAGAGAAATAAAGAAAGAAAACAGGAATTTGGGCCAAACAGAAAAAAAGAGAGCAGCCAGCAAGCATCCAGCATCAGAAAACTCGACTCTGCCAAGATGGAATGCAAATCAGCTTCCATGAGAATGCCAAACGTCTCCGAGGGGCCCTTTGGAGAAAAGACCCTTTATATGCCAACGCTTTCCATACGTTCGCCTGAAGACGTAACCCCGCATCCCTGCTAACCTGATGATAGGGACTGAGATCATACATGAGAAGCAGCAGGACGACAGAGGACACATTCAACATATAGATGCGGAAAACAACTACTCACTTGAACGCCATGGCATCGAGCGGCGAATACTGATTCATTAAGAGTCTTTCTGGGGTTCACGTCTCAGGCAGCTGAAGATGGAGCAGAGAGCTCTTCACGGATCTGTGGAGAGGACACAAGGACTTTCACATTAGGAGGGGGAGATATCTGAACTTGCACACACAAAGGCACAGAATACAATCCTAACATCCTGCTTACTGCACAGCATGTACTTCACACTGCATGCTATTGCACATAAAACGGTATGCAATGCTTTCAAACAGTAGTATGCTGTATTGTCTTATGAACTCATGTTTAATTCAAAAAGTGCTGATTAGTTATCTTAGAAACATGGTTATTTTGTAATTTAAATGCCACTTGTGTCTCAATTTTTGGCAGGCAGATCAAATCATGAGTCTATAAAGAAATAATAAAGAGATTGTAATATTACTTCTGGTTCATTCATCTCACTTGAAATGGAAGGTCAAGTTCAGTGCATTGCAGAAAACTAGTTCTGTAGTCTTGAGTGTATTTCATTCACTTCAAATGATTCAGTGCATCAACATTCAGAATGATTCAGTTGGCTTTGCTTACTCATTTGGCTCTACAGATTCAAAACTGACTCAGAGTTATTCAACACAACTACCAAAGAGCAATTCAATCCGAATCCCAAAGAGCGATTCACATCCGAATCCCAAAGAGCGATTCAACAAGACTCCCTTGAGCGATTCAAATCCAATTATCAGGAGCGATTCAACCTGACTCCCAAAGAGAGATTCAAACCAACTCACAAGAACGATTCAAACCGTCCTACAAAGAGAGATTCAACAAAAGACTTCCAAAGAGCAATTTAACCCGACACCCAAAAAATGACTTAAATCTGAGTCTCAAAGAACAATTCAAATCCAAGACCCAAAGAGCGATTCTACAAGTCTCCCATGAGCAATTCAAATCTGACTATCATGAGCGATTCAACATGACTCCCAAAAAGTTATTCATACTGACTTAATTCGACTCACAAGAACAATTCAAACCGGCTCCCAAAAGCAATACAACCCGACACACAACAGCAATTCATTTTGTACTATAAATTACATTTATTTACTGAATAGCACAACACTATTATCGTAACATATTTCGTATAACACTTATTTAACCCCCACTCCCAAGAGTAATTCATTCATGAATCACGCATCACTAATTCAGATTAAACAGTCAATAAACACCCATGAGACCCAAAACTTGATTGCTGAAATATTGTCAGTGAAATTAACATTGCATTCGTCATTACTAACCTGCTTTTAACAAATATAATAGCCTTTGTACTAAAAAGCAGCAAGCAGTTACACGGAGAAATGTAGTTAAACAGATCCCTTTGTAGACCAATATTAACAAGTACAAAGCTATTTATAGCAACAACAATTAATATTGTATTATGGTAGATATGATTATCACTGTAAATTGTAAATAGAAAAGATTTAGAACTGCTATGGAGTTCTCCGGCTGTTCCTGCAAACAAAAGGCGCTCTGAGCGAGCGACACAGGGGCGATACACACAACCACGGCTGACTCGCTCTCAATTAGCCTCAGCTGAAGGACAGAGGGGTTTCCGCCAGCTTGGTGGGGATTCCGTTGCCATGGCAACGGCGGAACCCAGGAGAACGAATAGAACACGTTCAGGAATCCAGAGAGAACAGGAGAATCCGATCTCATTAACGACAGGAATATTAGGCACATTCACCAGCACAACGGGACGAGCATTTTATTAGCAAAATATAGATTAATAGAGACCCTAAAGCACTACTATTACACTACTATTTAAAAGTTGGGCAATTTCTTAATATTTCTGAAAGAAGTCTCTTCATTTATTTGATTAAAAATAGAGTATACATTTTTTTATTATTATTACTATTTAAATAACTATTTTCTACGTGAATATATTATAAAATCTAATTACTGTGAATTTTCAGCATTATTACTCCAGTCTTCAGTGTCACATGATCCTTCTCAAGATCCTGCTCAAGAAACATTTCTGATTATTATCAATGTTAAAGCTAGTTGCACTGCTTTATATTTTTGTGGAAACTGATGCATTTTATTTTTTAGGATTCTTTGATAAGTAGAAAGTTCAAAAGAACAGTTTATATTTTAAATAGAAATCTTTTGACACATTATAAATGTCTTTAATGTCACTTTTGATCAATTGAATGGATCCTTGCTGAACAAAATATGGATTTCAAATAAATAAATAAAAGTTTGTGTGGTTTTTTTAACCAGCATATGAAAAATCATAATTCTGATCACTTAGTGAAGTAACAGATACCACTAATAAAAAGCCAGTAATTAATTGCATCACTTTGTCTAATTGGTTTTTAATTGGTTCTTGGCGGCTCTAGAGGACGCATCTGAGTGTTTTGATGTGGTTTTGTCTCCAGACCGCCTTAAGGCTCAAGTCTGAGACATCGCTGAAGTCCTCTGGGAGACAAATGTATGGCAGGCGTCTGGCCCACTTCTCCTCATTAGGGTTTAAGCCTGTCTGCACTCTGAAACCCACAACACAACCGCACATGATACTAAATACCATGTCATAAATCACATCAAGTCACGGTTTAACATACAGGTACAAAGAATGACCATCAGGGATAAATTGAGACATTTTGACAATTATGCATAGCAGCATTACTGCTCATTTGCATGTGTCAAACATCTCCACTTTGAACCACTGGATTGGAAACAACGCTAGATTTCCATACAGACCCAGATTCCTTCTCACCTCAGAACAATGGCAGCTAATCACCCAAACGTTCATTGATCCCTGCAGGACTCTCCCAGAATGCAACGGGCCACTAAAGGTCAAATGCTTCTTTTTCCTTCATTACACTGCTTCAGGAATGAGGAGACGCTCAGAATGGAACATTTACAACACGCAAACGTTCCAGTTCTGTGGGTTTCCACAATATGGCCAACAACCCAATTGTTATATTTCCAAAAGTTTCCAATGAGGGTATGAAATTCCTCAAAGATTCCAAGAACCTGAGGTGCTTCGACCGGGATATAAATCTGCAAGCAGACGGAAAACACAAGCCATAATCAAACTCTCCCAATACATCCCATATGAATCACAAAGGTATTAATTTACCAGGCGCCATTATATTATTCATGTCTAAAACTTGAGATTTAATTCCATTAGGAAAAGGTTGCAACCAGGGTTTCTACAAAAAAGCAATTTGCAAACACTTAAGTGCACAAACTCCATCTAAACAACATGCAAAACATTCATAAAGCATTTAACATTTTATGAGTGAACGAGAATATAAAGTCATCCATAAGGATTTGATTGCATGCTAGAATGCTTGACCATGAAATTATTATTGCGGTTTGCAACAATAAGCATGACTATTATGTGAGCAAATCTCTAACCCGAAGTATTAAAGTTCAGCGTGTGCTTTGATACATCAAATCAAATGTTTTGTTGAGGTTTTTCCATATCAACAGTGCAAACACACACATGCTGCATCTACGATCCCTGTGCACTTTGAAGTCGGACAGATTGGGAACAGCACGCGTGTGTGCTTTGATCTCGGCCCTCACACACAAACTCTCAACTGAAGGGAGAAAAATGCTGATTACAGTGGAGGTTTAATTATGCATTTGATCACAGCTGTAGGAAATGTACGGATACGTGCCACAGCAGCAATAAACTACATCCTACTAAGTCTGACAGGAGGATTTTACAGACAATACAAGACTGGAACTTCACATGTTTTTTGAGCAATGTTTGCTTGATGTTAGGATGTTGCAGATGCTTGCTTTTCAGTTGCTAATGTCCTTGTTTTTATTGTTGTGATTATTATTTTTTAATGACTATTTCACTTCCTATTATGTAAAGCACTTTTTTTCTTGAAAAAACAAGACACTAAAAAAAAAATCTAAATCATAGACTTAAGCAATTAACAGAATCTGTCAAATGTGAACGCTCAACTAATCTATTGTCATTAAAATTAGGAATATGCAATATATTATAATATAATATCCAAAAAACAAGAAATATTACTTAAACTGACCAAATGTCTTCAAACAAACAACCAACAGAACCTATAAAATGTGCAACTAATCTATTGCTTGTTATTGAAATATGCAAAATGCATCCAAAAACATCCAAGAAACATTTAGACTCAAATGCCTTCAAACATCCAACAGAATCTATAAAATGTGCAAGTCTGCAATTTATCTACTGCCTATACGTTAAATTCTCAATATGCATCCAATAACATCGCAAAAAAACATTACTTAAACTTACCAAATGCCTTAAAAGAAATAACTAAAAGAACCCCAAAAATGTGCCAGTTCTCAACTAATTTGTTGCCAATGTGTTAAATAAGCAAAATGCTTCCAATAACATTTAAAAAAAAAAAAAAAAAAAGCAAGAAACATTAAACTCACCAAATGCCTTCAAACATTCAATTAATCTACTGTCTATATAAATTCACAATATGCATCCAATAACACCCCCCAAAAACAAAAGGCATTACTTAAACTTACCAAGTGCTGGTAAAGACGCTCTGAACCTCAGAGAAGACGACCACAAAATCCACAAAGATGCAAAAAAACAAGTGAGAATCATTTCAGAGTCTGCTGGTCTCATATGTGTCTGTTTGCTTCCAGACGTGTGTATAATTTAGAGTAAATCTGCAATTTTCTGGGTGTCATAAAGGTTGATGGTTGTGTCTGGCTGTGGAGGTCTGAACTGCAATGAGAAGATATTCAGACCTCCTCCTTCCCCTCTCGTTCTCTCCCTCTCTCTGAGAAAAGCATGTGCCAAACGTCACAGTCGTGCAGAAACGGCTCTCAAATCAAGACGGTTTAACCTCAACGTTCACTCTCAGCTAAAGCAACAATTAAATATGAATGTCAGATAATAACATACTCACATACACACACCGTTTGAAGCCTCTGTGACAGGTGCAAAACAATAACGGCAGATCAGCTGGTGCGCTTTCATGCATGCGTGCGTGAGTGTGTGTGTGCATCGTCGTGCACACTTGAGACGGCTGACAGCAGAATATAATCAATGCACATGCAGCACAGAGGGGGCTGGGTCAGTGTTTGCTGTGTTTCTATTGTTTACAGGGTCATGTTGTGTCCTCAATGCATTGAGATGGACCGGTCGGCTCTCTAACCAGGGCTGGGCAGAGTTCTGATTTCAAGCTGATCCACTCTTATCACATTTCTATCCTAAATTTAACCACTACACAAGGGACGACAACACAGACTCCTGAACAGAACGCAAAACCTGAGCTGATCTCACAAACTGTTCTGTGTGGATTTAGCAATTAAAATTAGTCTGGAAATACACAAAAAAGAAGAGAAAAATTCAGATTTCACAGTATAGATATTTCAGTGGTGTTTTGATTACATAGGCACAATATCATTATCAAACTATTTAATTATTTACATCTGAAGCAGATAAATGCACTTTAGTCCTCTCCGTTCAAACGGTATACTTGTTTTCAATGGCAAGTTATAGAAAATAACATTAGAAAATGAATATAAAATATCAAATGTTAAATAATTTTGAGCTCAGTTTTAATTAAAGCATGAAAAGTTTGTACATAATACAGAATTCTTTTAAATATAATACATAGCCAAATTTTTTATTATGTTAAAAACAAGTTGATAATACAGATTTTATAAAATTCATCTACACTTGATTTTCTAAAGTTGTAAATAAAACACTATTCCAGTCATTTTATTTCAATGTGATACTTCCCATTTCTTTGTAATTTCTATAATGGCACATGCCTAGATTGAAAAAAATTGAGACTTTTTAATAATCAATAAAAATGTTCATGTTATTTCACAATAGATCATTTGAGGGCGTTATGAAAGAAACGGTCTTTGCACTAAAAGAAAATGTGCATGTATATTCGTTTAACTGTGTCTCCACGCCAATCATTTACCAAATTTAATTTGCTAGTCTTTCCTCATACTTGCTGGCTTGGTCTGAATTAATAACTTCTCTTTCGGAAACCGCTGTTCTGGAAGAACGGATACAGATTGTGACTCCTTGTTTTGATTTTAAAGGGAGGTGTACCAGTGAAATTACATCAGTTCTGCATACATGCATGCCCTCAGACAACAGATTTTAATTGAGGAGTGTAAAGCCGCAAAGGTACAGATATGTGATGCGTGTCTGAATGGACTGGGAAGCTTTGAGTTGTGAATGTGAGAGTCTGTCTAGCACACTCTTCAAACAAACATTACAAAACAGCAAGAAAAATCCAGTTTTTATTGCAAGTGCAAATATGCATAAACATGTTGATATTAATGTTTTGGTTAAAAATGTTGCACTCAACATTCTAGAATGCTGAATAATGATACAATGTAACACTTCAGAACACACTGGGCCCTAAACAGCCTGAATGACCATGAGTCAGTGTACTAGAGTAGTTGTCGTTTGTGATTGGTTCCCATGCGTCTTTCTGGTAACAGCATCACACGTGGTTTAACCGTTCATCACCACCCCAACTGACAAAGTCACAGGATTCTCATAAAACACAAGCAAAGATACGGATCCTGCCAGTTTTCTATCAAATTCTGACATCATATGATGGATGTTTTCATTCAGAACTGGCTAGCAAGTAATTCAAGAAATGGAAAGTACATTGAATGAAATATTACATTTTGAAGTAGAAAGCCAGAAATAGAAAAGTGTACTCCAATAACATTAATTTACAACTTTATTGACAAGTTTTATTCCATGTCTTCTGAAGTATTGTGCATGATCACTATTCGACATATTTGAATATAATAGACTAAAAGTAAGTGCAAATGAAAGCTGTGGTTTGGAATAGTGCGCACTTGCTCACAAGGTAAAAAGGTAAGTGAGGCTGAAAATGATCATGTTAAACTAAATTATGACTGTTTTGGTGCAAGAGACCTTGACGAGCTTCAGGGAGAAAAAGAAATGCTACAGAAGTGTAAAAAACAGCCTCTCTGACACAAGATGTTTTGCACTGGCCCAAGAACACATTTAAGGTGCGGACCGCTCTTTCCTCTACAGATCTGTTTCTTTTCAAACACTCCCTTCAGAAGTATTTCATCTCTAAATTCTTGTTTTACTGCTCATCTCCCTAAACACAGAAAACAGTGGCATTAATAAACTCGTTAATAAAATGAATGGTCCTTTATTGGCATCAATGGTTCCATGAAGAACATTTAACGTACACAAAAGGTTTTTTTATAGTAGAAAAAGGTTCTTTAGATTATTAAAATGTTCTTCATCAGTTTTGGAGACATGTAGCATTCCATCACTTGCTCACCAATGGATGCTCTGCAGTGAATGGGTGCCGTCAGAATGAGAGTCCAAACAGCTGATAAAAACACCACAATAATCCACACCTCTCCAGTCCAGCAATTAACATCTCATGAAGCCAAAAGCTGCATGTTTGTAGGAAATTAAGATATTTAGAACTTCAAACTATTGCTTCTAACTAAATAAATTTGTCCATAATAATGATTTTTCCATTGTAAAAGTCCATCTCACAACAAAATCCACTCAGATATTTGTTTAGAACTGTTTTGGCTTGTAAACAGTGTTTTATCAGTGCAGATTTCTTTCCTGATTCAGACGAGATTACTTTTCACTGGAGGAAACATTATTATGCATGATGGATTCATATTGCAGACAGAAGCAACGGTTTGAAGTAAAATGTGGATTATTGTGATGTTTTATCAGCTGTTTGGACTCTCATTCTGACGGCACCCATTCACTGCAGAGGATCCATTGCTGAGCAAGTGATGGAATGCAACATTTCTACAAACCTGATGAAAAAACAAACTCATCCACATCTCGGATGGCCCGAGGGTGAAGACATGTTTAGCAAATGTTAATTTTTGTTTGAACTATTCCTTTGAGAACGCACAAAGACCAGAAGATGTTTCCCTGGAAGCGCTAAATGCAAATAGGGAATAATCATGATCATTTCCCAAGAATGAATTTGCTGGCATTAGTCTTATCTGGTCAAAAACAACACCCATGTCCGATAACTCATGGCACGCAACCGAAACAAAGAGTGCTTTGAGATGCTTCAAAACAGCCAGAATGGCCTTCCCATCAGCCAATAAATCGATTACCTCTGGAATGAGAATGAGTTTTAGGAATCTGAGGTTAAAAATTATTATCCCACACAAGCGTGAGTCTCATCCTGTGACCCAACACAACCTGACACTCATTAAAAACCAAACTTACCCTATTTACTTCCATATACATGTTTCTGGTCTCACTGCAGGTCTTCATATTATTCCATCAACTGACTGATTAGCTGATGGATCTCTTATTTTTCAATCACCTCACATAGACGCTTTTTCACCAACCAAATCAAAACATTCAGCCTGCTTTGCATTCAAAGAAAACATCTAAAGTGGCTGAGTGGTTCAAACTGACTGGTTTGTCAAATCTCTCGGGCTTTTTACTAATGCATTCCACTACACAGACTGCAGATTCACACCTCTGACCTCCAATTACCAGGAGCTTCTTCACATGCCAAGAAATACATGGAAACCACAGGATAAGGGTCAATGAAAAATAAGACGTGTGTGGGCCTAAAAATGACAGAAGAGAAGAACGAGGAGAGAAAAATGCATTAAAAAAAACAGCAAGAAGCAAAAGCATCAGAGAAAAGTGACCATTTGACCAACACATGACCCTACATTAAGGCCTTTTAAAGAAAACAAGTCAGTTTCCACAGAATATGAAGCAGCACAACTGTTTCCAACATTGATAATAATCAGAAATGTTTCTTGAGCAGCAAACCAGCATATTAGAATGATTTCTGAAGGATCATGGGACACTGAAGACTGGAGTAATGATGCTGAAAATTCATCTTTGATCACAGCAATAAATGACATTTTAACAGATATTCACATAGTTATTTTAAATTGTAAAAATATTTCACATTTTTTCTGTTTTTACTGTATTTTTGGTCAAATAAATACAGCCTTGGTGAGCATAAAAACATTTTAAAAACTTACTGACCTAAGTGTGTATACAGTAATATACAATATTTGCAATAATAGCTGCTAATTATTCAACTGTAGCTTAACTAGGCCTATGTCATCTAGATACAAAAACGGTTTCAGAAAAGTTGTTATATGGATATGCATATGGATGGCATATGAATTCATAAATGTAAAAAAATGCAAAGCATTACTGATTGTTTGCCTACTTTCACTGTAGAATACCACTGTGTGTTATTGATAACTAACACCATTAAAAATCATTTTTGTTACTTGAAATAAAGCTGAAATAAAATAAAAAATTAAAATGACAAACTGAAATAGAAATAAATTTAAGCTACATTGAAATATGAAAAAAAACATGGCAAAATATGCTACTTGAAATAAATAAAATATAAACATTAGATAAGAAAAATATTGACATAAAAATTTGATATGTTGCCTTGACAGCAAACTGAAATAAAATAAGTTTTTACTATTACAAAAAAATGACTAAAACTGAAATGAAAATATATTTAGGCTACACTGAAATAAATAAAATGACAAAAGTACATAAAAATGCTTTGAGTTTGTAAGGCATAAAAACGCATGTGCATGGCCAACATGGTAAGCAGAAGTGACACACAGCACTGGCCTGTCAGCTGAACCGTGACGCTATCACTGGCTTCAGGCCATCATTATTATTCAGCCCTGTTATCGATTACCAAGCACTGCTTACTTGCTGTATCTTTTCTAGAAAAGAACCAGAAACAGCAGCTATCTGAAGAAACTGTGACTGCTCTGAGACCTGTGCAGGTGTTGGGGGCAACATACACTAGCCCTTGGTCAGATTAGAGGGGTAATTATTCTCCAGAAAGGTAACAGAATAAGGGCGTCCTCCTATCTGTCCATATCCTTCTCTCCGCACTAATCTGGGAGACGGAGGGATGCTGGCAGAGGGACACAAAGCACGACTGTGTTCAGCTCACAAATCTCGAGAGTGGCACTTTTGTGAAGTAAAGGAAAATTAGACCCAGTGTACGGGTCTTTTTCAGCATCCACAATGTGGACGGAACGTTAAATCAGGGTCGGACAGCGGTTAGGGCATCGATGTGGTTTTGGTCAGATTGCATTTCACTAGCATGCAGAAAGCGGTCGAAACTAATGACAGACCCCTGCTATCACTTCAATTCAAGTCGAAAGATGGTCAATCGCTGCATTGATTGATTTAAAGCAAACCTCGTTTTTTCATGCAGTGATCAGTTTTGAAATTCTAGTGGAAAGAACATTCAAAATACACTTTAAAGTGTTTATTTTTGCACTTTATCTATTTGCATCTGTAGATTTCAATTTCAGTAGGCTATATCTTTAAGGCTACGAGTTTTATTTCTAGCTATCTATATTCCGTATAAGGCTTTTACTGAAGGGTTTGTTCATTAATCATTTGGTAAAATAAGTAAAACATTATTTTCTGGCTGTTGACGGTATTTTCTGATTTATGGAGTGATAAAAATGTTCAGATTTCTATTATTAGATTTTGATTATCTACCATTAAATATATGCATATTACTGCATATTTAACTAGATAATGACTCATTTGCATATTTAGACAACATTTTAGAAAACATGCAATACAAAAATTGTTTGCAATTCTTCATGTAATGAATCAGCTGAGGAAGTATGGTGATATAGGTCTAATTTAATTGTTATCTTAAATAATGATGAAACTGTCCCAATGAAGTTTAAATTCAGATCTACATTTGGGTCCGTTAACCCAATAATGAAAGTTCATCATTGAAATTCATCATTGAAAACAAGTGGTTAAACAGGTCTGAATCTTGGTGGTTTTGTTCTGAAAGGCTGGTTGTGTTGTGTTTATCGATGGGCCGCTGGGGTTGGTTCACAGGGATATTGGGTGCCTGTCTGACCCAGCGCCAGCTCATTTGGGTTACGTGATTCTATCATGTTGGACCATGAAGGCAGGTCATTGTCAGGCTGTGCATCGACATGAACCGTGTTTAGAAGAACATACTAGGGCTGTGCAATTAATCAAATTCGATTATCATGCGCATCTAGTCAGTAAAACCGGTTTCTTGATTAGTAGTTAATCGCCATCACCTGCTTTCAAATGGAGCAGGAATTACTACACAGAGCCGTAGTTCACCGACAAGATAGGCAATATCACGTTCATAGTTGCAGACGAATCGCCTTCGATTATGAACACGGTATTGCCTAGCTTGTTGGTGAACTACGGACCTGTGTAGTAATTCCTGCTCCATTTGAAAGCAGGTGATGGCGATTTACTGCCAATCACTGAACCGGCTTTACTGACGAGATGCACATGATAATCGAATTCGATTTAATTGCACAGCCCTAGAAAATACGCTATATGACCCATTCATAAGATCATTTCCTCATTAAAAATGCCCCAAGGGACTAATTTAACACCAATGAACCCATCGGGGGGGCAGGCGAGTGATGGCATCTGCTCTAATTATTACAGCACATATCGAGATCAAGGTTATGCACAGAATAAAATGCTAGATTACTGCACTGCATTCTATGTTTTAAAAACAGTATGTGAAACAGCATACAGGCATTTCAAATAGTAGTATGCTACTGTTGTCACATGACCTCATTACTTGCATGCTTAAACTAGCAGTCTACCAAATAATCCAATCCGATATTGTAGGTCATCAGGATTACATGCATACAGAAAATGCACATAATATGCAGTTGTAAATTAATTAATGTAAAATGTAGTAGGTTTACTAAGAATTTTTTTTCTATCCATCAATCTATCATTTTGACATTTGACTTTTATTTGGTTAACTTACCAATAAATAATGACAATGACTTCTGCTCCTTAAATTTTATAAAAGTTTTATTCAACCAACCTTTCTCTTACTTAGATCACAAATAAATAATCAAATAATAATAATAATATTTAAAAACATAATAATTATTATTATTACAACTAATAATAATTAGGGCTGCAAAGGGGCAGTACATTTCGGGAACGTCTGGAAAAAATCTCCAAAAGTTTCCAAAAAATCCTGTAAAGTTTTTGGAAATTTACCTGAAACTTTTCATTACTTTGCTGCAACTGTAATAATAAATGAAGGAATTCATCAGTAATGTAAATGTCTATGACAACATAAATTAAGGCCAAAAATGACTAGTGCTGATTATAATCGGAAATGCATTTAAGAAATGTAACATTTTCTTTTTTTAATGTGATTATGCTATAATAGTGATTTTTTATTTATTTTTTAAATAACACTATCATGTTCTTTTCAAACAAATTCACAAAACCTTTCAGTTTTCACACAATTTACAGCAAAATACCAAGTAGTCCTAATTTAAAGAATAAATTCTGTCATTTCAGGGGTCAGATTTTAGGCATTAGGGGTCAAGAGGTCATGGACACACAGGCGTTTAATGATAACCCTCTACTGACAGCCAACAATTCACGTCAGGCTATATTCTTCCACTTACGAGCCACTTTTACCTGCTTCTATTTTAGACAGGCTTCAGGCACCTGCTCTGAGATACGAAAGAGTTTCTCTCTATGTATCTACGAACAGGTTGAAAAAAAAAAAAAGAGGAAGATTCATGCAGTTTAAACAAGATACATGAACTGTTTTGGAAAATACTGCATTTAGCTGACATTTAAAGCACTGATATTTTCTATTTTAAACAACATCTTTAGACTACTGTACATGCATTTATGAGAGAATGTGTGCATGTTTGCTACAAATTACTCAATGCATGTCAAATGACATTTAAATGAAACTACAGAACAACAAAAACTTTAACCTAAATATTGATGTTCATACAGTAGGTTCATAACCATGTTGCCACCAAATACTTTAAGCATTGCTTACATAGATTTGACCAAGTTTGAACAACCTGACTACTTCTCAACTAGCAATGGCAGAAAATGCACAAAGAAAAAAAATGGTCTCATTTTGAACTAGAAGACTCTTTTGTTGTTCAGATGAAAAGTCTGGGATAATTTATGCGAGTTTGACTGCAGACCTCCACATGACCCTAAAATGCCAGACTCACATAAAAAAAAACAACAACTAATCAAACAGTACGACCCAGACAGGTTAACCAAGTTAACAGTGTTTGAATTAACTTATGCAAACAGTTAAAAGGAACAAGAGAAGACAGCGGAGTCGCCAATGAGCGTTTGTACTTTAAAACAAGCGAGCATTTCCCTTTTGTTCGGTTGTTTCTGAACCAAATATAAAGTAACACCGAATAAAGCATTAACTAAACGCGTTCAAACAGCTGTGGAGAGTAAAACTGACGTGTATTGTCGTGTAAAGGAGGAATAAACCTGCTGTAAACGATCCAGACGCGGAGGAACAAGTGCAGCTCAAAGTCCTCAAACCTCTCGAGACCAGAGTCCATAGAAACCGAAGAAAAACAATCGACAAACCCCGAAAACGCAGCGAATGAATCCCGAACACACACACACTCACCCAGGCGGCGTCAAGGGCTCCGCTCCTCCGCGCTCGGGTTAAACGCTTACAGCTTAAAGAGCTCGTGAGAGCTGATGCCACGACCTGTTTCTCGCTCTCAGCAATTGTGAGTGAGTGAGTGAGTGAGTGAGTGTGTGTGTGTGTGTGTGTGTGTGTGTGTGTGAGTGAGAGAGAGCAAAAGAGGTGCAACAGGCGTAAGATGCTTACAAACTTTTTTATATTTTTTGTTATATTTTATTTTGTTATATTTTAATTTGATAAATAACCCTATTTGAATTTAAAATGTTAAAAATTGTTCATTATTTTAGGATTGTATGGGGTTTTTTATGAAAAGAAAAACATAATTTTTTATGAAAGTAACTAAAGAATACAATGTACATTTACATTTTTTTATTTTTTGCATGCTTTTATACATCAAGCGATTCATCTTAAAGAGGCACCAGAAGTACAAGTTTCCAACATTGTTCAAATAAGTACAAGCTAGACAGGAAAAGATTAAAGAAAAGAGAAAAAGTTTTCTCAATGTAACATCATATGTTAGAACAAAATGTAATATTTAACTATCTGTTATGTTGTTTATGAAAATTGTTAAATAGAGTGAATAAATAATAAATAGAGTGAATGATTCAATGACTCGTTCCTAATGGCTGTCACTTGTTTTGTTCATAAATAAATCAGCGCAAATAAGTTGAGTGAATGATTCAGTACTTGTTAAAAGTGCTGTCAAACGATTAATCGCGATTAATCACATCCAAAATAAAAGTCTTTGTTTACATAATATATGTGTGTGCACTGTGTATATTTATTATGTATATATAAAGACACGCATACAGCATATATTTTGAAAATATTAAAAGTATTTGCATGTATATATTTATATTCCTATAAAATATATCATATATAAATATATTTAATAAATAAAAAAACATATTTTCTAAAATATATACATGCATGTGTGTGTATTTATGTATACATAATAAATATACACAGTACACACACATATATTATGTAAACAAAAACTTTTATTTTGAATGCAATTTATCGTATTAACTTTTAATACACTTGTTGCCACCTACTGGTGTAACTGTGAAATCTACAGCAAGTGGCTCTAAAAAATACATTAATACACAGACAGAAAAATAATATTTTACAAATATTTAAAAATAGATATTTTATTAAGATGAAGTATTTTAGTCAGCCTTGTAATAAAATTATTTATCTGGTTTAAATGTTTTTTTTTTTTTTTTTTTAGCACTGACATTGATAGGATTTACTACATAATTACATATTGGTTCAAGACATAGACCGAGCCAGTCTCTGTAATCATCTGCAAAAACATCCTTCGCTGAGAATATTGTCTTATCAAACTGGGACGTTTTATAAACACGTGTCAAAATGAATTATGAAACGCCTCATTATAAACTTAAATGTGTATAAACTGCTGCCTTCTTATCAGAAGCTGTTTATGTAAGTCATGAATGATGACAGATGCACTTAATAAATAAATATAGATATATGGATTTACTGAGAATATAGAGTAAATTATGTAAAGTTATTGCACCTGTAGGGTCATTGTGTTTATGTAACCTGCATTTAAAAGCTAACCTGTGGTCATAGTGTTACATAACCTCAGTATGTGAGGATCCGTGTTCCACTGTAACCTAGATTTGCTTTAATCCTGCAGCTCTGAGGACAGAGGAGTGTCCGTGTTCTCGCTTTATGGCCTCTCTGTCTCGACTTTTGGGCTTCGACATTACAGTGGATATTTATAAGATATAAAAAGAGGAAAAAGAAACATTTGTATCTTCGCAAGCAAGCTGGAAGAAAGAAATGAAAGGTCCCTTGTCAAAAGGTCAAAGGTTATGTGACATTTTCTGCTCATGGAGGAGTGAATCCAAAACATGAGTGTAGAGGACAGAGCAAGCATTGTCTTTTTCCTCCACATTACCAGGCAAAAGAAAGACACAAAAAAACATTATTTATTTGCATTGTTATTTGCATTATTTAAAATGAATAAATTATATATTTATATATATATATATATATATATATATATATATATATACACACACACACACACACGCACATATTCTTTGGTCAATCTTTTAAAAAGTTAATTCTCATAACCTGTGTGACCCGTGCTGTTATCCATCAAACCTTCCGCTGGCTACTGGATATTTAGCTTTGATGATCCATGCAAACTGTTTCAATCTGTTTTCATGTCTTGTTTTCATAGTGACCCTTTAAACCTCTTTATCTGATCGCGCGAGCTGGAAGAATGCTTATGAGAGTGATTTGAGGTAATGACACTCCTCGCACAGATGCAGTATTTACTCACACACAGAGCTGATAAATATCATAAACATGCATGTACTGCATTCAGAATGTTGGCATTTTATCATCAGATCTGACCTACTGTATATAGATATGAACTACAGGAATCAGATCAACAAGACTATGACATGTTATGAAAAAAAGTGAGTAGTGCTTGTCAGTGCAATTGTGTTTTCTAGGTGGTTGGTAGCGAGTTGCTATGTGGTTATAAGAGTGTTCTAGGTGATTGCCGGGGAGTTGCTATGTGCTTGCTAGGGCACAGTGTTGCTATTTGCTTGCAAGGGTGTTGCTATATGGTTGCTAGGGTGTTATAGCTGGTTGCTATGGCACAGAGTGTCTATGTGGTTGCTAGGATGTTGCTGTATGGTTGCTAGGGTGTTCTAGAAGGTTGCTAGGGCACAGAGTAGTTATGTGGTTGCTAGGATGTCGCTATATGGTTGCTTGGATGTTCTAGGTGGTTGCTAGGGTGAATCTAGGGTGTTATGATTGGTTGCAAGGGTGTTGCTATGTGGTTGCTAGGGTGCTCTAGGTGGATACCAGGGAGTTTCTATGTGGTTACATTTGTATTCTAGGTGGTTGTTAGGGAGTTGTTATGTGGTTGCTAGGATGTTGCTGTATGGTTGCTAGAGTGTTTTCCATGGTGGTTGCCATGGTGTTTCTATGGTGTCATGGGATGTTGCCAGGGTGTTTGCTATGTGGTTGCTAGAGTGTTCTAGGTGGTTACCATGGTGTTGCTATTTTGGTTTCCAGGGAGTTTCTAGGGTGCTGGAGAGTTGCTATGTGGTTGCTAGTGTGGTTAAGTTGTGGCCTAATGGTTAGAGAGTCAGACTCGTAATCCAAAGGTTGCGGGTTCGAGTCTCGGGCCGGCAGGGATTGTAGGTGGGGGGAGTGAATGTCCAGCGCTCTCTCCACCCTCAATACCACGACTGAGGTGCCCTTGAGCAAGGCACCGAACCCCCAACTGCTCCCCGGGCGCCGCAGCATAAATGGCTGCCCACTGCTCCGGGTGTGTGTTCACGGTGTGTGTGTGTGTTCACTGCTGTGTGTGTGCACTATGGATGGGTTAAATGCAGAGCACGAATTCCGAGTATGGGCCACTATACTTGGCCGTATGTCACTTCACTTCACTTAAGGTGGTTGCCAGGGAGTTTCTATGTGGATGCTAGGATATTCTTAGTGGTTGCCAGGGAGTTGCTGTGTGGTTTCCAGGGTATTCCAGGTGGTTGTTAAGGGGTTGCTATGAGCTTACTAAGATGTTCTGAATAATTTCCATATGCTGCTAGGGATTTAGCTGTGGTTGCTATGGTGTTGTGGATGGTTTCCAGGGAGTTGCTATGTGGTTACTAGGACATTCTGAATAGATGCCATGGAGTTGGTATATGGTTGCCAGGGTGTTGTGGGTGGTTGCCAGGGAGTATCTATGTGGTTGCAAGGGCGTAGTTTTAGCTCATATGAGGTTTGCTTATTATTAATTTGATATTTCTCTTCCACAAAACTCTGTACTCATGTGATGCAATTCAAATGTGACATTTTGAATATCCTACTGTATCCCAGCAGTAAAAGCAATAAACCTTATCATAGTGCAAATGATTATGTAAATATTTTTTTTTTATTGCACACAATCACACACATGACTTCCGCATACAGTTCTCTCTGTTTTACATCATACAGCAGATAGTTGCGGTCCTGCTGATTGGTCAGTTCATATATGTTGTGAAGCAGCTACTGTGTATGTAAACTAATAAATATCCTCTCTCCCGTTTCCATTTCAGCTGCTCTTTTGAGTGGCTCAGGGTGGAACGGATCCGCTGGGATGCAGAATTATCCTCAGACACGTCAGGAATCCAGATCATGAAGATCACAGCAACAATCAGACCTCCGGAGAGGAGTTTGCTGGTCTGAACCCAACTTCAACAACTACAAATCCTGGTTTAAACCAAAAATCCAGGACAAAACTGATCTCATATCAGCCGTGTTTTACACCTGTGATCATTATAAGCAACAAATGGTTCAGTAATATTAATAGTGTTTTTTAAATAATTATATAAATAATAAAAACTAATTAGATATAATTCTGATAATGAATAACTGGTTTTTATATTTAATTATTTGTTAAAATAAATATTTATTCTATTTAGTATGCATATTATTTATTTTGTTACATGTGTAAAGTATTTATTATTAATAATAATGTGCATTATTATTATTATTATGCAATTTGAGGATGTTGAGCAGTTTTAATAAATGTAATAAAAAATAATGTAAGTTTTTATGTTAAATATAATTTAATAATAATAATAATAATATATTATTATTAATATTATGCTGTGTATAGAGGATGTAGTGAGCTGTTTTTCAGCAAGAACAAATTGAAAGACAGTGACAGAGAGACAGACAGAGACACAGGCGCTGGCATCTAGTTTCAGTGTAACATTCCTGCAGGATTAAACTGTCCTTGAGTCAGTCAGACATGAACAGATTCAAACCTGCATGTCATTACAGAATTACACAGCACATTTCAACACAGTCCCGGTCCAATAAAAGTACAGGAGTCTAGTTCATATTTCGACACTAACAAAATGTGAGATGTTTGGAGCTCGTGCTTCATCTAGTGTCGAAGCATTGGACAGGGTTATCTAGTATTTGTGTTCATCATATTCATTAGAAAATATTTTATTATCTTTAGACTCTTTCACAAATTATAAGCAAGTTTTTCTAGCTCTTTTAGGTATTATATGTAACTATTATATTTATACAACTTTTACATATTAATATTTCAATTAGATAATTTTAGTGTTCATTGGAAAATATTTATTTTTTTAAAACATCTTTCACAAATTATAAGAGTTTTATTAGCTATTTTCTGATGTGTTATATATTACTATTATTATATATATTTATATCGTTTTTTAAAAGTATTTTTTATTACCATTTATTATCATTTTATTGTACTCACATTCACCACTAGAGGTCACAATATCACATTATAACAAATTTTGATACCCAGTTTTTTTGTGTGTAATTGATTAGTTTCATATACTTCAGATTACGTATTATGATTAATCTGAGTTATTATTTTATGTGGTCCAGAATATCAGTTTATAGGGTGAATTCAGGTAAAGTAAATTCAACGTGTAATTTAGACACCCAGAGGTATCTAAAATAATAAGCAGACACTCTTTAGACTCTTATAATGAAACTCTTTAATAGCAGTACATCTGGATCCAAACCGAATCCACCTCAGTTTCCGTTCACACTGTACATGGCACTTTATTCTCTCTTTTCAAAATAAAATCAGATATATCATAGATATTTGGCCAGTGACGTCACAGACACTTTGACAAAATGAATTTGACGGCAGACGTGTCGTTGGCATGCCAGATCCACAACCAATCAAAACCCATTTCAGAACGACATCACACGCTCACAATAATTATACATTCATCTTTCAAATCAGGAAATAAACTCAACAACAGACAAAATCACTGAAACACAAAGTCTCAATATGCACATGCACGGGTGTATTTAACCACAAGCTTCGTTTGTATTTTTCAGGCCACTTGAATTTGTTCAGAAATTAATAATAATAATAAAAAGAAAAAAAAGATGCACCAAACCAACATTTCCTAACTTTGAATTTATTCCTCCCATGAACTCAATTTGTTCAAACTTGTAAAAGAAATCTGCAGAAAAAATACCTGTATGACACTGAATCCTCTTGTTAGCTCAAATAACACCCCCAAAATCACACAACCAGCCAAAATAAACATCTATAGACAGAAAATAATGTTCATATAAGATATCTACACATACACATGAGAAGACATTTGCATTCACATCTGACAATGAAAAATAATGTTTCAACTCAACAGGCAACACTTTACAACATTTAGACGTGTACAGCAAATGTTGTCGCCCACGATAAGTCCAAAACAAGTTTATCTTTACTTTCCCAACATACTCACAATAAAACATCACTAAATTAGGCCAGAAACATATCTATAGGTAAGTATGTGAATGTAGACTCCATCTGAAATGTCTCAGCGTTGACGCAGACTAGTGTACTTGTGTGGAGTATGCTTCTGGTGTTTAGTGTACTTCAGTGCATGTAGACAGCAGCAGCAGGGCCTGTACGTCATCAAGATCAGACCAGGCTGAATGGCTTTTATTATTTTCTACGATGCGGCCGTATCATATGGAAGCCTGTTTCCACCACTGAATAAAAAAGGTGACTTCAGAATTGCACGATATAAAGTCACAATTGCGAGTTACAAAGTCAGAATTGTGGGATATAAACTCACAATTATGCAAAAATGTCAGAATTGCATGATATAAACTCACAATTGCAAATTGCAAAGTCAAAATTGCGAGAAAAAAAGTCAGAATTTCATTAGTCACAATTGTGAGATACAAACTCACAACCGTGAGGAAAAGTCAGAATTGCGAGAAAAAAATCTGAATTGCGAGATGTAAACTTTTTCTCAGAATTGGGTGATATAAACTCGCAATTATGAGAAAAAAGTCAGAATTATGAGACAGAAACTCGCAATTACGAGAAAAGTCAGAATTGCAAGATGTAAACTCACAATTGCAAATTACAAAGTCAGAATTGTGAGAAAAAGTCAGAATTGTGAGAAAAAAATCTGAATTGCAATGCAGTCCCAATTGTGAGATATAAACTCGCAACTGTGAGAAAGTCAGAATTGCGAGATATAAATCAGAATTTCTTACTTTTTCTCAGAATTGCATGATATAAACTCGCAATTAGCCTACAAGAAAGAAGTCAGAATTATGAGACAGAAACTTGCACTTCTGACTTTTTCTCTAATAATTGTGATATCAACTCAAAATTGCAACTTATTATGTCAGAATTACGGGATATAAACGATCAATTATGAGAAAAAGTCAGAATTGCGAGAAAAACTTGCAATTTTGAAAAAAAAAGTCTAAATTGTGAGTTTATATCTCTCAATTTTGAATTTATTTCTTGAAATTGCAAGTTATAAAGTTAGAATTGTGGTATATAAACTCTCAACTGCAACAAATAAAATCATAATTGCAAGATTATGAACTCACAATTTAGACTTTTTTCTCGCAATTCTGATTTTATACCTCACAATAGCAAAAAAAAGTCAGAATTGTCAGATAAAAAGTGGGAATTACCTTTTTAATTTTTTTTTCATTGGCAGAAACAAGCTTTCACAGTATCACGTCCTGTCATATTGCACAATTGCATGTACGAACTTCCAGTGGAATGTGATGAAACGGCGAAACACGACATATTTCCACCTACTGGAGCAGTAGAGCATTCCAAAAGAAATCGGGCACGCGCTCAGTTCTGCTGCACGATGGATCGCTACAACCTACGAGAAGCCGACGGCAGGGGTTTTAGAGGAAGGAGGCACGGAGAGGAAGCAAAGGCCATTCAGTTTTCCGAGGAAGAGTTTGCACATGGACGCGTAGCAGCTAGAACTAGGGTTATCAAGATCTTTAACCCTTAAACCCAGAGAGACAAACACCAAATGAAGTCTGTTTCGGCTACATCGATGACAAAGTTCACAAAGGCAAGAATGAAGTCGAAGCGTGTCGGTGTTCTTCTGCTAGCTAAATCATTAGAAAAAGCAGAAAATGTAAACTGGATAAGCTTTATCGCCTTGTTTAAGAAATGTTTCGGTGGAAGTCACCGGAGAATCGGACCTATGCTAACAATAAAAGCTGTTATCGCTAATGTCTACATCTCTAAATGGCCTTTTTACTCTCGTTTGAGTTTAAAAGCATCATTTTAAGAAAATTAAAGTGTATTAATTTAAAATTAATTAAAAAATATTAAAATCACCTGAATTTTTTTTTTGTGTGTGTGTGTGTTCAGCTAAAAATATACAGATAAAATAATAAAAATGTAAATAAATGGCTGAATTTTCTAACAAATAAATCATTTTAAATAATAATTCTGCCCACCCAGATTAGGTCAAAAACTCACAGTCCAAAAACAGATTTCAACATTTCATAACATCATGACATTTGATTTACAGTAAAGGCATCAAAATCTAGTTTTATTCTAAACTGGGCAAGTCAAAAGAGAATAAACCTCTTTAAATGAATAAATAAAGCAAACATGTCGTAGTTGCCTCCACCTGCACCCTGAGCGTGTCCTGCATGTTTCCGTGGCGACTCAGGGTCAGAGGTCACAGGTGTGGTGGGGTCACATCAGGACGTTGGAGCGGGTGTCGGGGAGCCGCAGACCCACCAGGCCTCCGGCGACCAGCACAGACGACGCCAGAAGGATCGGGATGGATTTTGTGATTCCCACCAACGACCCAAATATTAGATTCCCCAAGACTGCGGCCAGCTTACACATGGCATTACAAAAGCCAAAGCCAGTCCCTCTGCACGAGACAGACACAAGCAGTGTTAGCAGTATTAACAATACTAGCAGTTTTCTAGAAAGGTTGTAGTAAGCTTTGACATCTAAAGGACATACACTGATCATTTCAGCTAAACACAATAAAAAAAAATGGTAAAATAAACAATATAAATAATAAGTATAAATCATAGAAATTATTAAATTAAATAAATATAAAAAAATGATATATTTAACAACTGATAAAACTGAAAAATAAACAATATAAATAATAAAGTATAAACTATTAAATTAAGTAAATATAATAAACGATATTATTTTTTATATGATTCTAATATATGTAATTACATAAAAAACAGCAGTATTTATCTACATTATACGCAGCTTAGGGAGACCTAGGAACAACAGAATAATTATTTAAATAAAAAGGTGAAATAAATATTTTTAATCATTTTTTTAAAAAAAAGCTATTTTTTAAAAAGCTAATAGTAAATTTCATTACTTTTCAATTTCATTTTAATTTAATTTTAGTTGATTTTGTTATGTGCTTTTGCCCTTTGTATTTGTTTTTTTTTTCAATATATATATTATTACAGTTTTTGTTTAATTATTTTTTATTTCAGTTGTAGTTTACTTTTTAAAGTTTATTTTCCAGTAATTTTTCATGTGATTGGATGTATGTACCTCCTGTTGGTGGGATACAGTTCGGCCGTCACCACGTCCAGTGAGTTCCAGGCCGATATACTGAGTCCGTTATAAAGGCAGAGCATTGCTATCATCATGGACTCGCTGGTGCCGAACCACAGAAAGAAACAACTGATGCCGGACAACACCATCGAGCCGCCTGAACACAAAAAAGCAGTCAACAATATGATATCAGACGAGTTTATTTAGTATTTGGTGAATCTAGTCAAGTGACTGACCTAACATGCTCAGACGGCCCACTTTATCCATGAGGAGGGCGGAAACTATGTTGCCTGGCAGCACGGCTAGTGTTCCAAGGAAGTTGATGAAATACACCCAGTATGCGCTGTAATCGTCATCAAATGTCATCTGACAGCCGGTCTTGTTGTGCGCAAACGTGGAGTTGATCAAAGAGGAACTGATGAATTTAGAGTCATCGATATCTGAACGAGACAGATGGGAGATGCTGAGTTACATGACAGATGCTAAACTTACAAATCCATTCAAAAAAATTTATTACTTTAAAAAAATTATTTCAAACCTACAGCAAAATAGATAGATAGATAGATAGATAGATAGATAGATAGATAGATAGATAGATAGATAGATAGATAGATAGACATTTGCTGTACTGCCCCCCTGTGGTCACAGTTTGAGCTACATGCTGTCTCTTTCACACTGGAGGGTCTTTAGGGAGTTTAACCTCTGAAAACCTATTAGTGAGTTTGAGTGTGTGCAGCACATATCCAGCTCTCTCACGCTTTCACTCGCAACTCATTTCCAGCTCATTTAATTTCTGTAGCAGCTCTGAAACGGCTTCCTTACAGACATGAACTCAATTTCCCATGAGGCCTCAGCTCTCTCTCTCTCTCTGCCGTCTGTGTTTGTTCTGCTGAGTTGTGGAGTTTGAGTCAGCAAGACCCTGAAATGACCCAACCGCTGTCTGCTCACACACACACACACACACACACACACACACACACACACACACACACACACACACACACACACACACTTATAAATCAACATCAACAGCCTCAAACAAGCTCCATAATTCAAGCTCACAACATTTAACTCTTACTAATATCAGAGTATTCTTAAATAGAGATCCAAACCAAATTTAAAATTTTATTTGAATTTGAAAAAAGAATCCTTGTTTCTATGGTAACAGTAACTTTCAGTGGATCGCTCTTCAGGATTATGGATAGTGAAGCCATTCACTGGGAATTTAACAATTAGATCAGCAAAAATGTGAAACTACACAGACTTCTACACATGCATAAGTGTGTCTTGCAATGTCTATGACTAAAACGATTTGCTCCATATAGATAACGCATGTCACCGACTGAACCCTTGAGCTCCATAATGTTCTCATGCTCGAGGGCTTCTGGGTAAAATCATTGTTCTGCTGTTACTGTGGCCATTTCAGGTCTTCTTCGTATAATCGGTGCCTTCGGCTTTTATTTGTCATCCTGTGTTACATCTAATCCATCTGCTTGTCTTTTTGCCTTCAAATGCATATAAATTAGAATCAATTTCAACTTCAAAGTCTGTGGTTTCTTGTCGCTGCAGTCAGATATTTAAACATCAACCATCTCACTGTGAGTCAGTGAAGCTCTCGCTCACATCACTGATACCTACAGATCTCACACTGAGCCGACTACAACAAAGAGCCTTTCCCTTCTTTTTTCTCTGCTTTTCTCTAGCTAAAATGGAAGAATAGTACAGTACATGCCCCAAATAATTAAGATCCCACCGTCCACCGTGTCTATGGGCCAGTCACACAGACTCCCCAGGAGCCAATCAGAGTGCACTGAGTTTCCATCCGCCAATTAACTTCTGCCCTCTCAAACACACAGACAGCCATTAATGGAAGCTGAACAGGCCTGAACTTTCAGTGAAACACACTGTTAATGAGATCAGCAGTGGATGGCCAAAGCCAAAGGAAAATATATTTTTTTATTCAACAACTGAATCCACTACACATGGAAAGCAACATTTCACTTAAAAAAAAAATGTATTCATTTAATTCTAATTTTAAAATTATATATGTACACATCAACATTCTAACATTATTTCATATTTTCATGTATTATATTAAAATTAAAAATCACACACACACACACACACACACACACACACACACATATATAATTTAGAACATATTGCAATTAAAAATGTATTCTAATTAAAATTGAATTTAGAATATAAATATGTAAAATATTTATATTTGATAAAAGTAATAAAAATATAATTATTGATATTGCAGTATATTTAGAAATTACATTATATATATATATATATATGTTAAGAATATTTATTTTAAATATTTATATCACATGTGACTGTTTCAATCAACTGACAGCCCTAAAAATGAAGTAAGTCGATGTCAGCAAACTCGTACCTGTATTATAGAAGAACGCTTCTATGATGGTGCAGTTCTTGAAGAAAGAACCGATGGAGCTGATGTCTTCAAAGTAACAGCTCTGAAAGGTGGAGTCGATGAAAGTCACAGACTTAAACTTCATGCCAATGAACCTAAAAATAAATGACAGGACTGGTCAGGACACAACTAACCAGCTCAGTGAACAGTGTTCAACCACATCAAACATTAAAATATTAATGAGAAAGAATCAAGATCACTTCAATCTGACATTTGCCACAAATAAGGAAATAATCAGCAACAAAAAGCAAAAATCTCTTTTACATCTCAATTGCTTTTCTTAATTAACAGTTGGATTAAATGGAGGTCAACTGGAGATGTTTGCTGAAGTCTCCAGCTTCTCAGATGTTTCTCCATCCACTTGTTTTCATAATCTAGCGAGTTCTGTCATTGTGACTGATTTGTGTGTGTGTGTGTGATCTCATCTGCTCATAAATGAGCATCACAGGAACTGGGAGCTACAACAACATGATAAGAGCTTCATCTCCAGGAGAGAGGGATGAGAGAAAGAGGAGGAGCGGATGGAGATCATAAACAAAAAGAAAGAGAAAGAATCAGAGCGAAGCAGAAAGAAAAGGAGGAGAGAAGAGATAAGGGCATTTTAATTTCCTGGCCCTGCGTCTGGATGAGACACTGCCTCAACCGCAGAATGTTATTTATGAGAGAGAGAGAAATCAGACCGCTGAGAACAATAAAACACACACTCACACACACACACACACACACACACACACACACACACACACACACACACACACACGTTTGTCTTTGTGAAAAGTGGACACATCCCATAGGTGTAATGGTTTTTATACTGTACAAACTGTATGTGCTATTGCCCTACACCTAAACTTAGCCCTCACAGGAGACTGTGCATTTCTACTTTCCCCCAAAAAACCTCACTCTGTATGATTTATAAGCGTTTTGAAAAGTGGGGACATGGGGCAATGTCCTGAAAATCATCTTCACCTTGTTATACCTGTGTCATACCTGTGTCATTATACAAATTTATGTCCTCATTTGTCACAAAAACAAGCACACACACACACGCACACACACACGCACACACACACACACACACACGCACACACACACACGCACACACACACGCACGTTTGTTTCTGTGAATTGTGGGGACTTTCCATAGACTTCTATTAACAAGTACACACGTACACACACACACACACACGTACACACACACACACACACACACACACACACACACACACACACACACACACACACGTACACACACACACACACACACACACACACACACAGACAGAATGTAAACGTTATGACCGGCATTAACCACAGCTGAAGATCAGCTCTATTTCTGCTAATCTCTTCTGCAAAAGCATGTTTAGTTTCAGGATTTAATTTCACATAAAGGAGCTGAAGAGATAAGATGGGAACATGGGAAGGCCTCTCAGAGTTCACTGGCGTGTGCAATCTCACTTTTATATCCAGGGAAAACCTGACTGTTCTTGCTCTTTTGAAATAAGATCTCGATTTCTAACATTCACAACTAACAACTTCCCAGTGCCAGCTTCAGTTACTAAAAAGAAACCCCAGGAAACCTCCACGATTATGACATTACAATCATGAGCTCATTAACATATGACCACCCACATTTACATATCAGCACCTACAGCCAATCCCATCCCAAGTGAATAGCCCTATCCTGCAAAACTGAATTGTTCCTGCATAATTCAATGAAAAACATATGTAAAATTATTTTGCCATGAAATAAGAAAGAATTACAACATTGCAACTCATCATTCTGACTTTTTTCCCCCAGAATTGTGATATAAACTCAGTTCTGAGAAAAATAGTCTGAAATGATAGACTTGATAGAAGTCTCGTCAGTGTGAGATAAAAAGTCACGATTACCTTTTTTAATTTTTTATTCTGTGGCTATAACAAATTCTTTAAATAAAGAAAGCAAGAATTGTGATATGTAAAATCAGAATTCCGAAGAAAAAAGCCAGAATCGCAAAATTTAAACTTAGGATTCCAAGAAAAACTGTGAGAATACCAAAATATAAACTAAGAATTGTGAAAAAAAGTGATCATTTTGAGATATAAGATACAAAAAATGTCAGAACCGTCAATGTTTATAGCTCGCAATTGTGAGAAAAAAGTCGGAATTGTGAGGTACTTAGTGTGTACGCCAACAATTGAGGGCTTTAAAATATGTTTTATTATTATCATTTTTAACAATTCTTCTTAGTATAATACAAAAAGATCATATTATCATAAAAGCACAGCAGAAAAACGACCTGTTTATTTCTAAGGAGGGTGGAAAATTGTCATCAAAAACTAAATTATGACTGATAATAGAGACAATAAGAGAAATTCAACATATAAAATGCAGAATACGATCTTTAATATGAGAGCACAGACATCCTGTCCCACACAGACTGACCTGTCGTTAATAAACACTCCGTTTTTATGGATCTGGTTCTCCAGGGTGAAATTAAAGGTGAAATCTTCGATTCTCTCGTTGTTGTGGATCTTCACGCGTGACGCATACTCGTCTGCCTGCAGGTGCTTTATGACGTCAGGGAACCAGACAGACAGACCGTAATACCTGCGCACAGGAAGTGACATCATCAGAGCACTGACGGGTGACGTCTGAGTGACTAACAGGGACTGAAGCTGGCTGAGGTGTGTGTGTGTGCACATGACACCGGTGGTGACACCAGCACTTAGTTAATTAATTTCTGCTCCTCAGCGGTGGGCTTCAGTCTGAAAGAGAGCAGCGATAGAGGCATCTGTTCACTCTTTAATTAGTGTGTGTGTGTGAATTTCTCTTTTATTTTGAATTGAAGTGTTTAGCTTGAGTTGGTCTGTGACAGAGTGAAGACACAAATTTATTACTAGACTAAAAACAAAAGAGAGGAGGGTGGAAATAAGACAAGAAAAGAGAAATTGAATAGAATAGACATAAAGCAATAAGCCACATTTTACAGTGATTTGACTAAAGTTTAGGGGTATTGTTAACTTGATGGAATGACAAACTAAAACACTTTTAATATCTATTAATATCAATTTGAATTAAAATTTTTACTGGATATTTTACAGATTAGAACACAACTCATCCCAACTAGAGCTGGAACTATCGGTTTTAGACTAGACTAGACTAGACTAGAATATGTCCCAGAAAAGCCTGGTCAGAGGAGTTTTATTGTAATTTCATGAGTAAACCAGGCTTTTACACATGATTGTGGATATAAGGCCTCCTGCAGAGCTCTGCCTCTGAGTCCGTCCATCCAGGCTTAAGCTCCAATAAATACAGTAATTCAACAGTGACTGGTCCCCCTCATGCAGCTCCACCCCTGGGCCTAACCACTGCAAGACAGATACTTAAAACATGGTGATTACAGGGACGACACTTCATTACAGTGCCAGAGAGCAGCAGAGAGAGATTGAGAGGAAGAAAAACAGTGTCTACTGATTGGAACAAGGCCAAATAGAATAGAATAGAATAGAATAGAATAGAATAGAATAGAATAGAATAGAATAGAATAGAACAGAATCTGATGATATTGTACTCTAAATGGCATGCAAACAGCTTGTTGATCACTATATCACGGCTCCGCTGGGTGATAATGTGTGTAACTACAGGGGTGATAAATCAGGGGTCAGTCCAGCCAATCAGACGCAGGCATTAGAGCCAAACAGTCTCACCCGAACGACAGTGAGAACCAAACCACGGCCAACTTCACAGTGTTGTCCTTGACAGGGTATTCCCAGCACTTCAGGAACGTGAGCCAGATCTGCACACACACACATACAGAGTCAAACTAATGCATAAAGTGCTAATAAAACACCTGCATATAATGGGATCTGATTTCATCACAGCATTAGGAAATGCAAGGCAAAGATGAATCAGCAGAACATTTGGTGCATGTGAGTCCCAGCTGGACTTTAGTGTGACTTATTCATTTTAAACGAGAGGCGTTTATGCAAACGGTTTCATGTTTCAAGCTGCAAATCTTTTTCTGTGTTCAATGTCAGCACGGAGATTTCTCTCTAAGATGCAAATTTTTTGTGGCCAAACAGTACAAGTTTTTAAAAAATAATAAAAAATATAAATATGAAAATACATACTATAAAACATATATTTTTTATAATATATAATTTTCATTTTTCTATTATATTTTATGCATAGAAATACAGTGGTGGCCTAAAATGATTAGAACACTAGTATTTTCAGCAGCTAAAAATGGTTTTAAGTCAGTTATTTCTATCTTTTGCTGTAGTGTGTCAGTAGGAAATATCCAAACATTAATTTTGCCATTAATTGTAATAATCCAGTGAGATTTTTGTCTGACAGCAGCCAGTGCTCCACACAGAGATCTGATCTGATCATCATCCAGTCTGTCTGGAGTGACATGAAGAAACAGAACAAACTGAGACAGACTCAATCCAGAAGAACTGTGTGTCCAAGATGCTTCAAGAAACCTGCAAAGGTATAGTACTGTTAAAAGCTTTAGGCACTTGTGTAAAAATGCTGTAAAATGAGAATGCTGTCAAAAATAATGTAATAAATAGATTTTCTTTATCAATTAGCTTCTATTAACTAAATTAAATCAACATTTGGTGTGAGCATCCTTTGTGTTTAAAGCAGCTTTTGCCCTCGGTGCACTAGCGCATAGTTTTTCAGGGACCTTTGCAGGTAGTTTTCTTGAAGCATCTTGGAGACGGAGCACATCAGCATATTAGAAGGATTTCTGAAGATCATGTGACACTGAAGACTGGAGTAATGATGCTGAAAATTCAGCTTTGATCACAGCAATAAATTACATTTTAACATATATTTACATAGAAAACAGTTATTTTTAAATTTAATAATAAATAATATTTCACAATATTACTGTAATTTTGATCAAATAAATGCAGCTTTGGTGAGCAGAAGTGACTCAAAAACATTCCAAAATCTTACTGACCTCAAACTTTCAAACAGTAATTTAAATTGCCTAAGATGTGAGGGATCTATAGGAGATCTGAGGGTTTGTTCACTCACTCCGCGCAGTTCGCTCTTGATCCTGAATAAAACTTTGGCCACGGGGTTTGCCGACTCCGACTGCATCTCCACCAGCTCATCCAGCTGCTTGGGGATCTTTATACGGTTCACCTGCAGGAGGAGACAGAGAGACGTGACGTTACCAGCGCAGTTTGAGCCAGTGGGGTCAAGAGGTCAAGCTGGTTAGCTCTGGCTGACTGGTTAACCACTGCTGGTTGTGTGTGTGACTCACAGTAAAGACTTTCTCTGGCTCTCCGCGCGCACGCATGTTTGTGTCATGAATCTGTTTGAGAACCATCCACGCTTCGTCATGCTTTCCCACCTGGAGATGAGAGAAAACACAAATAAAGTCAAGTCAAGCTTATTTATACAGCACTTCTCACAATACACATTGTTTCAAAGCAGCTTTACAGAAAATCATCAACGCAATGTTTATAATATCTCAATATCTTTATATCCCATAGTCACATTCATCAGATTAGAGCTGGATGATAATATAGTTGCATTTTTTCGATGATATAAACAATTAATAATTAAAAAAATATAAACAATTTGCCATCACAGGAATAAGTTACATTTTAAAAATATATTCAAATAGACACCAGTTATTTTAAATATATGAAAATATTTCACAACAAAAATTGTGTTGGTTTTTGTGGTTTATGGGGACTCTCCATAGGCGTAATGGTTTTTATACTGAACAAACTGTGTGTGCTATTGCCCTACACCAACCCTACACCTAAACTTAGCCCTCACAGGAGACTTTGTGCATTTTTAGATTGTCAAAAAAACACCATTTAGTATGTTTTTTAAGCCTTTTGAATTACGGGGACATAGGCAGTGTCCTCATAAACCACCTTCATATTGTAATACCTCTGTCATACCCATGTCATTATACTAATTTGTGTCCTCATAAACCACATAAACATGCACACACACACACACACACACACACACACACACACTCGTTACCTCCAGGTAGAAGCGTGGACTCTCTGGCATGAATGTGAGCGCCACGACCGCAGAGACACAGGGCAGCGCACAGACGACCACAAACACTCGCCAGCTGTGGAACTGATACGCTGAACCCATGCTGAAACTCCAGCCTGCACACACACACACATACACACACACAGGTAAACAACCACAAACATTCAACAACACTGAGGACTGGAGTAATGATGCTGAAAATACAGCTTTGATCACAGGAATAAATGACATTTTACAATATATTCACATGGAAAACTGTCAATTTAAATTGTAATAACATTTCACAATAATACTGTTTTTACTGTATTTTTCATCACATACATGCTGCCCTGGTGAGCAGAAGAGACTTCTTTCAGAAACAGTACAATAACAGAAACAGAATAAATGTTAAAAACAATTTTTTCATTTGCTTTTGCCCAAAACCACTTACATATGATGTAAAACCTATTTTTGAGGAAAATGTAGGTTTCTTATTGATAAGTGATAAATGTGCTTGTTCTGTGTTACACATGACATTCAAATGTTAACCTGTTGTTTGAAATGCATTGAGAGTAATACATTATTTATGTACAATTTACAGGCAAAAAACATCTATGACAAAAAAAGTAAAATGGCATTACTGGTAAAATGATGGTATCATAATATTATGTTACTTTGATATACAGTTTGAATGATAATTCATAATTATGTACCATGGTATTTACATGATACTCTGAGATATAAAAAAAAAATGGTGATACCATTAAAAAAAGTTTTACCATGCTGCCTCATAAAAAAGAACATGGTATTACCATAGTAACATCCCCCAAAACAAAGATATTTCCATGGCACCATACCCAAAATGCTGTACTTTTTAGTTGTATCATTGATATACTACTATAATTTTTATTTGTTTATTTATTTTTAGTCACATCTTTTGTAATTTTGTTGTGGTTTTGCCATTTTTAGATTTTTTTTTTATATATATCTATATTTTTTTAATTAAGTTTTACTTTATTTTGTTTTAGTTATTTTAGTACTTCATCTTAAATGAAATAAAAACGAGAAATGTTGCCTTGGCAACTAGCTGAACTAAAATAAGTTTAAGGTTTTTTTATTAATTTTATTTCAGTCAATGTTCATTTTATCTCAAGCAATGAAATGTTTTTATGGTTTTAATATCATTTTTAGTTTGAACAGTACCATGGTGTTTTTTGGTGTTGTTTGTAACACAAGCAAATGCGGTTCAGTACACAAATGGTTTCCACAAAAGCCTTTGAGAAGCCTCTGCGACTGACTTTCACAGTGAATAAGTTTGTTTGGGTGTGTGTGTGTGTGTGTGTGTGTGAAGAGGAGTCGATTAAGAATGCCTGCAGGAGTAATAACACTCTCACTGAAAAATAATCATTAAAGTTGGTATCATTTTCCACATGGCTGCTGCTCTCTGACGCTGCGCAGAATGTCTAGCGGCACCATATGGTGTGTGTGTGTGTGTGTGTGTTTGATTCAGACACAGAGAAGCAGTGAGCGATGGAGCCGAGTGCGATGCTTACAGGACAGCTGCAGGGGAACGGAGAGTAAAAATGAAGATGCCTTAGAGGACAGAAAGGCCTTAGACCAGAAAAATGCTTTAAAGGAAGATTCTGTCATCATTTACTCACTCATGTCACTTCAAACACTTTAGCAGAATGTTCACGCTGCTCTTTCCAGTGCAGTGACAGTGAATGAGGCTGTTGAGCTCCAGAAAGGACACAAAAGCACCATACAAGTAATTGATATGATTTGTGCAACATCTTTCTGAAGATGACCTTCTCATGTGTGTCAAAAGTTTACTTTCCTTGAATTTTGACTTGAAGTCTACATATTCTGAAGAGGAAATGAGACACATGATGACAAAATATTCACTTTTAGATGAACATCCTTTAAATTCCCTTAATAAATGTTTTTTCTTTTCAATATTCAACATATACCATGTGAAATTCATGAATCGCGCTGTATTGAGAACCAAACCTGCAAAACAAAAATGTGTGCAAAATGAAACAATACAAAATTAAAAGAAATTAAACAAAAATAAATGAAACAAAAAAATTTAGCAAGGTAAATTTTTTTTCAAGTTTCTCAGTAGAAAAAAAAAAGTAAAATAATAATAATAATATTTAAATAATAAAATAATTATATATTTATATATTCAATTTTGTACTAATTATATATGTATATATAATTACAAAAAATGAAGAAATAATTAATAATTTAATGTAAAAATTAATTGAGGACTAAATTTTGTGAAAATTGAAAGAAAATGTTTATTTCATTGAGTATTTATTTATTTTTTGCAGGTTTTGTTCTCCACAGTGCCAGTCCAAATGAGCACACTTTGCAGTTTAGCTGATGATGCAAGAACACACTATATGAGCAGTGATATCTCCCACACACACACACACACACACACACGCACGCACGCACACACACACACACACACACACAGAAAGCCCTGTAGTCTTTGAGCACTAATGTTCTCTGGATTCTAATGCAATCACTCACTGTTGGCTGTAAGTGGCCGTCGGGGACACAGAAACATCACCACAGAGACGAGAGTTAATATTACATCCTTAAAGCTACTCATTTACTCTCACTCCTTCTGTATGCTATCCAAAACAATATACAAGATCACAAATACCATGTCCCAGTGAGAGTCAAAGCTGCCTTCAAGTGCACTTACGTCTCAAAGACTGCTCTTCCAGAGCTCAGGAAAAATAACGGCATACTCAGCTAAGTCTCCTTTAAATGTATCATGTTCATCTCAGACGTTTCTCCTAATATTCTGTAGGGAAAACACTCATTACAGGACTGCAGCACAGCACTGTGTATGTATGTGTGTGTGTGAGGAATAACCCCCGTGGGTTTGTGTTTATCAGTCACCATAGAGAATCTCATTATATAGATTATGTGTGTAATAGAGTGTGTTCATAGACCAGAGAGTCTACAGACATACACCAGCACAAGACACACACACACAGCTTCCATTACAAACTAGTATAGATCAGCTATAGTGCTTACCAACTGAACACTGACGTATAACTGGTTTTAGCTGGTGACCAGGATGGCGACACTAGTTAAGCATCTTACCATCTTAACCAGCTAGAAGACCAGCATTGTCTGTCTAAAAACCAAACATAACAATTTAAGGAGGGCTAAACTGGTCTCAAAATATTATTTAACCAGGAAAAGATGAAAATGTGAAAATATAAACTATATAAACATTATTTGATAATGCAATCAGTTTTAATACAATTTTAACAAACATTAATGTAGAGGTTGTTTTTCAGCAAATTCCACACACTTTTAGTAAAAAAAAAAAAAAAAAAAAAACAATTATATTTTTCATCAGTTTTTCAATCTATACAGAAAAAAATACATAAACATTTGAATGTGTATTAAAAAATATTATATATGTGAAATGTGAAAATATGACATATATTCCTAATCTAATATAATCTGATAAAATTAAAATAAAATACCTTTATAAATATAAAAAAAATAAAAAAATTAAATAAAATAAAGATGAAATGGTGATGAAAGAGGTCTCAGACCCTGCATAGACAGCAACACAACTGAAATGTTCCCAGGTCCAGAAACGTAGCAAGGAAATCGGTACAATAGTCCATGTGACATCAGGGGTTCAACCGTAATTTTATGAAGCTAAAAATATATTTTTTGTGCGAAAAGAAAACAAAAATTACGACTGTGTTGGGTCAGAGAGCTCTCGGATTTCATCACAAATATCTTAATTTGTGTTCTGAAGATGAACAAAGGTCTTACAGGTTTGGAACGACATGAGGGTGAATAATTGATGACAGAATCTTCATTTTTGGGTGAACGATGCCTTTAAGCTGATTCAGGAACAATTATTATCTTAACCAGCAAAAGACTAGCATTGCCTGTCCAAAACCAGATTTAAGATGGTCTAAACTGGTCTAAACTGATGAAATTGTGAAACGTTTCTAACTTAGTCTGATAAAGTACATCGTTTGAACATTAATACTGAGGTCATGTTGCAGTGAGTCTTTCAGCTAAAGCTAATTCCACACACTAGCTTATAGTTAGCATCTCAGCTCACGTATGCAAAAGTCCATTTTTATCAAATCAAGACGTCATTTCTACTTGAGAACAAAAATTGGAGGTTGTGTCTGAAATTTTAACTAACTTTGCGTTTGCCAAGTGCAGAACATACACACACATACACACACACACACACACACACACACACACACACACACACACTTAAGCGGTTTCACGGGCGCTAAAGTCCTTCACCTGCCTCTCTCTGTGTTCCTGCAGTGATGGAGTCATTGCGGCAGAACCGTTTGGCCACACGCTGCTGCCTCCTGACCACAAAAGCACAGCTAAAACAAGAGACGCTAATCAATTGACCTCAATTACAGCACAGTATCTGGCAGAAGAGCAGCAGCGCCGTTATTTCTGCTCCTGTTTACACTCGCTCACAGAAAATGACCCATCATCCGCTCATAATGAGATGATGAAGGACGCAGAGGCTTCCCTTTAAACACCTCCCGCAGGATCAGTTATGTGAAATCAGCACAAACATTTGTCTCATTCTGCACAAACTGTATCATGTTCGGTGTCGATGTGTAATATTATCTGCTAGCAGGATAGCAGAATCTCATGCATTATTAAAATACTTATTTCTGAAAATTATTTACAGGAAGAAAACAATCTAGAATCCACTCAGCAACCGCTGATCCCAAATTATATTATATTATAACTTATTATAAAGATATTATAAATAATATATTTATGGATATAATATAAATATATTACAAAATGTAATATATATAGTATATAATATAATGTATTTACATTATTTATAATAATAAATAGAATGTACATTATTTTATATAACATATTCTTAATATTTTCTTTAAAAAGCTATATCATAAGTAATACAAAAATGTAATAATTTATATATATAGTTTTTTAGATCAAGAAAACACTCACATGTATACATATGAATACACTCATGTTGTTTATATCTGTAAAATGCGTTTACACACACACACACACACACACACACACACACACACACATATATATATATATAGACATATGCACAATTTTATTATATTTTATAATATATTTACATTATTTTTATGTACACATACAGAAATATATATTTACATATATAAATATACATAAATATATTTGAAGAGTTTATTTGCAAAACCAGATAACTGTTTTTATAAGTTTTCATAAATCATGTTTTTTATTGTGTTATCATGTTTTTATTGTGTTTTATTGTGCTAGTAATTTTTTTAGCTATTATTATTTAATCAAAACAACCCAACTGCAGTTTGATTGATATTAATTGGAATGCAGGATAAAAAACAAAACAAAAAAAAAATTTTTTTTTTACATTTTTAAAAACATAGTTATCTGTTTTTGGAAATTAACTCTTCATTTATATGTATATATATATAATTTCTTGATCTAAAATAAGCATCAAAGATGAACTAATTGAATTGAGTTCAGTGTTGATGTGTAATATTGTTGATTTGTAACACTGGTAGGATAACAGAATCTCATGCATTAATTATTTAAATATTTTTACAGCACAATACCACTTAGCAACCTCTCAGAACACCCTAGCAACCATTTAGAAGCAAACAAAAAAAAAACACACACATTGCACCTTTGCATTAAAACACCACCAAAAAGCTCCAAAACTGTATTTTCTATGTGCATTCTGCCTGCACGAGTACAGTATAGTGTCACTCACCGTAGTGTGGAATGATGGCCCAGGCCATGGCTGAGGCGTAGATCCCGCCCACCATCCAGAACATGCAGAGCCAGCTCAGGTGTTCACCGCGCTTCTCACGGGACAGAACCTCCGCAAAGTACGAGAACACGATGGGAACCGTACCGCCAATCCTGCAAAGATATTACGGCATATTATATTTTATATGAATTTCCAGCATCATTACTCCAGTCTTCAGTGTCACATGATTATTCAGAAATCATTATAATATGCTGATTTGCTGCTCAAGAAACATTTCTGATTATTGTCAATGTTGAAAACAGTCCAATATTTTTGTGGAAACTGTGCTACGATTCACAGATGAATAGAAAGTTCAAAAGAACAGCATTTATTTGAAATAGAAATCTTTTGTAACATTATTAATGTCTTTACTGGCACCTTGATCAATTTAATGCATTCTTAATTATTTTATTTTATTTTATTTTATTTTATTTTATTTTATTTTATTTTATTTTATTTTATTTTATTTTATTTTATTTTATTTATTTTATTTTATTTTATTTTATTTATTTTTTTAAGGACCCCAAATTATTTAAACAGTAATGCAATTAAAACTATTTAAATCAAATAATTATTGAAATTATTTTGTATCAATAATATCAATCAACAGCATCCTAAAATCTACTTAGAATATTATATTATTATTATTATATTTATATTTATACACATCTATAATTTATTTGAGATAGAAATCTTTTGTAACATTTTAAACACTTTTTTTACTTACTTACTTACTTACTTTTGTCATTTAGCAGACGCTTTTGTCCAAAGCGACTTACAAATAAGAAAAAGTAACTAAAACTAAAAGTTACAACTCTATAAATACTATCTACCCACATATTTAAGAAAATAAAGAAATTAAATAAAATTGACACATGCATATAACAACATTTCAATAATAAATATATAAATGAATAAACTAAAATAAAAAGCGATACTTTAATGAATTTATAGCATTTTATAATATACTCTTAATCTCGACCTAAATATAATAATGAATAATGAATAATTAATAATAATTATTTGCTTGCTTATATTGATACATCCCATCTAATTATCAGCACATAAAACAAACAAGTATCAAAAATTAATAAACTTCTTGCCATTCAAGATGTTCACATTCCTCTGTGTTTTTAGGGTGAAGTGTGTAAAATCTGTTTTAGCATCTCTAGCACCACCAAACAGATAATAATTATAATCTTAACAGAGAATAAGTTAAACAAACAAATATATCAGTGTAAATAAATGATAACATAAATTCAGCACAGTTGAAAATGAATTTAAAAACATCTTCCTTTGTGCTGCATCTAGCTATTTTTGAAGACAGTCTGTTGCGGTCAGTCGGTGTGACCTTTGACCCTCTGTTTGAGACGGACCGCAGTGACTGTGCTGTGGCACTGATTCAGTCTGGAGTCACTGCACTGCTGCAAGGGCAGGAGACCACGCTGAAATTCAATTAGCAATAAAACCCGCTCTCTCTCTCTCTGCTCTTAAGTTATGGGTCTGTGCCAGGAGGTTAAAACAACTGTGACATTGCAGAAGTGCTTGAAGAGAGACAGAGAGAGAGAGAGAGAGGGGTGACGTCTGTCTGACTGAAAGCGAGTTTGTGTGTGTGTGTGCGTGTGTGTGTGCGTGTGTGTTCAATTCTGTGTTTTATTATAGTTTCTAGTCGGATGTGGGATATTCCTGCTGTCCTGAAGTGATCCAATACTCATTCAAAGGAACAAAATATCAATGCTAGCATTTGTTTAGCACATGCATGGTTATCCAAAAAGATAATTTACAGCGTTTTATGCATATCTGTTGACATAAAAATGTGCAACAGATTTATTTATCATGACATGCAATATTGGAACTTTGTCAAAATGATGCATTCATTTGCTTAACAGTAATTTGTTTATTATTGCATTAGATCACACATCAATTTCACATCAAAATCAAAGGCTGATTTCAATTCTGTCCCAAATAATCGAGTTGAGCACACATGAACGCCATGAATGCTATTAGGATTTTCTATCAATTTAATGTTAAAAGGCACAATAAGTCTACAATTTGTGGTTGACTCCCTGAAGAGTGAAACACTGACGCTTTCGAAACATCTGAATTCCTATTCAAAAAGTGGGAATGCTGGGAAATGGTAGTAACTTTATTGCTATTCTTTTACAGTACAGAAAATGCATTCATTTAAAATATAATACATTTAATGCATATTTTATGCATAATTCCTTAAAATCCCATGCATATATAAATGCATGCATAAATTTAAACTTCATATGACCTCAATGAAATATTGATTGCACCAGGATTCTTTAATTGACTCTGATAGTGAGTGTTCCTGACTGAAATCCTGAGCTTCCCATGGATAATCATTCAAGCATTTGGTGGGTTCATGTACATTCATCCCAACAGAATTTAAAGACAGCAAATGTTCAATTTGAGTGGTCTGACATGTCAGCTTCTGGCTCTGCGTTTGATTTTGGCCCTTCATTTTACTTTGCATTTTACCATTTTACTTTGCCCTTAATGGTGGAGAAATGCTTCACTTTTAAGGCAAGAAACTGCAGGAAAAGCCTTTTTTCATACACTGTTCAATTGTGAGATTTTGGCCTGTCTTCTTTCAGACTAGTGCAAAGAAAACATCTAAAATACACATTTAAGAGTTTATTTATTGCACTTTATCTATATCTGTCTGTATGGATTTTGAGCCTGTGTTATTTTAGTATCACTGATATACTATTACAGTTTCTGTGAATATTTTGAAATGAGATTTTATTTCTAGATTTTCAGTTTTCACTTTAATTTTAGTTTAAGTTTCAGTAATTTTGTTGTTTTTGTCATTTTAATTAATTTTTTAAAAATAAATATTCAGTTATGTCTGTTTAGTTTTCATTAATTTTTATTTGATTAGTTTTATTTTATTTAGTTTTAGTTATTTTAGTGCTTCAATTTCAACTCTGAAAATGAAAATGTGAAAATATGAAAATGTGTGCACACATGTTTTATTTCATTTCACTTAAAGTTTGTTTTATTTCAAGTAACGAAAATGTTTTTTTACGTTTTAGTTAACTATAATAATCCTGCTTTAAATGTATGCAAATGAGTGCATACTGAGATAATGCTTCATTTGCATACTTATAACATTTCAGAAAATGTCTATCTTAATGTACTGTGATTAATCAGCTGGGTAAGTATGGTGCTATCTATTAGTTACGTTTTTACTCGATTCTCTCGTCTTAAGGACGCTCTGAATGACCTTTCCTGCACGTCATCTGTGATCATTCCTCACGGAGCAGTTAATTAACCCGCAGTCATTAGGAAAGTGAAGGAAAGCAGAAGACGGATGGACTATGAACTCACCCAAAGCCCGAGAGCATCCTGCAGAAGAGGAAGGTGCTGTAGCCCTGAACGAAGGACGACAGGAAGGCGAAGAAGCCGTTGACTGACATACAGACCAGCAGACACTGCCGTCGGCCCACTTTATCTGACAGACCGCCCCAGAAGAACGCGCCCACCATCATTCCCAGATACACCACACTGCCTGCAGACACACACACACACACACACACTGTGAGCTCAACATGAAACTGCATTTTACTTCACACACACATGTGAAATAGCACATACAGAGTCAGAATGTCAGGGTTACAGTATTGATCTAAAACAAACATTTAATTTTTTATTTTTGATATAAAATAAAAATTAATTGAAATAAAATACAGTATGAAAAACTTTGCCAAGGCAACATTTCTCATTTTCATACTGTTTAACTTGATGTAGGCTACTAAAATAACTAAAACTAAAATTTTTAATTTATTCAAAACATATAGACACACACACACACATATATATATATATATTAAAAATGACAAAAACACAAAATAAAATGATTAAAACTTAAACTGTTGAAATTCAAAAATAATTCAAAATATTAATAAAAACTATAATAGTATCTCAATAATACTAAAATACCACTGTTATGTTTGTATCGCATTATTATTGTGAAGAATTAAGAGACCATTCGCTTGATTTACATGTTTTACAACGAACTAACTTAAGCTGTGATGTTAAAAAGACATTAAAATGTTAAAAAAACAATAGATAAATAAATAATATTTGTCAGAGCTCTTCTTATTTGCTTATTTGTTTAAGCATCATCTTTGTTCAGTGTTGTTTTAGTATTATTTATATACTGTTTTAGTATTTATTAATGTGTTTAATTAGCTTTATTTTTATATTATAATATTTTATACTAGTTTTTTTCTTTTGCTGTTTATTTCTATTTATCTATTAAATTAAACATATACTTTTATTTAATTAATTCATTTTAGTTTTAGAAATTTTAGAACTTAAAATGAACTTTTAGCAAAATTTTTAAAGTTATATTTATATTTATTAATAATAATTGTAATTTGTTTTTATTTTCATACTTTTAATTTGTTTTAGTATTTTTTTTTGCTTGTCAGCTTTTGTTAGTTATTTCTATTAAGCTTTAATTTATTTTTATTTGAGTTTTTAGTAATTGTAGTACTTTAAATTGACTTATTTCAGTTAGTTGCCAATATATATATATATATATATATATATATTCCAGCTTCAATTCAATTGAATTATTTTTAATTGTCTCTCATACAATTCCTTTGACTGGATGACAGCTCACTTCACTTTATTTCTTCAGAGTATAGAACTCTATAAGGAATTTGAAGACAGTTTGAGATGTTGTTGAGATCTTATGTGAGATAACTGAGTATTTTTCTCATCTCTCACAGCAAGTCTTCATTTAACCTCATTGCTGTTTAGGAGAAACAACTGAAATTTCAAGAGATCTCATTTCCTATAGTCATATGGTGACTGTAATATTGGCAGCTATTGTTTATTGATCAGTATTGATTGTAACGGAAAGCTGAGCTGTTCAATAACAGACTGTGACATAAATAACACACACTGCTGTTATTAGTTTTATTGATCGGTTTCCTTCATCACAAACCACAGTCCAGTGGCACATTTAAAGGGACAGTTCACCTAAAAACATCAACACATTTTTTGAAGAACATTAACATTATCTAAATATCTAAAAGGTTTTATATTGGATTCAATATACATGGAAAATCTAATGTAGAAATTAATTGTGAAACAAATTTCACTCAACTGCTAGTAAGTTTCATTAATAATTACAAAGAAACAGCAACACATTTAAATAACTGCGGAATTTTAAGCAGAAAGACTAAAATAGTATAATAATACAATAAAATTTGTTTTATTTACACTATAAAAAGAATATGCATGATGTTGTAAATAAAATAAAGATTATCGGAGTACATATTACAAAAAAAATACTTCCGAATTTTACATTTAATTTAGTGTCACTTTTTGTTTCTTTGTAATTATTCATAAATTTACAAGCAATTTTGAGTGAAAACTGTTTCTACACCTATTTCTTTTCCTCAATGTAAAACTTCATAAACACAAAATCCTCTTTGTAGTGTTTGTTCTTTTGTGTTTTGCAGAAAACTAAAGTCATACTTGTTTTGAACGGCAGGAGGGTGAGAAAATAATGAGGAAACTTTCTTTTTTCAGTAAACTGTCCCTTTAAGAAGAAAGATTAGCCAACAAATGAAAACTCATTTGCTCATCATCAGTTATCGTCCAGTTACACTTATTTTGTTCGAAACCAGCAACTTTTGGATGTAAAACACTCCTGACGACGTAAAGATGACCTACACAGGGCTTTTAGTTACTCCAGATGTGCAATGCTTCAGCAGAAATGATAACAGGTGTATTTCACTCATTGTTTCTTTGCAAGTTAAGAAAGACTGATTTATATACACTAATTCAGACACACACAAATATGCTCGCAATAAATCCAGTTCTGTGCGCTCACTCAAGATATGGTAATGCAAGCGCTGATTTATGCGGTAGTGTGTAAGTGAAGCCCATCTGATGAGCAGAAACTGGACCAATGGAAACCCGTGCGTCGTCTCTTTCTATCTCTTTGTTCGCAGTTCTCTCTGTGAGCGTGTGTTATCGCCCTGTGCAGACGTGACGGGATGCCCCGCTCATCTATTACTGTCTGACAGCACTGAATACTGCGGCTTGCTAACACCAACACAGACCTGTGTGCTACGATCAGCAAAAGAGCTGCTTTTAGAGACACACATTTACAGTATCACACTCACTCTGAACACACACACACACACACACACACACACACACACACACACTCACTCCACCCACCCACCCACACACACACACCCACACACACACACACCCACACACACACACACACCCGCACACACACACACACCCACCCACACACACACCCACCCACACACACACACACACACACACCCACCCACCGACACACATCCACACACCCACACACACACACCCACACATCCACACAGACACACACACACACACACACACACCCGCACCCGCACACACACACACACCCGCACACCCACACACACACACACCCACACATCCACACACCCACACACACACACACGCACGTATGCATTTAAATTCTACAAATCTTTCTGTGCATTTCTATTTAGCTTTAATTAATTTTATTTCAAAGTCAGTTATGTGCCAATAATGCAATATTTCTGATTTTCTAACTTTTTAAAGTTTACGTTTTTCAATCTGTTTAAATTTTATTTCATCTTCATTTGAATTAGAAACTGATTTTTAATAGTTTTAGTTAAAAATAACAACACTGGCTTTGTCTCAGATGTTTCTCCTGCAATTCCTTTGGAGAAATAAAAACAAAAAATAGTGCTAACACACATGTAACACAATACAGTAGAAGTACAGAGCTCTAAAATAAATGTGTTTTATTTGATATTTTCTATATACATACATATATATTTTTAAGGTGTGTATTCAAATATTAATGCACTCAAATCAGAGCAATATTATTATAATTTATTATTCAGTACTTTCAATTTATTATTCTTTCATATTAAAATGTATTATTATTATAATAATAGAATGTACTTTTCTGACTTGATTATGAACCATACTTTTGCATGAATCAGTAATTTTAGATAGATAGATATATATTTTTTTAAATACAAATACCGTTCACAATCAAGTCAGAGAAATATCTTAACTAATATGTTCATATAACTAAAAAATTATTTAAATTTAACAATGATTATCTCACATACTACGCAGCTCTAGATTACAAGTTCAACTAACTGTGCTCTTAACAAACCACGAATGGAGCTTCATTGGGAACATTATGTCTTTTTCAACCCAGAAGCTGCTTCATCAGTGAACTGCGCTGCTTTATCTGGGAAGCACAGCAGCTCCAGTCACTGAGGTTCTTCTCCTTTCTCCAGGTCAGAAGCTTCTGAGGGACTGGAAACAGCTGATCAAACGGAGAGAGGCTCTTTGAAGAATCAGCACAGATATGCTCAAATATGATGCTTCATCTTTGGATTATTACATGTGCATTTTTTCTTTATAATATCATACACAGAATGTTCCAAAATGGTGCAGAAAATCCATTTTTCCTTCATATTTTTTGTGGTTGTACAGCTGTGCCATCTTCCCCTCCTTCGCTGCGTAATCTTTCCTCTCATATGTGATTATGTTAGTGAATTGAATCTACATGTCAAAGCTCTTGTTATTAATTTCCCAGCATTCAGTGAGAGTAATGAGCTCCTGCGGCGTGAACTTTCCATTTCTCTCGTTCCCTCTCTCCGACTGATTTCAGCTCAGAGAATCGCCCGTAATTCCCCTGATCTGTCGAGAAGCACCCGGCTGCAGCCTGCAGATTGAGGCGGGGCTGCACCTGGGGCGGGGCTGCACGTGTCGCCCCGCCCACAATACTTCTCATTGGTTAGTGGCGTCAAGTCATTACGTCGATTCTAGCGGTTTTTCATTTACGTTCTTCTTGGATGCATGGTGAGTACAGGCGAGCTACGTCTCTTGTCTAATTTGTTTAATTACAATATTTAATTCTGAAGTGCTGTTTAGTGTGTTGTTAAAAGGAAATGTAAAGTAGTTTCAAAATAAAATCGCATAACTTTACTCACTCAGCCATGTCACGCAAGGTGTAAAGGTCTGCTTTTAAATAACCAGGTCTGCGTTTCCCAAAAGCATGGCATAATGCTGCCTTCACGTTCTATCGGAAATTTAATAATTCTCACTATTGAAGTTGTAATTACGAGCTCATCCCATTAAGGTTTTGGAATGGGAGGGCGTTCATGTGCAATGTTTACGAGAGCACTTGAAGGCAGCATTAGAAAGTTAGTGTGTGGTTTTAGTGGGATTATGAATTTGATATAGTGTTCCCAAAATAAGCCCCTTAAAAATAAATACAGTGGCAAAACTGAACCAGCAGAAGTAATATAGGACAAGTTCATATTAACAATGGCTATACAAATTTATTGTTTTTCTGTGAATAAAATGATTAAATGTTAATTTAGATATTATTATAATAATATCTAAATAATATCTAATACTGATTCTCTGTATTTCCTTCTGTTTGCAGATCCTTGTCATTGTCGTACCCACCCCTCCATCTCTCCTCTTTTTTGTTGTTCCTCAATTTATAACCCAAAGGCTCTTTTAAGAGCCATTACCCCTTGCAAAAATGCACAAAACGGTGTTAAGCAAGGGGGAATGTGAGCAGTATTTAAAAAGCTCCACTAGTGAGTGCCCATTCTGCAGTTACTCCAGTATGCCAGAACTGATGTATTATCACATCAAAAATCACTTTCAGTGGGCAGTTCAACATCATGGTGAGTTTAACTGTCTTTTGCTTATCTCACTTTAGTTAAAGTATAATATGGTGCTGAACCAGCCAGCAATGCACTGTGCATGCTTCGGATTTAATTGCTTGTGAATTTGTAGAAGAATATTTAATTTTAAGGTTCAGGTAAATTTAATTTTCTGCATTGCGCGCATTGACCATGGGTCTTTGTTGCTGAAATCACAAAAAAATGTGCTTGCACATGGATGGTGCTGATGAAAATTCTGTCTTGCGACTGTCCACTGTCCAGAGCAAAATGCAAACAAGTGAAGGTTAAATTTAGGCAATTTTCAACAAACTTATTTTCTTTTGTTTGCCCTTTCAGATTTCACCATTTTAAAATGTCGGGCAAAGTCTCACTTTCACTGCTGCTATTGTTCAGCGACTGTAATAACTCGGGCAAATTTGCTGAAGCACATTGCCACCCATGCTTCACCACCAACCCAGCCTTGGTCTTCCTCGGCCCAGCAGACGCCGCCTCAGTCCTCCTCGGTCCAGCAGATGCCGCAGACGCAGCCCCAGTCTTCCTCGGTCCAGCAGATGCAGCCTCAGTCCTCCTCGGTCCAGCAGATGCCGCAGACGCAGCCTCAGTCCTCCTCGGTCCAGCAGACGCCGCCTCAGTCCTCCTCGGTCCAGCAGACGCAGCCTCAGTCCTCCTTGGTCCAGCAGACGCAGCCTCAGTCCTCCTTGGTCCAGCAGAGGCTGCCTCAGTCCTCCTCGGTCCAGCAGACGCAGCCTCAGTCCTCCTTGGTCCAGCAGAGGCCGCCTCAGTCCTCCTCGGTCCAGCAGAGGCCGCCTCAGTCCTCCTCGGTCCAGCAGACGCAGCCTCAGTCCTCCTCGGTCCAGCAGACGCAGTCCCAGTCTTCCTCGGTCCAGCAGACGCAGCCCCAGTCTTCCTCGGTCCAGCAGACGCAGCCCCAGTCTTCCTCGGTCCAGCAGACGCAGCCCCAGTCTTCCTCGGTCCATAAGGCCTCATGAGTATAAGGTTGACTTTAAGTAATCTTGCTTCTTGCTTTTTCTAAAGCACTGGCATGGCTAACATAATCTTAGATGTGCATATGAAAGAGTTCTGTTTTGTGTGTGTTTTTGGATACAGGTGTTGTGAACTGGGGAAAATGGAGTGAAACATCAAAGGCTGAATTGCGGGTGCCTTTTGAAAATAAAGAGTGTAACACATGTAAAACCTTGTTCAAATCCTGCTCAGGTTTTAAAGGTAATGGGAAGCGTGGTTAAGCGTGTTCTTCGACAGCATAGAGGACCCAGACTGCTGTTTCATGTGCCAGTAAAGTGTATAAAGAAGGAAGGTTTAATGATTAAAGGAGATTAAGTAATAAAGGAAGAAAGTGTGTAAAGGATGTTCATGTTTAACCAGACATTTATATGTACAAAAAGATGTGTTATATACAAATGTACAAATTTCACCTTTCTTTATCAGAATTAAACCGTTTCATACCTAAATAAATAATTGTCTTGGCATGTTATTCATATACAAACAATGCTGATATTTTTACCATAAGATTTTCATTATCAAGTAAATCCATAAATTATTAATTTGGTAACAATATGGTTCATTAGTTAACATGAACTAATAATGAACTGCACTTATACAGTTAACTAACATAAACAAACAATAAACTACTGTATTTTCAATAACTAATGTAAACGAAGATTAGTAAATACAATAACAATTGTATTGCTCATGGTTATAGTTCATGTTAGTTAATACATTACTGTTTAATGAATCTTATTGTAAAGTGTTACCATTAATTTTAATAACATCTTAAGGCATGACACTTGCTGAGAATATTTAACTTTTATTTAAATGTTAATAATACATGTAACAGTAAAGCATATACTGAAATTAAAATAAAAAACGACCATAAATAACTTGTAAGTGGTAAATGACCAATACACATGAATAGAAATAACTTAAACTTAAGTTGTAAATAAACTATATTTGTTGACATTGCGACTGCAATGAAGTCAAAAGCAGTAATTGGATTCTTGCTTGGAAATGTACATAAAATGAAATGTTTTCCAAAGATTAACAAATTTACAATGTATTGTTTAATACTATATAAATTTACCAGGTATAAGTAATTAACGGGTTCACAGGTTTGTTTTATATAATTATGTATTGCTACCAATTATGTTTCAACCGCATTTCCTGTTTACCGCGGCGTCGACGTCATTACTTTGCCACTAACCAATGAGAAGCATTGGGGGCGGGGCGACACGTGCAACCCCGCCCCAGGTGCAGCCCCGCCTCGATCTGCAGGCTGCAGCCGGGTGTACTTGGATCTGTCAGAAAATCCCTGCGGAAACCCGTGCGAGCGACAAGCGGAGCGAGACGGACGACTCCAAACACGGGAATGCGGAAAACAGGGGACTGGAAAACGTCTGGAAACCTTCTGAAAAGAGTCATGGGTCTAATATACACGCGATAAGGTCAATGTGTGTGTTTAATGGGTAAGTTTTACAGAGATTTATCTACATAACTGTATATTAAAGAGTAAATATGGTCTGATTGGCTCGACCAATGAGAGCGCAGGACAGGACGAGTGTGGGTGGGCCGGACGTCCTGCATGTTTTAATTACAGAAGCTCTGGACAGATAAAGACTAATCAAGCATGATTATACAACACACACTGATCTGTGTTCAGTCTGTGGTCAGTATCTGCGGTGAGCGTCAGCATGATCATGATGCATGAGGCTCTTGTAGAAATACAGGGTGGAAAGCTGAGTATTTTCCTCAGCTGATGTATATGATGACGTCTCACCGCGGTGCTGAACACATCATGACACAAAGTTCACTTTATGAGGATAGATGAACTGGTCCTATCACACCTCAAGAACTGCCTTCCACCCACACTGGACCCACGGCAATTTGCCTATCGAAGCAATAAGAGCAAAAGATCAAAAGGATTAACAATGCAGATTAATTTTCACAGTCTTCTTTGATCATATTTAACAAAGCCAATAATTCTGCCAATGATTCTGACCACTACTGTATATGTATACATATATATATATATATATATATACACACCACTCACACACACATCAGTTTGATCTGTACAACATCTGATGTTGCTGATACTGCAGTATGAGAGAGAGAGAGAGAGAGAGAGAGAGCAGTAAAGCGTGAAATCAGAAAGTGTCGGGGATATTACAGACGCCTCTCAGGGGTCTTTTCAGCAGAAGAGCGTCTCACCTCTCAGAGTTCATTCTGCTCATCTCTCCATCACTCATCCTCTCTGTCTGTCCAGCACACAACCGCGCTAAATCACCAACATCACATGTGCTACTTCCTTCTCTCTTTCATTCCTTCTTTCTGTGATCTACACTATTTGTAAAAACAATGTCTGAATCCTCTGGTGCTCTGTTTCTGACTCAAAAATTTTCTTTTTATTTCTTTTTCTTCATTTTTTACTACATCAGAATGATACGAAACTTGCTAAAGGTTTTGGCACTTGTTATGTAACACACACACACACACGCACACAAAATAAATAAATAAATCATAGACATGATTTAAAAAGGTTAAATGGTCCTGAAAAAAAAGGTCACATTTGTAAACCAATGGGAAACAGCGTTCATCTAGTGGAAGCGTTTGGTACTGCGCTCAAACTAAATCTGGCTGAACGCTCATTTTTTTGTGATATTAACCTTATTATTAACCATTTTTAACCTTTTGATATTAACCATTTAGAACACAACTTGTTTAGATTTATGGCTTTAATTTTTCTTGTAGTTTTAGAGTAAAACATGTTTTGGGAAATATATATTTAATAAAAAATTTAGCATTTTTGTTTAGCATTTTTCATAATAATAAATGTACACTTCTATAACTTCTATAAAGCTGCATTTATTTGGTAAAATACAGTAAAAATATGAAATGTTGTTACAATTTATAATACCTGTTTTCTATGTGAATATGTACATTTATTCCTGAAATCTATTTTTTTGAGATATCGACCTCAAATTTGGAACACAACTTGTTCAGATTTATGGCTTTCATTTTCTTGAATTTTTTGAGTAAAACGTTTGGAAAAATATATATTTCATATAAAAGTTTACATTTTGTATTTTTCAACCTTTTTTCATAATAATAAACAAACTTTGAAATTTTTTTAGTTTCACCTTTTAAACTTTTTAATTTAAACTATAATCCCTTACGAAAATGAACCATGGTATTAATACATATAAAAACATATAACCATAGTTTAACCATGCTATTTGCAGTAAAAGTGTGGTAATTCAAATACTAATCAAGAAGCCAAAAAACAATGGTTACCACACTTTTACTACAATAAAGCCATGGTTGATTTTCGTAAGGAATGCACAAGTGTTTTCTTTAAAAAGAGACCAAACTTCAGTCTGTTCTCCAAAGCGTTCAAGATTTACCACAGTTTCTAAAGAAATGTCATTTTTTAGGGCTATGCTCAAAAAATTTAATAAACAGATCCTCACTGTTCCATAAATATAATTTAGTACCATAAAATCCCATAAAAATACAAATGATTAAATAAAGAACTAAAATACAGTACTTTAATTTCATTGAATACAATTTTTGACCGCCACACAAGTCGTGGCCTAATGGTTAGAGAGTCAGACTCGTAATCCAGAGGTTGCGGGTTCGAGTCTCGGGCCGGCAGGGTTTGTAGGTGTAGTATGTCAATAAAAAGAAAAACAAACACCAAAGGTTAATAAAAGCCAGCATGATCTCTTCACCATGTGTGTGTTTCACGGTCAAATTATATAACGTGAACACTTGATGGCATCTGTGATTGACAGCTCTCTTTATCCAGGACTACGGAATATCTCCATCCGCTCCGCCTGCCGTCTAATTGATCGATCAGAGTTATTGATCCGACCACAGGCTGACTGTGTGTGCTTTACGTGATTGTGTTAGTTCCTGTTGCTAATGCACGTGTGTGTGTGTGTGTGTGAGTGTCGGCCGTTATCGTTGCAGTGTCATTAGGAGGAAAGGGTCGTCCTGTACGATGGCACAAAGAGGACAGGAGGAGGAAAAGAGCGGCTGATTACAGAGAGAGAGGGTAAATAAAGCAGCTTTACTGCAGGGGAAGAAGAGGGGAATGGAGGAAGAAAGATAAGAGATAATGGAAGCTCTGCGGCAGGCGGACAAATGAAAAGCGTCTCGCTGTGGCTGTGAGGAGTCGTTTCTGAGCCGCGCTGTTCATTACCTGCTGCTGAAGCTACAACTAACCTCCAGACATGGCACACACTTACACAAACCACACGCTTGTCTTAATCTGTCCTTTTTAGTTTCTAATGAAACAGTAAACGTATGTGTAGTTACTTCTCTCAACTCAAATGTTTTCACTGGGGATCAATTCTTCACAAAGAATAAAAGTAATGCTGCTTTTAGAATTTGGTATGAAATATATGACTAATTAATTCACCTAAAATGAGATTTAAATTTAGTATTTGCCAAAAAAAAAAAAAAATAGCTAAAAAGTAAATATTATATAATAAATGGTAAATACAGTGGGGCAAATAAGTATTTGATACACTGTCGATTTTTCAAGTTTTCCCACTTACAAAGAATGGAGAGATCTGTCATTTTCATCGTAGGTACACCTCAACTGTGAGAGACATAATATATATACAAAAAATCCAGAAAATCACATTGTATGATTTTTTAATAATTAATTTCCATGTTATTGCATGAAATAAGTTGTTGATACAATAGAAAAATAGAACTTAATATTTGGTACAGAAACCTTTGTTTACAGTTACAGAGGTCAGATGTTTCCTGTAGTTCTTGACCAGGTTTGCACACACTGCAGCAGGGACTCCTCCATACAGGTCTTCTCCAGATCTTTCAGGTTTTGGGGCTGTCGCTGGGCAACACAGAGTCTCAGCTCCCTCCATAGATTTTCTATTGGGTTCAGGTCTGGAGACTGGCTAGGCCACTCCAGGACCTTAATGCTTCTTACGGAGCCACTCCTTAGTTGCCCTTGCTGTGTGTTTGAGGTCATTGTCATGCTGGAAGACCCAGCCACGACCCATCTTCAATGCTCTTACTGAGAGAAGGAGGTTGTTGCCCAAAATCTTGCGATACATGGCCCCATCCATCCTCCCCTCAATACGGTGCAGTCGTCCTGTCCCCTTTGCAGAAAAGCACCCCCAAAGCATGATGTTTCCACCCCCATGCTTCACGGTTGGGATGGTGTTCTTGGGACTGTACTCATCCTTCTTCCTCCAAACACGGCGAGTGGAGTTTATACCAAAAAGTTATATTTTGGTCTCATCTGACCACATGACCTTCTCCCATGCCTCCTCTGGATCATCCAGATGGTCTTTGGCAAACTTCAGATGGGCCTGGACATGTGCTGGCTTGAGCAGGGGGACCTTGCGCGCTCTGCAGGATTTTAATCCATGACGGTGTAATGTGTTACTAATGGTAACCGTTGAGACTGTGGTCCCAGCTCTCTTCAGGTCATTGACCAGGTCCTCCCGTGTAGTTCTAGGCTGATCCCTCACCTTTCTCAGGATCATTGATACTCCACGAGGTGAGATCTTGCATGGAGCCCCAGTCCGAGGGAGATTGACAGTCATCTTGAATTTCTTCCATCTTCTAATAATTGCACCAACAGTTGTTGCCTTCTCACCAAGCTGTTTGCCTGTTGTCCTGTAGCCCATCCCTGCCTTGTGCAGGTCTACAATTTTGTCCCTAGTGTCCTTAGACTCTCTTTGGTCTTGCCCATAGTGGAGAGTTGGAGTCGGATTGATTGAGTGTGTGAACAAGTGTCTTTTATTCAGGTAACGAGTTCAAACAGGTGCAATTAATACAGGTAATGAGTGGAGGATAGGAGGGCTTCTTAAAGACAAACTAACAGGTCTGTGAGAGCCAGAATTCTTGCTGGTTGGTAGGTGATCAAATACTTATTTCATGCAATAAAATGGAAGTTAATTATTTAAAAATCATACAATGTGATTTTCTGGATTTTTGTATATATACAGGTCCTTTTCAAAAAATTAGCATATTGTGATAAAGTTCATTATTTTCTGTAATGTACTGATAAACATTAGACTTTCATATATTTTAGATTCATTACAACACAACTGAAGTAGTTCAAGCCTTTTATTGTTTTAATATTGATGATTTTGGCATACAGCTCATGAAAACCCAAAATTCCTATCTCAAAAAATTAGCATATCATGAAAAGGTTCTCTAAACGAGCTATTAACCTAATCATCTGAATCAACTAATTAACTCTAAACATCTGCAAAAGATTCCTGAGGCTTTTAAAAACTCCCAGCCTGGTTCATTACTCAAAACCGCAATCATGGGTAAGACTGCCGACCTGACTGCTGTCCAGAAGGCCATCATTGACACCCTCAAGCAAGAGGGTAAGACACACAAAGAAATTTCTGAACGAATAGGCTGTTCCCAGAGTGCTGTATCAAGGCACCTCAGTGGGAAGTCTGTGGGAAGGAAAAAGTGTGGCAGAAAACGCAGCACAACGAGAAGAGGTGACCGGACCCTGAGGAAGATTGTGGAGAAGGACCGATTCCAGACCTTGGGGGACCTGCGGAAGCAGTGGACTGAGTCTGGAGTAGAAACATCCAGAGCCACCGTGTTCAGGCGTGTGCAGGAAATGGGCTACAGGTGCCGCATTCCCCAGGTCAAGCCACTTTTGAACCAGAAACAGCGGCAGAAGCGCCTGACCTGGGCTACAGAGAAGCAGCACTGGACTGTTGCTCAGTGGTCCAAAGTACTTTTTTCAGATGAAAGCAAATTTTGCATGTCATTCGGAAATCAAGGTGCCAGAGTCTGGAGGAAGACTGGGGAGAGGGAAATGCCAAAATGCCTGAAGTCCAGTGTCAAGTACCCACAGTCAGTGATGCTGGTGTTGGTCCACTGTGTTTTATCAAGGGCAGGGTCAATGCAGCTAGCTATCAGGAGATTTTGGAGCACTTCATGCTTCCATCTGCTGAAAAGCTTTATGGAGATGAAGATTTCATTTTTCAGCACGACCTGGCACCTGCTCACAGTGCCAAAACCACTGGTAAATGGTTTACTGACCATGGTATTACTGTGCTCAATTGGCCTGCCAACTCTCCTGACCTGAACCCCATAGAGAATCTGTGGGATATTGTGAAGAGAAAGTTGAGAGACGCAAGACCCAACACTCTGGATGAGCTTAAGGCCGCTATCGAAGCATCCTGGGCCTCCATAACACCTCAGCAGTGCCACAGGCTGATTGCCTCCATGCCACGCCGCATTGAAGCAGTCATTTCTGCAAAAGGATTCCCGACCAAGTATTGAGTGCATAACTGAACATAATTATTTGAAGGTTGACTTTTTTTGTATTAAAAACACTTTTCTTTTATTGGTCGGATGAAATATGCTAATTTTTTGAGATAGGAATTTGGGGTTTTCATGAGCTGTATGCAAAAATCATCAATATTAAAACAACAAAAGGCTTGAACTACTTCAGTTGTGTTGTAATGAATCTAAAATATATGAAAGTCTAATGTTTATCAGTACATTACAGAAAATAATGAACTTTATCACAATATGCTAATTTTTTGAAAAGGACCTGTATTCTGTCTCTCACAGTTGAGGTGTACCGATGAAAATTACAGATCTCTCCATTCTTTGTAAGTGGGAAAACTTGAAAAATCGGCAGTGTATCAAATACTTATTTGCCCCACTGTAACTATAAAATTATTAAATGAATAAATGCAATGTGATATTAATATTAGCAAAAAAATTAATAAAAAATAATTGTATATATACGTATATATAACATTATTTTTAAACATGAAATAGTATATAATAAATATTAATTAAATATTGAATCAAATAGAAATACATACAAGTATATTTAGTCAACAATACTATTGATTTTTTTCACCGTGATAAATGTAATGCTGCTTTAGAATTTAGCATAAAATATGTGATTAAATAATCCACTTAACATTTGATTTAAATTATATGCATTATGTGTAACAGTAGCTATAAAACATACAAAGTATTAAATATCTAAATAGTAAATATGATTTACAAACATTAAATATTATACAGTACATATTAAAATAACTATAACAATTGTATTGAAATAAACCTACTAGTATATTTATAGTCAACATTACTTCTGATATATTTTCCTCTTTTCTTTTTTTTACACAATGATAACTTGTAAAATTTGGTAAATAATTCACTCAAAAACAATGAATTATTGAATAATTATTTGAATTATTCAGTATTTATAATAGCAGCAATAAAATGTACTGTTATTGTTAAATAAATATTAACATGTTAAAACTAACATGAACTGTTACATTTTTAATTTGATTATATTTTAAAAGAAAATTTTTTAATGTCTTAGGCATTTGTTTGATTATCATTGTTTTTAATTGAACAATTTCAGAAAAAAAAATCACAGGTGCCTATTGTAAATATTTTAATAAATTATTAAAGTTTTATTAATTCAATTTATTATACATACATTTTGGTATTAAAATGTAATTAAACTATTAAAACTGAATAGATAGATTGAAAATGCTTTTTGATTACTAAAATGTAATTTAACCATTAATTAATAAAAGCAATTTGGGTGAAAAATACATACATCATGTGGCAACTACCAAAGCAACCTAAAAACATGATAAACACTAAACATGACAGTGTTCTGCCACAACATCCAGAGAACGTCTGCAGAAAGTCAGCTCTTTAATTTGATTTGTGTCTGTTATATTGTATATATGTGATCTGCATATAATAGATAAATATAAACATATAAGAGACACACACACACTCCTCTTAAATATGCTCAAATCTACCCACACATGCGCTGCTCTACCTGCTGCCAAAACAACAAACCCATTCAGACCCAGAGAGATCATCTAACAATACAACGACAGTCTCTACCCACACACATACACACACACACACACACACACACGTACACACTCATAAACCATCAAACAAGCACGACAGGACGATATCGCTGGCAAACGCCACCCAACCACCCACATTACACACCAAATACAAGCCCTCACACACATGCACACACACACTCATTACAAGGAAAAAACCCTCCATTACATCAAAGGGTGGAAAAAAGCAGCTTGTCGTCTTTACAGCATGTGAGTACAGACAGAAACGTGTGGGTACAAAGACAGAGATGAATAATAAAGGCTCTGCTCCAGAATCCAGTCAACTCCTACAGACTCCAGTTTAAGACAGCAGAGGTGCTTCCAGTACAAGAAGCGCTAAGATACCTTCTGCTGATTATTTTCTAACACTGGAGACCTAAAGTGTTATCATATGTAAAAGTGAGAGAAATTATGTTACAATTAGAATGTACACTACAGTTCAAACGTTTGGGGTTGGTTAATTTGTTTTGTAAGAAATCTCTTCTGCTCACTAAGGCTGCATTTATTTGGTCAAAAATACAGTAAAAAAATTGTGAAATATTATTACAATTTCAAATAAATATTTTCTATTTGAATATATATTAAAATGTAATTTATTTCTGTGATCAAATCTGTATTTTCAGCATCATTACTCCAGTCTTCAGTGTCACGTGATCTTCAGAAATCATTCTAATATACTGATTTACTGCTCAAAAACTATTATCAATGTTGAAAACAATTGTGCTGCTTCATATTTTAGTGGAAATCATTATGCATTTTATTTTTCAGAATTCTTTGATTCATTTATTTGAAATAGCAATCTTTTGTAACATTATAAATGTCTTTACTGGCACTTTTGATCAATTTAATGCATCCTTGCAGAATGAAAGCATCAACTTCTTTTTAAAAAAAGATATCAATCAATAGTATCATAAAGCTATACTCAGAACTGACTATTTTACCCAATATTCATGTTTACTGTATATTTTTATGCTTAATAAAGTAATAACTGGTTTTGCGATTTTGCAAATTTGAATGTGAGATCAAGTGGCAACTTGACTTGGCAATAAAAAGCATTGTTTAACATACAAAACTAAACATTAATAAACTTACATTTTTAAACTGAGGGAGGGAGAGAGAGAGAGAGAACAAAAATTTCGGAAAAAATAAATTCATAGGGCCGTATAATTGTAAATATTTTAATAAATGATCAAAGTTTTATGAATTCAACTGATTAGACATACTTTTTGTTATTACAGTTTAATTAAACCTTTAAAATTGAATCTAGAAAAATTACAACAGAAAGCATGAAATTTGAGAAAAAAAAACCATTATGTCATTTTTGTTTATCTTTTAATAAATTGCTGCTAAATTGTATACGTGTTGTGAATACAATTAATTAGACATGCTTCTGATCACTAAATTTTCATTTTAACCATTAAAATAAACCTAAAGCAGAAAAAATTACATAATTTGGGGAAAAAGTGCATGCATAATATGGCAACTTAAAATATGATAAAAGACAACAACTTTCAACTAATAGTTTGCTACTGGTCATGATAAAAAGCTTTTTTTTTGTTTTAAATATTGTAAATTGAAATACTGTAGTTTAATTTCACTGACATTACTGTAACGGGGCGTGTTTTCTCCTGCTTGGCAATGTGGCGTCTTTTGAACCTACTTTAATTTTTCTTACTTTTCAATGTCATAAAATTAAGTGTTTTCAAGGCAGACTTCTCTCATGACTCACCCAGCCACCCGGCTCCAGAGTTGGGCACACACATGTCGGTCTCAGCGCTGGGCAGCACGAAGCCCACCACGAACACCTCCACCCCGTCGGACATGAGCGCCAGGCCGAGCACAAAGAACAGCTGCCACTGGAAGCGTCCATGTCCGCACTCCTGGATGATGAGCTCGTACTGCTGCGCCAGCTCCTCCTCATCCGCCTCTCTCTCCTTCTCCAGCTCTCGCTTGTCCTTCATCCCATCTGCTGGCGGCTGGCCACGCCCATTAGTGGCCCCGCCCCCTGCAGGCACACCCTGATACTCTCCCTCATAGATCTCGTCCTCATCATCGTGGCCCTCGGTGGCGTCGCTGGACCCCTCGTCATCCTCTCGCTGAGCTTTGCCGTCCTGATAATAGTAACCATCTTCGTCAGCACCCTCGTCTTCGTCGTTTTCGAAGCGGCTGTAGTTGCGGCCAGAGTATTCGTCCGAAGCACGGTCCACCACTTTGCTGACCTTCTTGGCGGCGTGGCGCTTCGCCTCCTTGGCGATGTCGCGAGCGCCTTTGACCAGAGACGTCCTGTCTCTGTAGGGGTCCTCCATCTGTGCGGAGTTTAGCTGTTTGGTGATTCCAGCAGTCAGGAATCAAACGTGAGTTTCAGAGGACGAGATCAATGGTTTGTGTGGTTTGGAGGCAGGTTTTGGACAGGAGATGTGTGTGAAGTGTGCGGTTCCTTCTGACAGACAGCTTCATTCACTCAGAGAAGGAAACTATGGGAAGAAGAAACAGAGTCGTATTTTCATTCGCTACAGCAGTAAACTATAACACAAACTATAAGCATGCAATATAACATGAATAAATGTGTATATATACATTGCCTATAGAAAGTCTTCATACCCCTTCATTTTTTTCACATTTTGTTACGTTGCTTTATTATGTTGAACTGCTTTAAAAAAAAAAAAATTCCACATAAATCTACACCCCACTCACCATAATAAAAACCGGATTTATCACAACTTTGCAAATTTATTAAAAAGGAAACACTGAAAAAAATGACATTGCACAAGTCTTCATACCCTTAACTCAAAACTTTTACACAGGTTTTACAAACAATTACAGCCTCAGGTCTTTTGGGGTATGATGCAACAAGCTTCATTTTTTGCCATTCTTCTCTTTAGATCATCTCAAGCTCTGTCAGGTTGGCTGGGGACCATCGGTGAACAGCCATTTATAGGTTTCTCCAAAGGCGTCTGATTGGGAGGGTGATTGTCATGTTGGAAGGTGAACTTTCAGCCCGGTCTGAGGTTCTGAGCGCTCTGAACCAGGTTTTCATTAAGGATATCTCTGTATTTAGCTGCATTCAGCTTTCCATCTTCTCTGATCACTTCCCCAGTCCCTGCCGCTGAAAAACACCCCCACTGCATGATGCTGCCACCACCATGCTTCACCGTTGGGATGGTAGTATGCAGGTGATAAGCGGTGCTTGGTTTCCCTCAGACAAGAATAAGGGATTGAGGTTCATCAGACCAGAGAATCTTTTTTTTTCATACTCTGAGAGTTATTTGGGTGTATTTTTGTAAATTCCAATCAGGGTTTCATATATCTTTACTGAGGAGAAGCTTGACTGTGGTCACTTTGCCATCAAGCCCAGATTGGTGGAGTGTCGCAGTGATGTTTGTCCTTCTGTAAGTTTCTCCTATCACCATATAAGATCAAGGAGCTCAACCAGAGTGACCATCATTGTCTTGATCACCTCTCTAACCAAGACCCTTCTCCTTCGATTGCTCAGTTTGGCCAGGAGGCTCGATCTAGGAAGAGTCCTGATTGTTTCAAACTTCATGCTTTAAGGATTATGGAGGCCAAATGCTCCTGTGAACTTTCAACACAGAATCATTTTTTTTGTAGTCTTCCCCAGATATGTCTCAACACAATCCTGACTCTCAGCTCTGCAGGCCATTCCTTTGACCTCATGGCTTAGTTTTTGCTCTGACATCCATTTCAGCGGTTAAACTTTATATAAACAGGTGTGTGTGCCTTTCCAAATTAGGTTAACTCCAGTCGGAGTATAGAAACGTCTCAAAGATGATCCAGTGAAACTGGAATGCTCCTGATCTAAATTTTAAGCGTCAAAGCAAAGGGTATGAAGACTTGTGCAATGTCATTTTTTCAGTGTTTCCTTTTTAATAAATTTTCAAAGTTGTGATAAGTCCGGTTTTTGCTTTGTCATTATGGTGAGTGGGGTGCAGATTTATGTGGGAAAAAAGTAATTTAAAGCAGTTGAACAAAATGTGAAGGGTATGAAGACTTTCTATAGGCACTGTATATACACTGCCTTCAAGCTTTTGAATTATATAGTGTATAATGTTACAAAAGCTTTTTATTTCAGATAAATGCTGATCTTTGGATCTTTCATCAAATAATCCTGAAAAATGTACTCAACTCTTTTAAATATTGATAATAATAATAATAATAATTAAATGTTTCCTGAACAGCAAATCAGCATATTAGAATGATTTCTGAAGAATCGTGTGACACTGAAGACTGGAGGAATGAAGCTGAAAATACTGATTTATATATATATATATATTTAGAATTAAAAATGTGTAAATAAAATGGTATTGTTTTTTCAGTGTCTATACAGTATCTATCTATCTATCTATCTATCTATCTATCTATCTATCTATCTATCTATCTATCTATCTATCTATCTATCTATCTATCTATCTATCTACACACACACACACATGCGCGTGCCATTCAAATAAAAATAAAAAACCTTTTAATTAGTATCAAATGCCAGTCTACTTCAGATCTGAATTAGCTGGGTATTTTTTGGTTTAAACTGAATAGCTGTAATTGCAAAAGTGAAAGCGTTACAGATCTCAGGTGTTCCTGCTCATGTGCCCTGAAGAAACACGGGAGAGCCATAAATCAGACGGGCACAGCGGACAGAGGACAGAGAGCCCAGTTTAACTGCATTCACACTGTTCACCTCCACAGGAAGAGATGTGGACGTTAACAGGACAGAGTCAAAGAAAAATGAAGAAGAAGAGACCAGCACACGCAGACATTACAGGACACTGACAGTGACACTGTCTGGAGGATCTTCTCAGGATCTCAAACACAGAAGAGTCCTGCTGCATTGCAGCACCATTCCTCTCTCCAGCAGAAACACACACACACACACACACACACACACGCACACACTCATCACATTTTATCTCCTCATATCTGAAAAATAAACACAGACACACACACTCGCGTTCTCTGAACCCAGTAAACTCAGCAAATCTCTTTGAAAATGATCAGTCAGTCTTACAGATACCAGGTATCCCTGAGAATGAGAAAACCAGAGAATATTGCATCTGTGATGAAGACGCCCACAATTCTATTCAATACCACAGTAAAGTACATCAATACTATAGTACAGTCTCATCTGTCCTGTCCTTCCACCCCAAACACTTCCAGATGGTTTGGTGCATCACACAAAAGCTCTATTCTATTCTATTCTATTCTATTCTATTCTATTCTATTCTATTGAACTCTGTTCTATTCTATTCATAAGAGAATTAAGATTACAGTAAAGGTTCCATAGAACCAGAACTTTCTAAATCATAGAAGAACCTTTTGAAGTTCCAGAAAGAACTTTTTATTTTTATTTAGTTGTGGTGTTTTAGTGCCTGAAACCAAAATGCATTAAATCCAGAAATATTAACAATCATACAGCAACTCAAGAATAATATGCAGCCCAAAATATTTCCTGACAAGAAAAAGCTGAAACCAAGAATGACTGAACAGCCTTTATTTTGCAGAATATTTTGTGCATCTTGATTTGAGCTGACATTTGATAACTGCGGATGAATTTCAGTCTGGCCAATATGCTGATCATCATTAGAATATGATTCATATTCATTAACTCTGGCATTTGTAACCCAAATATCTGAGACACGCCAGAGAATAACTGCAGACTGAAGACTCCAATAAAAAAAAAAAAAAAACATTTATAGAATTTTTTTTTATTAATTAATTTATTATATATTTATTTATTTATGTATAATATAAGTACATTTATTTATTTATTATTTAATAAAAATACTTATTATTTTATTAATGAATTCTTCTGTCACCAATATAAATTCCTGGTGCATGCAAGCATACTTGGCAATGCATCTCATTCTGAAAAATGTAGAGAGAGCTGATCCATCAATTCTTTTTTTTTTTTTTTTTTTTTTGAGTTGGTTCTTTTAAAATGAACCGGTTCACAGCCTCTAAATGCATCAGCATAATCTTGAGTGTAATATTCAGCACAGTCATTTATTAACACAAATTTAAAATGTCAAATCACAAGGTTTGGGAGCACATGAAGACATAAAACAACAAATGAATCAAAAGATCCAATTCTCAGAAATGATTCACTGTTCAACTGGAATCGTGCATTCGGCCTCTTTCCTGAAAAATCAGCGAAACCTTCGCCTGTCCAGATTCAGCTGAAACAAAACGAATGCTTCTCTAAGAGTTGTGTTTCACGGTCCGCTGATGCTGTCGGAGAAGCCCTCATTAATCATGGAGGGGAACACACTCGCACTTTCCCTCTCACACACAATAGTGTGCACTAACTTAACATGAAATACTGTAAGAAGACATGACCCGTAACACGCAACAACAGATCAATCGATCAATCACAAATCTGGTCAAACGAAAGCAGCATTTTCATTAAAACTATAAACAAAAAACTCAAAATGGCACGTCTGGAATGCTGCGGCAACAGCCAGACCTAAAAACCAGCAAAGCATGACATCATTTCCTCTTATACCAAATAAAGGCAGTCCCTGACGTAACTATGACATCATTGGAGGGCTGATGTAATCAATGCGACACCCGTTTTCCTGCATTAACCCCGATGTGAGCGCGGGAGGGGGAGGAATGGGACGCTGCAGAGCGCTTTGAGAGCGTTTTTGCTCCACAAACGGGGAATTGCTCTAAATACAACACACACACACCTTCAACACTAAATGACTAGTGTTACACGACGTGTTGGAGTGAGGAATTATAAAGTTGAGCGAGGGAGGTCGCGCTGTTTTCCACTGTCCCTGATTCACCTTGCGCAAAACAGATCTGTGCTTCATCAGACTCGGTGGTTTGGTAAAAAACAGCTAACTTCTTACACAACTGAAGACCACACACACACACACACACACACACACACACACACACACACACTGCAGTAATGTAATGATGGATAGCTGAAGGCTTCACTGGTCACTGGGACTCTCCAGCAGCTGCAAGGCTCTCTTACTGGACGCCTGCACAGATTGGATGAAGGCATTGGAGTGTGTGTGTGTGTGTGTGTGTGTGTGTGTGTGTGTGTGACTGAGTAATGTAGACAGATTCCTACAGTTTGATCTATAACCTATACAGTAAAAAGCGTACTTACAGAAAAAAATAACGATTTTGGGGAAACTGCATGATGTAAGGAGTTAAAAGGTGCTTAAAATACTATTAAATTCAAATCAATTTAAGTTTATTTGTAAAGCGCTTTTCACAATACAAATCGTTGCAAAGCAGCTTTACAGAAAAAAGATAGAAGAACATAAAGACACAAATGACTAACCCTAAATACTAAAAATATATGTTGATATAATGTAAAGTAGTTAGGTGGACTGAGTCATGTTATTAATATCCTAAATAAAACTGGGCTATATTAAAAGGATAAAGAGAAATAATTTAAAGATTTAGACCGATAAATCAATCTAGAAAGGATTCATTTAGACATTGATTATAATTTATATTATATAATATTTATAAGATTTAGAAATTAGACATAAATCAATCTAAAAAGAATTCAATAACACATTAATATATGTGTGTGTATATATATATATATATATTACTGTATATATATATATGTGTGTGTGTGTGTGTGTGTGTGTGTGTGTGTGTGTATATATATATATATATATATATATATATATGGCATATGACACTTATTACAGAAAAATAAGAAAATGCATTCTGTAAAGACTTAAAAAGCTATAGTTGTTACATTATAGAACAAACAAGTTAATATAACCTAAAGTAGCTCTGCGGATTGAGTCATAATAATAAATAATATTTTCATCCTGAATAAAACCAGGATATATAAAGTGGATAAAGAGAAATAAGTTTAATAAGGTTCCAAATAGAACAGAATGTTCGTAATAATAGAATTTTAAAAGTTTAAAGTTGTACATAACATTTTATTTCCTTTAATTTTGGTATTTTAAAGTCTCTGAATGCAAAACACTGGTCATGAAACATCAATAATCACAGAGACTCAAGTCAAATAAAATATTTTGGTAAGTGACAGAATCCTGTAGTACTGGTTAAGGTGAACCTGTACACTTGTGTACACAGAGTTACAAGCTGCAGTTGTTGTGTTATTTATCTATTGACTATAAAACTAAAAAGTAATATGGTAATATGGTAATATAACCTAAAGAAGTGGACTGAGTCACATTAAATAATATTTTTATCCTAAATAATATCAACCTGACATTTTACTTAAAATTTTCTATATGCAGTTTGTAGAATCTCAAATTAATTGTGACTGCATGTTGTATTGTTACATTTATAAACTCATTTTACACACAAGACACTATTTAAGTGAAAATGAAAACCAGATTAAAATGGCGAAATAGCTACATTTTAACTGAAAATCTTGCTAATGCAAACATTTGTATGTTATAATACGTTATTTGCAACTACCTTAATGTAACACATATAGTGTATTGTGTGTAAAGTGAATTTCTGTGCTTTACTGTCAGTGGCTCAGACTACAGGTCAAAGGTCACAGCTCTGTGTGCTGGGGGACACTTTATCTGATCCACTCCACTGATCAGCTGACACTCATATATAGTGTTTGTAAAAAAAAAAAAAAAAAAAAAAAAAAAAATATATATATATATATATATATATATATATATATATATATATATATATATATATATATATATATATATATATATCTGATGCATCTGAAAGCAAGTCCATAACCCGGAAACACGATCAACATTAAAAGACCAATTGATTAAATACTGACAGAGCAACTGATTTAAATGAGTAAAATATAATTCTATATCATTTATATAACTTAATATTATATGCAATATAATTATTTAATTTGATTAACTTAATTTCTTAATAATTATTATTATTTATTATTATTTATTATTATATCTTATTATATTTAATATACATATATCTAAATAAATTTAATTATATTTTTATTACACTTTTTATATTTATAGATTTTTAATTTAATAGACTATATATATTAGATTAAATTAAAAGTCTATAAATATAATTAAATATAATATAATACTAAACACACACACACCTAAATAGGATGTATTTGACTTAAAATATATATGTTGTTCACTTGAATAAAAGTAAATCATATTGTCAGTCCTTGTCTTGTGTTTCCCCTCCTCCTGTGCCCATATTTGGCCTTCCTGTTCCTGTCCTCGTTTGTCTCCATTAGTTTAATTAGTCCCTAGCCCTGTGTTTTGATTAGTCCACACCTGTTCCGTATTTCCCTGTGTTTATAATCCCTGTGTTTCCTAGCCCCTGTGTCCGGTCTTAAACGTCAGATGTGTTCGTCTCTCCCCATGCTCCCTGTCTGTCTGCTGGATTCAAATAAAGAACATTATTGGAACTTCCACGTCTCCGCACCTCCTTGCCCCCCGAGAGGGAACGTGACAGAAGACCGGACCTACAACAACACTATGGCTGAAGACAGGCTTTGGTGTCTGCGGCAGGATGGTCGGGAGTTGGTAGAGTATGTAGAGGAGTTTCTTGAGGTTTCCAACGAGGTGAGCTGGATTGACGCCTCGCTCGGTGTGTGTTTTCGGTTTGGGTTGGACAAAGATGTCATCAGCTGCGATATCCCCACGTCCAGTTTTTCCCTTATCGGGCTGATAAATTATGTCCTCAATGTACATGGCATTGATTTCGAAGTCGAAGAATGTCAAACTGATCTTCGTCCAACCCAACCCGAGAACAACCCGGCCTCACCAGCTCACCGCTCGCCAGGACCCTCCACATACCCTGCCAAATGTTCCGGCCACCCAACTCTTCCCAGCACTGCTGCTGTCCTCAGCCCAGAGCACCCCCGCAACCCGGCGCTTCAAGAGCGCCCTCCTGAGTTCCCGCTGGTTCCGTCCAGCCCTCCTGAGTTCCCGCTGGTTCCGTCCAGCCCTCCTGAGTTCCCGCTGGTGCCGTCCAGCCCTCCTGAGTTCCCGCTGGTGCCGTCCAGCCCTCCTGAGTTCCCGCTGGTGCCGTCCAGCCCTCCTGAGTTCCCGCTGGTGCCGTCCAGCCCTCCTGAGTTCCCGCTGGTGCCGTCCAGCCCTCCTGAGTTCCCGCTGGTGCCGTCCAGCCCTCCTGAGTTCCCGCTGGTGCCGTCCAGCCCTCCTGAGTTCCCGCTGGTGCCGTCCAGCCCTCCTGAGTTCCCGCTGGTGCCGTCCAGCCCTCCTGAGTTCCCGCTGGTGCCGCCCAGCCCTCCTGAGTTCCCGCTGGTGCCGCCCAGCCCTCCTGAGTTCCCGCTGGTTCCGTCCAGCCCTCCTGAGTTCCCGCTGGTTCCGTCCAGCCCTCCTGAGTTCCCGCTGGTTCCGTCCAGCCCTCCTGAGTTCCCGCTGGTTCCGTCCAGCCCTCCTGAGTTCCCGCTGGTTCCGTCCAGCCCTCCTGAGTTCCCGCTGGTTCCGTCCAGCCCGCCTGAGTTCCCGCTGGTTCCGTCGCGCCCCCAAGTGTCCGCGCTTCCAGAGCGCCCCCAAGTGTCCGCGCTTCCAGAGCGCCCCCAAGTGTCCGCGCTTCCAGAGCGCCCCCAAGTGTCCGCGCTTCCAGAGCGCCCCCAAGTGTCCGCGCTTCCAGAGCGCCCCCAAGTGTCCGCGCTTCCAGAGCGCCCCCAAGTGTCCGCGCTTCCAGAGCGCCCCCAAGTGTCCGCGCTTCCAGAGCGCCCCCAAGTGTCCGCGCTTCCAGAGCGCCCCCAAGTGTCCGCGCTTCCAGAGCGCCCCCAAGTGTCCGCGCTTCCAGAGCGCCCCCCAGTGCCGGCTCCACGCACGTGCCCTCCAGTGCCGGCTCCACGCACGTGCCCTCCAGTGCCGGCTCCACGCACGTGCCCTCCAGTGCCGGCTCCACGCACGTGCCCTCCAGTGCCGGCTCCACGCCCGTGCCCCCCTGAGTTCCCGCTGGTGCCGTCCAGCCCAGCTCGTCAAGAGCGTCCCCAAGTTTCCGCGCTGCAAGAGCGCCCCCAGGTGTCCGCGCTTCCCGAGCGCCCTCCCGTGCCGGCTCCTCGCACGTGCCCTCCCGTGCCGGCTCCACGCACGTGCCCTCCCGTGCCGGCTCCACGCACGTACCCTCCCGTGCCGGCTCCACGCACGTGCCCTCCGGTGCCGGCTCCACGCACGTTCCCGCGGGTTCTGTCCAGCCCCGCGCTGCAAGAGCGCCCGACAGAGTCCGCGCTGCAAGAGCGCCCGACAGAGTCCGCGCTGCAAGAGCGCCCGACAGAGTCCGCGCTGCAAGAGCGCCCGACAGAGTCCGCGCTGCAAGAGCGCCCGACAGAGTCCGCGCTGCAAGAGCGCCCGACAGAGTCCGCGCTGCAAGAGCGCCCGACAGAGTCCGCGCTGCAAGAGCGCCCGACAGAGTCCGCGCTGCAAGAGCGCCCGACAGAGTCCGCGCTGCAAGAGCGCCCGACAGAGTCCGCGCTGCAAGAGCGCCCGACAGAGTCCGCGCTGCAAGGGCGCCCGACAGAGTCCGCGCTGCAAGGGCGCCCGACAGAGTCCGCGCTGCAAGAGCGCCCGACAGAGTCCGCGCTGCAAGAGCGCCCGACAGAGTCCGCGCTGCAAGAGCGCCCGACAGAGTCCGCGCTGCAAGAGCGCCCGACAGAGTCCGCTCCTCTGTGGCTCCCAGGGGGGAGCTTCCCCAAGAAAATTTTGGGGGGGGGGTAAGAGGGTCACAGCCTGTGTGGCCGGGCCAAGGGCCAAGGCCACACGACCCGAAAAAAATAGGCCGTGGCTTCCCGAGTCCCCTGACCCGCCCTGGCCTCCCGAGTCCCCTGACCCGCCCTGGCCTCCCGAGTCCCCTGACCCGCCCTGGCCTCCCGAGTCCCCTGACCCGCCCTGGCCTCCCGAGTCCCCTGACCCGCCATGGCCTCCCGAGTCCCCTGACCCGCCATGGCCCCTGGAACGGGCACCGCCCTGGAGGCCTCCAGAGCGCCCACCCCCCCTCCCCATTGGATGGTGTTAGGCGTGAGGACACGCCTTCCGGAGGGGGGCGTAATGTCAGTCCTTGTCTTGTGTTTCCCCTCCTCCTGTGCCCATATTTGGCCTTCCTGTTCCTGTCCTCGTTTGTCTCCATTAGTTTAATTAGTCCCTAGCCCTGTGTTTTGATTAGTCCACACCTGTTCCGTATTTCCCTGTGTTTATAATCCCTGTGTTTCCTAGCCCCTGTGTCCGGTCTTAAACGTCAGATGTGTTCGTCTCTCCCCATGCTCCCTGTCTGTCTGCTGGATTCAAATAAAGAACATTATTGGAACTTCCACGTCTCCGCACCTCCTTGCCCCCCGAGAGGGAACGTGACACATATTCTGCGTCTCCTCATTAAAATGGTAAATGTCAAAGGAGCAGTTCAAGCAAACACGCAGGCTCATGCAGATGTGCAGGATAAAACCGGTCATCGCTGTAAGATTTCTACTAAAACCCCCTGCAAAAGGTGCAGTTAAGGTATCAGATGGTTATAGGGCAGTGGTTTTCAAACCAGTCCTGCGAGCACCCCCAAAACTGCACATTTTGTAGGTCTCTCATATCTCACACACCCATTTCAGGTCTTGCTGTCTCTACTAATGAGCTGATGAGTTGAATCAGGTGTGATAGATGAGGGAGACACAGAGAATGTGCAGTGTTGGGGGTGCTCACAGGACCGGTTTGGAAACCACTGTAGGGTATTCTGAGGAATACTGTGGTACTGAATGATTGCCATATACTGTGTTTTATTTTATTTACAGTTAACAGTTCTTCAAAAGAATACCTTGGTACCATCATGTACAATATTATCAGATATTATAGTACACTTTACTATAGCAAAGCTGCATTTCCAGTTACGGGACGATGCTATAGTTATGTATTCAGCGCATCCCTCTTTCTCTCAGGCAGGTTGTTTCACGCACCGCAGGCTTCACCCTTTTACTACCACTTGGCGAAAAGTCATCGGTCTGCGCGCCAATCGCCAGCACAACCGGGAAAAGACATCAATCACGGTCCGGCTCTGACGCAAGCTGCGCCCCATAATGAGATTTTGCCTGTCTTGACATTGTGCATGAGAATCAATCCCCTCCCTCTGCATTTTATCTTTCCGTCACACACACACGTGCCTCCATGACTCATTTTCAGGTGGATTTCTGTCTGCTTGTGACAGTCACACAAATTTTGCTCTGTCAGGGAACACGTTCCTAAAGTGACTCGCTCTTTCTCTCTTTCCACAATCCAGGACACCACTGGGAGCCCTTGAGCAACTTAACACACACACACACACACACACACACACAAACACAAACTCGTCTTGCAGTCTCCAGAAGAATGTTTGATCTTTATAGGTTTTTCAATGCTTACTGCATAAAGGAATAGTTCAAGCTCTCTCTTAATACAAAATAATCATTTTTATTAAAGAATTATTAGCATGCAAAATGGCTGCTTGCATCTGTCAAGCTCCAATAAAGCGGTGAACTTGTTTTAAAAGTGATCCATTCAACTATATTCCATGTCTTCTCAAGTCTTAAAATGTGTTGCATGAGGAACAGAACCAAATCTAAGTCGCTATTTACTAGTAAACTTCTCATATTGTTGTCAGTGACGTTTGGTCTCAAGAACCAATGATGCTGTTTGATGTCACTGACGTCACTTGTAGTCTGTTCCTCACACAAAGCTCTCAAAAGGCTTAGAAATAGTACTTTTTGAAGTAATTATATGTTTTTTTTGGTCCTTTATGGAGCTTGACAGATATAGGAAAAAGCTTTTTTCCTTTTCCACAGAAAAAAAAAAAATACAGCATTCAAGCTTTAAAATCTTATCTTGAGAATAATACTCTCAAGTGCAAAATGAATTTATAATGACTCAAAAATAAGACTTTTATCTTTTCTGGTGCATTTAAATTTTGCAATGGTAAATTCCTGATTAAAAACTCAAATTCCACCCTAACACAGTCCTATTTAATTAGTAAAAACCTCATAAACACAAATATAGGTGTGTTTGCATGTTAATTAGTACCCCTAACTTCATTGCCTTTGATAAATGTTTTTTTTTTTTAAATCTGACTAAACTGACATACAAGCGTGATTACAGAAATAGTTTGATGCGTTTTGCATGCTTTGCATAATTTCACGTTACGATCTTCAAGGGGAAAAAAATGAATCACAAGCGAAACGCTATAAATAGCTATAAATCAGGTTCGACGCCGCTTTTAATAAGAAGCGTTCACACGGGATGCGTTGTGCTGTTTTTAATTATGAATTCATGTACACATGCATAGGATTTGCGTTGCATTCGTAACATGACATGTTATGTTAAAAATACAAACTTTTTTAAAATGCAAACGCAACAACGCGTCGGTGTCGTGATCGTTCCCTTGCAGCTAAAGTTGATTTAACGCTTTAGACTCGTGCGTAAAGCTACAGAAAATCTCAATCACTTACCGACTGTATGCGACTCCAGATTTCTGAACGCGTGAACGCGGATCTTCCTTTAGCGTTTTTCTTTCTCTCCTCACAATGCAGCAGCAGCGGCCGCGTCTCTCTGCAGCACTTGAGGAAAAGCTGAGAAGAAGTGATGGAGAGAGGGAGAGAAGGAGGGAGCGAGAATAGTTGTATCGCGGGCAGCCCCGCTGAATGTGACGCGACGCGGGGCGGGGGAGCGGAATGAGCGCGTTAGGATCATAGTGAGTATATACTGTGACTGTATGCGTGGATACGAACACGAACACCCCCACCCACCCGTGACGCATTGCTCTTTCTCCGCGAGTCACGATTCTCTGGCGGCTGTGGGGCTTTTTCCTGCTTTTGTTGGAGTGACTCGTGTTTCAGTGTTTTTAACTTTCTGCTCTTTCCCGACACTCACGCATCAGCGGTACAGTCAGAAAAAACTGCGGCACTGGGGTGCTGCACGAGACTCGTCGTGATTGAATGGAACTCTCCATGGTGCTGAAGAAAACAGAAAACATGCAGAACAAACCCCACAGATCAGATCCATGTGAAACAGACACTAGAGAACTAGACAGAGCCATACAGATCAGACTTGCACAGAATAGATAGAAAGATCATGCCACAGAACCACATAGATGCATAAAAACAGACCCAACAGAACTACATAGATCAGATTTACAGAACACTAAATAGATCTACTAAGAACCACACAAAACATCCCACAGAACCACATAGCTCAGATGCATATAAAACAGACCCCACAGAACCACAGATCAGATTTGCACAGAATAGATCTACTCAACCACATAGATCAGATTTGCACATAATAGCTCGCAGAACGTCCGATAGAACCATATAGATCAGATTCAAATAAAACAGACCCTACAGAACAGATTTACACAGATTAGATCTACTCAGAACCATACAAAACCATATACATCAGATTATTGTAAAACATACCTGACAGAACAAACCCTACAGAAACACATAAATCAGATTTGCACAAAATAGATCCACAAACAAACCTTACAGAACCACACAGATCAGATCCATACAGAACTACAAAGAACCACATAGATCAGATTCACATAAAACAGACCCTGCAAAACCACATAGATCAGATTCACATAAAACAGACCCTGCAAAACCACATAGATCAGATTTACATAAATCAGACCCTGCAAAACCACACAGATCAGATTTACACAGAATAAATCTACTCAGAACCACATAAACCACATAGATCAGATGCATAATAAAACAGATCCAACAGAACAAACCCTATACAGAATTACATAAATCAGATTTGCACAAAACAGATCTACTCAGGACTAAACAGAACCACATACATCAGATTTAAGGAGAATAGATCTACTCAGAACTACACAGAACCACATAGATCAGATCCATTTAAAACGGACCTTGTAGAATAGATCCACTTAGAACTAGTCAGAACAAACCGTACAGAACCACATAGATCAGATTTACGCATAATAAATCCACTTGGAACTACACAGACCATCAAACAGAACCACATAGATCAGATTCATATAAAAAGACCCCACAGAACTACATAGATCAGATTTACACAAAATATAGACCTGCTCAGAACCACACAGAACAAATAGATCAGATTCATATAAAACAGACCTTACAGAACCACATAGATCAGATTTACACTAAATAGACCTACTCAGAATCACACATAACAAACCCTACAGAACCATATATCAGATCCATATGAAACAGATCTACTCAGAACCAGATCCATATAACAGATCATATCCAAATCTATATCATAGATCAGATTCCTATAAACAGACTCTGTAGAACTACACAGAACTGATCTTACAGAAGCAGAAAGACTGTAACCACACAGATCCCTAACCACTACGAACAGGAGAATATGGAAGCAAACGTTCATGATCGCTTCCCCTCCGACCCGTGACGTCAGCTGGGATCAGAAGCTCCAGAGTTTCAGCTGGAGTTCACAGCACTGACTCGAACAGGAGTTCTGATGGGTTTTCAAGTCAATATCCATTAACATCACAAAGACATAAAATGAAGACGAGACGCATGTGTGAAAAGAGTCCCTGCCTCGAGGAAGGTTTTCTGTTTTATTTAGAGCTAAAACGGTTCCCTGGAGAGCTGTTGGGAGAGAAATCCATCTCACATCCTATCCGGCCTCTCCACCCGCACGGAAAGAACCACCCCAAACTCTCTGAATGATCCTCTCCTCCTCTTGGAAATCTTGAGAATCAAAAGAGGGCTGAAGATGCAGGAAGGAAGAGTGCAGGGTTCCCTGCTCATTCTAATGGCCTCAATAAACATGCTAATGCACTTGCATTCGCATCCAACACCAGCTGTTTAGAGGTTTTCAGCTGAAATGGGCACTAATAAAGTTTCCTACTCTCTTACCATTCAAGAAACTTTACTGGCACAGTAAAAAAAGCTTTACATTGCCAAAGCTTTAGTAAGATTATAATGTATACATATACAGATTAATAGTTGAGTTTTTTTCAGTGACTGATTTAACTAAATACTGCATATATATAGTGCAGTAACTGCATTATATACACAGAGATCAATTAAATGTATTATTTTTATAAAATTAAATTTATATAAAATATAACATTTTTATAAAAATAATTAATTTAATTTATCATTTCAGGAATTATAGTATAATTTCAGCAATATAAACTGTTGGAATTATTTGTGAATCAATCATTTCTGAATGATTACTTTAAAATTGTAACAAATAAAAATATAATAAATATTAAAAAGTAAAAAATAAAAATAAATATAAAATAAAATATTTTCTAAAAAGTATATATATATATATATATATATACATGTGTGTAAAATTGACAATTTCAGGAATTCAAATTGTTAGAAGAATTATCATTTCAATTATCATTAGAACACACACGCATATACAGTAATTAATTAATTTAATTAATAATTATAATTTCAGCAATATAAATTGCTGCAGTTATTTGTTAATAATTTCTGAATAATTACTTTTAATAATAAAATATTTTTTAATAGTAAAAATATATTTTGAAAAGTTTTTAGAAATGTATATATAGACACATTGGTAATAATATATTGGTCTATCACTACACATAATATAATTTAATACTGCGCACGGACATAATGTGATTCAGTATATGCACATGGATATTCGATATAATTCAATAAAAACTTAATTGTGCTCAATATTGTGCTCACATGCATACATATTTCCAGATAGCTGTGGTTTCACTGATGACCCTATAATAATTAGTATGCTCTCTTTGATTTGAATAACTCCGCCTCTAATACACTTAAGACTTTTCCTGTGAGTGTGAGAGGGCGGCATGTTGCCATGGAGATGACATATTGATCAGACCCTGGAGCAAAAGTTTGTGGGACAGAAATCTGGCGGTCCCTTGAGTGAGAAAGTGATGATCAGATCATCCACAAACATCATTTGACCAAAGGAAAACTAACAAAAACATCTAAAAGGCTCAAATTACCACTGAACATCCATTAAATTCACATACACACACACACACACACACACACACACAGGTAGATAGATATGCTTGTATCGTGGTACATTTTCCAGCACTGAAAAAAGTAAAGTTTTGTAAATATCAACACAATGTTCTGAAATCTCTCTACATTATTATCTGGACATGTAATATCGGTTTTAATTGATATGCAATTACATGCATCAGTGGGCGTCTAATTTCATGCAAATAACCTGGAAAACAGGGAGCTGTTAGTAATGTGTGTGCGTGTGTGAGTGTGTGAGAGAGAGAAACGGTTATGGATTCATATTTTAGTTAAAAGTGTCTTAATGGTGGATTTATTTCTCAGGAATATGCAGCTTTTGTCTTCTCAAGACATTAACTGATGGACTGGAGTGGTGTGGATTACTTGTGGATTATTGTGATGTTTGGACTCTCATTCTGACGGCACCCATTCACTGCAGAGCATCCATTGGTGAGTGAGTGATGGAATGCTACATTTCTCCAAAGCTGATGAAGAAACAAACTCATCTACATGTTGGATGGCCTGAGAGTGAGCACATTTTCAGCCAATTTTCATTTTTTGGGTGAACTATTCCTTTAAAGCTTGCTGTTGGTAGGCAGAGAACCTAAAGCCTCCTTAATGGTAAAAACCACTGTATTTGTAGTCTTGGTGACTTATTGCTTTATTATAAATATAGAAGAAATATGAAACGCTGACATTGGCTGGACCTAGAGAAAGGACTTCTTACGGTGAGCCTCCACACATGCTCTATTTTTCTCTGGCTGTCTGATGTAATTAACCTTGCCATCTCCTCTATCGCTCTCAGTCTGACCCAGAGAGCGGCTGATTTTAGCTTCTCAGTCAGCGGTAACATTTCACATCCTCCTTAAGTGCTGTTCTTACTGTGAGTGTCTGTCCCCAATGTTATCTGTGAAACACAGAGCTGGGTTTTAGTGTGCCAAAGCTGTAATCAGTGCAGCACGGGTCAAAGGTCAAAGGAGAAATGAGATGTGTGAATTTAGTCTAGTTAAATCAATGGCAGACAGGGGGCGGAGCTAAATGGGAAGTGGGAGGGGCATTTCTTTGAAAACCTGTTTGGAAACCAAGGACCTCATTAATAAAAATGTGCGTTTAAATGATTCTAAATGTAAATGTATGACAATTTCCTTTAATTTATAAAACAGCCATATACACAAAAAATGCATCTCATCTCTATAAATTGCTGTTAATTTCTGGGGTCAGTAAAGATTTACATTTCAAATAAATGCTGTTCTTTTGAACTTTCTATTCATCGAAGAATCCTGAAAAATAAAATGTATTATGGCTTCCACAAAAAATATGAAGCAGCACAACTGTTTTCAACATAATAATAATCAGAAGTGTTTCTTGAGCAACAAATCAGCATATTAGAATGATTTCTGAAGAATCACGTGACACTGAAGACTGGAGTAATGAAGCTGAAAATTCAGCTGCGCATCACAGGAATAAATTATATTATAAAATAAATTTACATAGAAAACAGATATTTTAAATTGCAATAATATTTCACAATTTTACTGTATTCTTAATCAAATAAATGCAGCCTTGGTGAGCAGAAGAGACTTTAAAGTGTTTTAAAATCGTACAAATCCCATAGTTTTGAACGCTAGTGTATATGTGTGGTGCTTGAAGACAATCATGATGGATTTGTGTGGGAATTCCCTGTCTTTGCCTGTGGATCTTATCTGGCAGGGAAACACTCAGAGGAATCATTTCATTCAAGGCCGAGAAAGCTGACATAATGCCGAACTGCCCTCTGTGAATTATTCAAAGGACGGATTTGCGTCTCTTTCATCATTTGAGCTTCCAACAGCGAGCGCAGACCTGCTGCCGACCGTGCTTGTGTGTGTGTGTGTGTGTGTGTGTGAAAGAGATTCGTGAGAAACACAGACGCTTTCAGAGACGGAAATGTGGCGTGAATGTGACATGAAAGTGTGTGTGCTGGAAAAGCCTGAAAACTCTAATGAATGACGTCCATCGGCGGATGTTATTTTCAAGTGCCGCCCCACTTGAACTAATTCACTTCACTTTGGACTGAAAACAATCTCTTCAATACCTCAGTTGTTCTGGACTATAGACTATATTTATCTCCATTTCTGTCTCTCGGTTGAATAGCATCTGTTTTCACCTCAGGGTTCGGTCGTCACGCTTACAGCTCTTATCTGAGCATGAATAGACAAGCGAGCGGCTCTTTCATAGTCCAGCCGTGCAAACGCTCACGTGAACATCTCCACATTTCCACAAATGACCTGCTTAGTGCTGTAGCGAACCGGCAGTCACATGACAGGTGTGACAACACGAGCGGACAGGAGTGGGCGGGTGTTGTCCTCATGTGTCAGTCATCACTGTGATGCCTAAACTGTTACTGTGTTTCTGTCGCATGCGATCTTTTACTGTGGTAAATGAAGCAATCATAGTTCGGTCAGATGCCACACTGACATGCTTTATTGTGAAGGACAATTAACTGTATGTCGTTTCAATGTTTTCAGTTCGTCAGTCTTACAGTACCAGTCAAATATTATATAATAATTAAGATTTTTTTTTAGGTTTGTTAAAAGAAGTCTCATCAAGGCTGCATTTTTTTAATCAGTTTTTGAAAGAGTATTATAATTTAAAATAGCTGTTTTCTATGTGAATATATTGTAAAGTGCAATTGATTCAGTCTTCAGTGTCACATGATCCTTCAGAAATCATTCTAGTATTTGCTGCTCAAGAAATCTTTCTGATTATTATCAATGTTGAAACCAGTTGTGCTGCCCAATATTTTTGAGATATGATGCTGAAAATACAGCTTTGATCACAGAAATAAATTACATTTTAATATATATTCATATATAAAACAGTTATTTTAAATTGTAATAACATTTCACAAATTTTACAGTAATTGTCATCAAATAAATGCAGCCTTGATGAGCAGAAGAGACTTCTTTCAGAGCATTAAAAAAAATCTAAATTATTCCAAACTTTTAATGGTATAGCGTATCCTAATCCTTATCCAGTAATCCAGAACAACTAAAACTATTTCTAACTATTATATAAAAATAACAATATATTGACAGTCCAAGTTTCTGTAAATAAAAAAGTAGCTTAATCATCATTAAAACTGAGGAACCAGAATCATGTTATTTATATGAAGATTTGTTTAGTTCACCCGATGACAGATCTGGTGTTGTCAGACGGCTATAGTCGTCGTCTCGGGTCAGGGACGTGCCGTCAAACACCTGGCACAGGTGTGGGTGTGTGTTTGCAGACATCAGGTGCGGCTCTGTCAATATAACGTGAGATCTGAGGAACAATGAGCTGGAAAAGCCATCAGCATTCGGCACACAAACGTCTGCTGCATCACAGGTGAGGAGAAAAGAAACAGAGAGAAAGACTGAGTGCTAGAGGAGGTAGATCTTCCTCTTGCTGCCATCTCAGTTTACCTCTGCGGATAATAAATGACTGCTGACATTGATGTTAATTGGCTTTTTTCTCCACCGAACAGAAGCCTGTGTGTGTGTGTGTGTTTGTGTGTGTGTGTGTGTGTGAAGAAATCAGGACTATAACGCTCTCTTCCTCCACAGCGTTTGTAAATCATGTTTTACTTTACTAAGTGATCAGATGCACAATTTTCACCAGAAAAAAGGTGAAAACAAATCAATGAATAAATACTGAAGGACACAAGTCATGTTTACAGACCATAAGATTATAGCAAACACCTAGCAACCACCCAAAACACCCTAGCAATACCATAAAAACAGTCATAACACCTTAGCAGCCACATAGCAACACAATAAAACCACTCTGAATACCTTAACAACCACAAAGTAACATAATAAAAACACTTAAACCACCTTAGCAACCACATAGCAACATTAAAAACCCTTCGGAACACCTTAGCAATAATGTAGCAATGCCCTGGCAACCACTCAGAACACCTAGTAACCATCTAGCAAGCAATGAAAAAAACAATTTAGAACACCTAGAAACCACATAGCAACAATAATAATAAAAAAAACCTTTGGAACACCTTAGCAACCAAATAGCAACAATAAAACCCCTCAGAACACCTAGCAACCACATAACAACACATTAAAACCACTCAGAACACATAGCAACAAAAAACACTTCAGAACACCTAGCAACCACACAGCAACGCCATGGCAACCACTAAGAACACCTAGCAACCACATAGCAACACAATAAAACCACTCAGATCATATAGCAACCACATACCAACAATAAAAACCCTTCAGAACACCTAGCAGCCACATAGGAATGCCCTGGCAACCACTCAGAACATCTAGCAACCATAAAGCAACATAATAGAACTACTCAGAAGACCTAGTAAAAAAAAAAAAAAAATTATATATATATATATATATATATATATACCACTGATAAACGCTAGAATCAGAATTCTGGATACATAACATGTACAAATATAGTTTTTATTCTCCAGAATAACAAAATATCCTTTATTTTTATCTGCATCCTTTCTTTTCAGATTAAATACTGAAATATTTAGAATCTTATCTGCAAAAAAATGTTGAAGGTGTTTGCCTGTACAAAAGTTGCTGCCACAATTTCAGGGTGGTTGCTAGGGCGTAGCTAAGCAGTTGTTAGGGTGTTCCAAGTAACAGTGGTAACAGTAAAATGGTTAAAGATTTGTTCCAACCCTGAGTATGAGCATTGTGATTTTTGTGTGTAAATGCTCTCAATATGCTACCCACATCATCTTTAAATAGGATTTGATTCTGAGCTCCATTTCCTCATATAACCATATATGGAGGTTAATGGTGAAGTGCGTTACTGCGTTAAGCTCTAATGTGTCATTTAGCTGAAGCTTTTACTCCCACACACACGGAATCCCCACTCTGCAGCGTCTGATTTGCCGTCTGGAGACACATGACAGGTTTGCGGCGTGAGTCGTGAGTGGAGGAGGGAAGCCCACCCCGAAGGGGCTGACACAGCTCTGTGTGTGTATGTGTGCTTCAAACACTGATGGGTTTCTCAGTGATGACACATAGTTTCTATCATCTTTGTGCTGATAGACTGTGGTAATATCGCATCTCTTCTTATGTTCAGAGGCAGAACCATCATCTCTACATTGAGCTATAATGATGGGACAAAGAGATTGCATTCGTGTAAAAGGAAATAGCTCATCTGAAAATGATCATTATTTACTCGTTTCAAACCAATGTGGCTTTCCGTGGATCACAAAAGGAGACGTTTTGACGAATGTTCACGCTGCTCTATTGATCGTGGATGGATCATGTGCTCAGTTCAGCTAAAAGTGAAAACTGTGTCATCATTTACTGTAGTTTTGGGAAGTGCAACTTATTTTCTCAAATCTTTTATGTCCTAATGCATTCCAAGTAACATTTTACATGATTTACACACATTTTAATAAACATCCATGTAGTCCCATTAGTTAACATTAGTTAATCCATATCTAATAATGAGCAATGCTTTAATGACGTATAAATGTCGAAATTAGCATTAACTAAGATTCTGTTTTTATTGTCAGTTCATGTAAACTATTGTAGGCATCTACCTTTACATCTCGCAATTCTGACAATTTCCTCCTTTTTTCTCAGCATTGCGAGATATAAACTTGCAAATGCAAGTTTTAAAATCAGAATTGCATGATGTAAAGTCATGAGTCTTTTTTCCCCGAATAGGACTTTATAATTCGCAACTGGGAGTTTATATCTCACAATATCTCAGAATTGCGAATAAAAAAATCAGAATTGTGAGATAAAAAAAAAATCACAATTTACTTTTTTATTTTTTATTCAGTGGCAGAAACAAGCTTCCATAAGTATCTATAATGAAAAGTGTAAAGCGTTACTAAAATCTCATTTAGTCACCAATTTTTGGTTCATCTCAAATCAGACATGAAAGAAAGGCCGCTAACTCAAGACTAACTTGACCGCTTTGAAGGAATTTACTAAAAACACCAAGCAAATGAAAAGGACTAAAGTTGAGAAGAATGAATTCAGCTTGTTTTATTTCTGAAGTGTTTTTAAATCAGGATTCATTATGAAACAGCACTATGCAAGACAGAGTGTTTTATATTCAGCACATGCAAATGGAGTCAATGCTAAAATCAAGCTGCTAGAACACATCACGGCGCACACGCACCTCGCATTAATGGTGTTTTTAATGCTTTTAAATGGTCACAACATGCTTGCTGAGTCTCAATAAACACTGAAACAAACACAATACAGCTATAAAACAGAAACAGTGTTCATGAGCTCCCTGTAGAAGAACCAAAACCTCAGAGGACCAAAGAACGAATCGGAAAAACCTATAATATTATTATAATCTCTAAAAAGAACCATATAGCCAAGTCAAAATGATAAGTTAAATGGTAATTTGCTCATCTTATCAACAAACAAAATAATTACTTTTATTTTGTACTTTTATTTTGATTGTGCTTTTGTATGAAACCCTATATATTCTGAACACAAGGTGGCGCTGTCTTAAAATTTCTCAGGTGACTTCAACACATGTTGTCGATGATCTCTACCAATTTTCGACCCAATTATTCAAAGCATTTCAAAATGGCGAACAAATGATTTGTTTGATCCCAGCAAAATCAATGCATTACCCCAAAAATCCGTAAACACCAAAAATGTAAATTTAGTAAATGTCTTTGACTTCTTTAAGGGTTTAATCTGGAAAAATGAACAAAATTTAGTTCTTGGTTGTTTACCAGGGAATCCAGGACTGTCAGGCCCAAAATTATCATCCAAATTTGTCTCACCACATTAAAAAAGGCATAAACAAAGGCACAGTAAACAATTCCGGTGGACTAAGGGTCTGGCTGCCATGTTTTCTGGCTGTCTGCTGTCAAACAGAAGTCTAATTACGGAGCTGGAACACAAATGCTGACGGACTGGACCAGATCGGAGTGGGTGGCAGCGTCTGCAACTGTTTTTGTATTCTCATTGGCTGAGTTTACAGACGTTTTTAGATGCTACTGAAGAGTCAGAAAACTCTGATAACAATGCCATACGCTGCCAAACCGTTTGTGTTAAGATTAAACTTGGCAGATACACTGAGTGAATGAAGAGTGGATGCAATCAAAAATAGTTTAATAGAGAGAAAAAAATTACTAAAAGAATAAAAATACAAATTGTCATCATTAACCCTCATTGTTATTCCAAACCTGTACGACTTTCTTCTGTCAAACACAAAATCTAATTCTTTAAAGAGTATCCCGGCAACTCTTCCATATAAACTCCCAAAGCATCATAAAATGATCATATTATTATCAATATAATGCAATTAAAAAGAATGCAAATCACCTTTGCATTATATTCCAAGTCTAGTGACATCTAAGAGCTTACTGACTACTAATATTTACATTTAGTCATTCAGCAGATGCTTTTATCCAAAGCAACTTACAAATGATGATCAAAACAAAACAAAAGAGCAATAATATGCAAGAGCTATGGCAAGTCTGGTTTAGCCTAACACTGTACACATAACAAGGTTTATATATATCTCACAAAACAAAAACAATAGAGGCAGCTAGAGAGAGAGCAAGTGTTAGAGGGTCAAGCCAACAAACAGATAAATTAGAATTCAGAGTGCTAGAGTTAGAGGGTCAAATAAAGATGAAATAAAGAAATAAATAATATAATTCATTATATATTTTAAAAGAAAACAATTATTTTAATTACAAAGACAGAACAGGAAACAAAAATGATGAACTGTCAGATAAAAACAATGGCATCGTCAGACAGTTATTAATATCAAGTGTTTTTTTTATACTCTAAAGATATGATTCATTTATTAGGAGCATGGAGGCGTGTTGGTGACCTACTTGGCGTTGAATCTGTGCTGGAAAGAGCGAGAAATGCTGATCAATATGCTGCAACACAACAGATGATATTATCCATCAAAACGCTCATTCGTGTGAATAATGACCTGATACAGACACACAAGCGCTCTTAATGATGGATAGACAGACTTTAATATGACCTGAACTCATTGTGAAAAACATGCTAACCTCATTAGTTCATCAGCTTTTGTTTGTTCATGTCTATTTTATTTTTAACATCATGTCTTATATTTCATACCAGTGTTATTTTAGTATAATTGAGATATTATAGTTTTTTAAAATAGTTTCAATTAGTTTTTATTTTAATATTTTCTGTTTCTGTTTTTATTTTAATTTGTGTTAGTTTTTTGTTCGCTTTGTTCATTCATATTATTTTAATTGTTTCAAAACAGTGTACTATTATAGTTTGTATTTATATTTGTTTCTAATTTTATATTTTCTGTTTAATTTTAATTAAAGTTTTAGTACTTTTTGTTTGTTTGGCATTTTTATTAGTTTTTTATATCTATATGAATTTGATAGATATTATTATATTTATATTTTTATGCCTATATAGTTTTTATTAATTTTATTTCAGTTTAATATTTTAATTATTTTAGTACATCAAAATAATTTGTTTCTTGTAAGGAAAACAACAATTATGGAGTATGTTTACAAGAAAATACTATTTCACTAATGCAATTTCAGTTTTTCTGCTTACTAATTGAATGTTTAATTCAATGTTATTTTGCCGTTTCTATGCAATTATTTGTGAATTAAGTTTAAAATAATAGCGGAAAACTGTTTCAAAGTAAATTTTTGTTCAGTGAAGTTTTTATTTCAGTTGTAGATTTAGTTATTTTGTGTTCTTGGGAACTAGCTGAACTAAAATATATCTGTTTATATTTTATTTCAGTTAACATGTATTTTATTGCAAGTATTATGTTTATTTTAAGTAAAATGTTTTTTTTTTTTATGGTTTTAGATTTAGTTTACAATAGCAACCCTGGCACAATCAACGTGTATCTTGTAAAAAAACAAATACTCCAATAATCTTCAAAAAAAAAAAAAAATGTTTACAGTACAAGTCAGTCCTACAGAGAGAAATGGATAGCCTGAGGGAAAAAACAAACAGAGGGAATGAGAAATAAGTGAGACAGAAAAGCAAGCAGATGTTGAAGTGCACTGTGTTCACAGTGTGTTTGAGCGACGTGCTGCCGCTGGCGATTGTGATACCACAACACACGAAAAATACTTTCATCAAAAGAAAATTCCCACGGCCAGTATGTGCATTTGAAGCGCTTTATTTGATGTGCATGGGCTGCGGAGGAGTCATGATGAGCACAGGAGAAAGGGAACTCTTCCACACAGTGCTGCTGAAGGCCTCTGGTGTTTCTCAGCAGGTGAGGATCGCTTCTGTTATTGCACGGCATAAAAGACTCGAGCAAATATCAGAGAAGACGAGGCCTGTTTCTTCAACATGCAATCTGTTATTTCTGTTGCTATGAGTCTAATAGTGGATGCCAAAAATAAACATGCTGGAAAAAAAATGTTTGCATCATTATTGCTCATAATTAAGACCACAGAAAGGAACCATTTAGCAAACAACATACAACAACTGCATAGAAACACACTATAACAACACTAGCAGCCATCTAACACAACACAACAAATGAATCTCAATAAGTTATCTTGAGATTAAATGGTGAAAAATGTTGTTTTTCAAAGTTATAAAGTTGTAAAAAATTATTGAAGTATTTACAACAAAATACTATTTCAGTCTTTTTGCTTCAAAATTTCATGTTTAATTCAATGTTACATGCCATTTCTTCTTTTAAGTCATAATTGATTCAAAATAGTGTTATAGTATTATAGTTTTTATTAATATTTTGAATTAGTTTTTAATTTTATATTTTCTGTTTTCATTTTAATTTTAGAATTTTTTTAAATGTCTATATAGTTTTTTATTCATTTTTATTCCAGTTTCATTCAAGATAAACTAAATGTAAAAAGAAAATAAAAAAAATAAAAAATAAAAATTTAAACAATGTAAAAAAAAATAAAACTTTTTCATTTATATTTTTTTTATTGCAGTTAAGTTTATTTATTTCAAGAAACAAAACTTTTTAATGCTTTTTAATGTTTTTTTTTTCAATATGAATTCTACACCATTTATCGAAGTTGTAAATGAAACAAAGATTATTGGAGAATGTTTACAAGAAAGCACTCTTTAAATGACTATTTCAAAATTTCATGTTATTTTCAGTTTCTTTGTATAACTTGTGAAATAAGCTTGAAGTAATAATCGAGTGTAGCGTTAGTTCTGGCAGGTCGTGTTAGTCAAGCTCGCGTCAGCTGACTCTCAGCTGATCCCCATCTACCTAGGAATACGACACCTATCTAAGCATCCATATATAAGGTCGTCAATATTATCAGCAGTCTTCGCATTGCTCAATAGCAAATTACCCTCCTCCATCCCCAACTCCTCCTCTGTCAGTCAGGGTCCAGCCTTCTGATTTTGAATCAGACAAATTAAAAAATGTGTACATAAAATTACTGAACTTTTTAACAAATGTGCAATACTTTTGCTGGTTCTGTTCTGTTTACCCTGGGAGGTTATCGCTGTTCTCCCTGCTCTCATCCATGCTAGGCTGCCTTGTCCAGAACTGAACCATTCCACCAATCCAAACTATAAGCTAATTGTCAATTATCTTTGATGATAGTGGTCCTGACAGAAGTAGAAAATTGTTTCAAAATCCATTTTTGTTTAGTGTAGTGACTCATTTGTGTTTGTTTATAAACTTCTAAAGGAATTTTAGAAGAAACATCTGAGAAATTGATTCTTGAATGAAGCATGACTAAGAATTTCCAGTAAATGTATTATAAAATAGCAGAGTCTGAACATTAAAATTCTTCTGTTTCTATCAAGATTTTATTCCCACTTTCACTCTCTCCTCATCCATTAGCAGATGGCTCAACACACACACAAGCGCGCACACACACGCGCACGCACACACACACACACACACACACACACATGCGCGCACACACACGCGCACACACACACACACACACACACACACACACCTACCTACCTCTCTCTTGATTTATATCAGTTTCAAATGCTTCATGAAAACAACTATCTTTGGTTTTCACTGACGATCAATGTTCAAAACAATCTGAGTGAACAAAATTAACAACAAAAGCTGTTTACCGTTTTCATGAGGGCATCAACAAGTGGCTCCGTACTGAAGACCAAAAAGATCTCCATGGCAACCAGGCATGAGGGAACGTTCTGATTCCAGAGGGACGGATGGAAGATGCTAATTCTGATGCTAATTCAGTGTGCGGCTCAAACGTGTTGAGCTGAGGTGTGATGATCAGAGCAAGATCTTCATCTTCTGGACCAGAAAAACCCCACAGACACACACATGGAGGAATCATGTTTCGTGTTGTGTTTTGAATATGAATAGAGAACACAGATGCCAATAAATGATTTCTGAAGGATCATGTGACACTGAAGACTGGATGCTGAAAATTCAGCTTTGATCACATGAATACTGTTTTTGTTTTGTTTTTACGGTTTTTACTGTATTTTTGATCAAATAAATGCAGCCTTGGACTTCTTTCAAAAACATTAAAAAGTCTTACTGACCAAAAACTTGTATCATATATATACAGATTAATTTGTTCAGTTTTTATAGTTGTAAGACCATCAGAACATTTAAATATATAGTATATATATTTGCAAAAAGGCCTAACATTACCTAAATTGCTGATGTTGAGTTAAAAAAGTTAAAGTTGTATCAGCTTTAATGCACTTTTTAAAATAAAAAAAGCAGTCAAATGCCAAAAAGTAGTAAAAAAAAATGTAAAAAAAAAAAAAAAACTTTTTTAAATAAATGAATAATTTTTTCCCCCTATAAAATCTGTAATTTTCTGCCACTGTTTGGATGCAGTAAAACACTCACAGATGTAATAGAAAACAGTAGAAATCTGGTTCATGTCTGCATATTTCTTGTCACTGGCCATAATCACCAATCATAATTCAAGATAATCTAGACAAGGATATTGAAACTATCCAAAGTTCTGTTAATTCTAAAGCAGTGAAAACTGCATCTATTCATTCTATGTGTCCTCTTAATGTGAAAAAACATGGTTAAGTTAAACCATATGATTAATAATGAAAATGGGCTGAGAATTGAACAAACAATTGTAATCTGGCTTTAGATTCAGACAGGAATTATGTGTTTATGGCTGTTTTTCTGCTGATTAAGGAAGAATACAAGACTTCTTAAACAAATAAATGGTCATCGAAAGCAAAACTGCTACAAAATGCATGATATTTTGTGAGAAAGTGTGAAACTGCCACTATTTTTGCAATCAGCAGCTCAAAATGAGTAAGAAATATGTACTGATTTCATTCAGCAGACATGACACAGAGCAACAGTTGAGGGCGGGTGGGTGTGTGTATGACAGAATCACAGCAGGGTTCCTGACGGTATTTGGGGTCAGAAGAGCGTCTGTGATGAAGTGGGGGTGTTTGACACGGAGCCCAGGGCCACACACATACACACACACTAGCGTCACGCATGATCACGCTAATGCTGCAGTTTCACTCGCAGGAATCTCCAGAGGTCTGTGGACTGTCCACACGCATTAGGAAAACCAGATCACTGCGGGAAAACTCAAAGCCTTCAGCTCTGGAGGAAACACTGCATGAAGATCAGCCACAGGAAGTGAGAGAGCGAGAGAAGGTGATACCATGGTACTGAACCAATTACAAAAAGTACCATAGTATTACCATAGTATATGTCCTAAAACATAATTTTTTGTGCTTTTTCCTTCTATTTTCATCTAAGTTACGTATGAATTACATATACATGTTATATGTAATAAAATGTAAAATATATAGAATGTAGGCTAATATACAGTATATAAAAGTTTGGAGTCAATAAGATAAGAAATTAACATTTTTATTCAGCAAGGCTGCATTATATTGATAAAAAGTGACAGTAAAGACATTAATAATGTTACAAAAGATTTATATTTCAAATAAATGCTGTTCTTTTGAACTTTCTATTCATCAGAGTCAAATAAAATGTATCACAAAAATATGAACAAAAATTATACACTACATTGATAATAATCAGAAATGTTTCTTGAACAGCGAATCAGAATATTAGACTGATTTCTGACGGATCACATGACACTGAAGACTGGAGTAATGATGCTGGAAATTCAGCTGCGCATCACAGAAATAAATTATACATTTGAACATATATTCACATAGAGAACAGTTATTTTAAATTGTAATAATATTTAACATTTTACTGTATTTTTGATCAAATAAATGCAGCCTTGGTGAGGATTAAGAGACATTTGTTCAAAAACATTTAAAAAATCTTACCCACCACAAACATTTAAACTGTAGAGAAAACACACACTTATCTCTCTCTCTCTATATATATATTTAAATAAAGAATAGTGATGATATATAAAAATATATAGAAATATAAAATAAATTTTTTAAACATTTATTTGTACATTTCCATCAGAAAAATTCTGAAAATGTAAATATATAAAATAAAAATCTAAAAAAATATATAGTTTAAAATTTTTATGTTCCAATCAAAATTTTCAATGCAAACAAGATATAAATATAAATCTAATGTTTAATATATATAAATATATAATATAAATAAGATACCTGCCTAGGGCGGCTATAAATAACAGCAGAATTTATATAGCCTGGAAAACGGTGTTGAAAAGCGTTCTGGCCTCTGTGACCGCATGTCTTGTTTTTTAATTTCATTAGTGTCTGGTCTTTTACTGAAAGAGGCTCATGGCTCTATAATATCTGTACCTCCATCAGCTCAGTCAGAGGGGCTGTAATGGGCTGCCATCCCAGAACACACACACACACACACACACACACACTGGAGGTAAATGTGAATCTCTTGATCAGGTTTCTGCTGGGTTTGCACTACAGTGTTGGCGTCCTGCAGGAATGCCATATGGGAGCTGCCGCAGATTTTAGCTGCTCGCGGCGTGTGGGTCATCAGAACACTGTCGACTACAACATATGCACATCATATGTGATCATTAGCCCAAACAGACCTTACGCTGACACTGCAACCACAAGCCTGTGTATATACTGCATTATATAGACATTCAAATGCATTCATAACGACTAATAATCAGTTGCCTGTTCCTGTGAATAACTGTCACATAGCTTTAATGCACAGTCCTTAATTAAAATGCATTAAAAACACGATTAACTCACAAATTTTCGTGTCAGCATCAAGTTTTATGCACTATATCATATTAAAGGATAGTTCAGTGAAAAACATAATATACCTTTAAATTTTCAAGAATTATGCAATTTGATGTCAGATTTGTTGATATGAGGACAGATGACCCTCGTTTGTGTTTCATGCCCCTTCAAAGGAAGCACATATTTTACTTTCTGTATCACTAAAACAGGTTTAATTCTGTCTCAGTCTCTTACGGCTGCTCGTGGCTACACGACTGACCAAACGCAATGCCATTAAACTTTAATGACTGCTCATCTCCCAGCATTATGCTTTATGCTAATGCAGAGAAACGAAACATCAAACTAAAAGAATGAACACAAAGAGAGGAACTGAACATTCAGCTTTGATTTCCTGACATTCGACTTAATGTGTGTCCAAGAGCACAAACCATTCTCCGGTTCATCCATAAACATGATCCTGCCCAAAGCTTTAGAGACTAAATGAAAAGATCTCAGATGTTACATTTATATATAAATCTATAAATTGGACAGATTTTGTACAGATGTTTTCTTTGGATTGTTTGACTACTCGAATGAGAATATAAGAAAATAACTTAATTTGTTTCCTGCTAGCTAAATTTCACACATATAGACAAAAATCTGACTCTAAACCTCTCTTTTCATTATTCAAAGCTGATCTAGAGAAGGATATTGAAACTATCCAAAGTTCTGTTAATCCTAAAGCAGTGAAAACTGCATCTCTATATTCATCCTGTGTGTTCTCTTAATGTGAAAAAAACATGGTTTAGTTAAACCATGGTAACCAAAACTGACCATGGTTTTGCTACACTAATCATAGTTTAACTATATGGTATTTGTATTAAAACTGTGATTATTAAAAAAAACATGGTTACTACAGTTTGGTTAATTTTCTTAAGGGATTTCTATGTTTCTATGGCTTGTATGTTTTGTACTGTTTAATAAAAATGAAATCAGAAAAAATATTCGCAATACACGATCGGAAGTCGAGATCTAATCAAAAGATTCGCGAACAATCATTTCAGATTGGGACTTCAATTCATTTTACAAAATGCTTCGCGAACCCGCTCCGAAGTCCCGATCTGATCAAAAGATTCATGAACCCGCTCCGAAGTCCCGATCTGATCAAAAGATTCATGAAGTCCCGATCTGATCGAAAGATTCACGAACCCGCTCCGAAGTCCCGATCTGATCAAAAGATTCATGAACCCGCTCCGAAGTCCCGATCTGATCGAAAGATTCACGAACCCGCTCCGAAGTCCCGATCTGATCGAAAGATTCACGAACCCGCTCCGAAGTCCCGATCTGATCGAAAGATTCACGAACCCGCTCCGAAGTCCCAATCTGATCGAAAGATTCATGAACCCGCTCCGAAGTCCCGATCTGATCGAAAGATTCACGAACCCGCTCCGAAGTCCCAATCTGATCGAAAGATTCACGAACCCGCTCCGAAGTCCCGATCTGATCGAAAGATTCACGAACCCGCTCCGAAGTCCCGATCTGATCGAAAGATTCACGAACCCGCTCCGAAGTCCCGATCTGATCGAAAGATTCACGAACCCGCTCCGAAGTCCCAATCTGATCGAAAGATTCACGAACCCGCTCCGAAGTCCCAATCTGATCGAAAGATTCACGAACCCGCTCCGAAGTCCCGATCTGATCGAAAGATTCATGAACCCGCTCCGAAGTCCCGATCTGATCGAAAGATTCACGAACCCGCTCCGAAGTCCCAATCTGATCGAAAGATTCACGAACCCGCTCCGAAGTCCCGATCTGATCGAAAGATTCACGAACCCGCTCCGAAGTCCCGATCTGATCGAAAGATTCACGAACCCGCTCCGAAGTCCCAATCTGATCGAAAGATTCACGAACCCGCTCCGAAGTCCCGATCTGATCGAAAGATTCACGAACCCGCTCCGAAGTCCCGATCTGATCGAAAGATTCATGAACCCGCTCCGAAGTCCCGATCTGATCGAAAGATTCACGAACCCGCTCCGAAGTCCCGATCTGATCGAAAGATTCACGAACCCGCTCCGAAGTCCCAATCTGATCGAAAGATTCATGAACCCGCTCCGAAGTCCCGATCTGATCGAAAGATTCATGAACCCGCTCCGAAGTCCCAATCTGATCAAAAGATTCATGAATCCGCTCCGAAGTCCCGATCTGATCAAAAGATTCATGAACCCGCTCCGAAGTTCTGATCTGATCGAAAGATTCACGAATCCGAAGTCCCGATCTGATCGAAAGATTCATGAACCCGCTCCGAAGTCCCAATCTGATCGAAAGATTCACGAACCCGCTCCGAAGTTCTGATCTGATCGAAAGATTCACGAACCCGCTCCGAAGTCCCGATCTGATCGAAAGATTCATGAACCCGCTCCGAAGTCCCAATCTGATCGAAAGATTCATGAACCCGCTCCGAAGTCCCAATCTGATCGAAAGATTCACGAACCCGCTCCGAAGTTCTGATCTGATCGAAAGATTCACGAACCCGCTCCGAAGTCCCGATCTGATCGAAAGATTCATGAACCCGCTCCGAAGTCCCAATCTGATCGAAAGATTCACGAACCCGCTCCGAAGTCCCGATCTGATCGAAAGATTCATGAACCCGCTCCGAAGTCCCAATCTGATGAAAGATTCACGAACCCGCTCCGAAGTTCTGATCTGATGAAAGATTCACGAACCCGCTCCGAAGTTCTGATCTGATCGAAAGATTCACGAACCCGCTCCGAAGTTCTGATCTGATCGAAAGATTCACGAACCCGCTCCGAAGTCCCGATCTGATCGAAAGATTCATGAACCCGCTCCGAAGTCCCGATCTGATCGAAAGATTCATGAACCCGATCCGAAGTCCCGATCTGATCAAAAGATTCATGAACCCGCTCCGAAGTTCTGATCTACATCATATAGTATGTGCTCTTAAGTCTCAATCTGAATCAAACGGTTCACGATACACAAAGTGACGATCTAAATTAAATGATTTATGAACCTACTCCAAAGTCACAATCTAACTAAAATGGTTCGTGACACGCTTTTAAGCCCTGATCTGAATCAAATGACACTGCAGTTCAGTTAGTGAGAGTTCAATTAGAAATCAGTTGAAAGTATCCAGTCATCTCATACCACTGAAGTGAATGTTCAGTTTATCAGTATTTATTATAATAAATATTTGAGAAATCATTGTTGTATCTGTTTGTATTAGTCATTATAGAGTGATGGAAAAAGAGCAAATGGGAGATGCAGATGAACACAAAACAGCATAACAAACACAAAGTTAAAGAAGGTAATCTTTAAATATATATATATATATATATATATTTTTTATATATATATATATATATATATATATATATATATATATATATATATATATATATATAAAGTCGTTTATTTTCCTTTCTCTTTGGAGTGTTACAAGCTGTTTGAGCATAGATAAGATCCCTGAAGTTGCAAAGACTAAAGTCTCAAAACCAAAGAGATATTATTTATAAAAGTTAAGACTTGACCACGCCCCCCTAAAACGGATCATTCAAATACGCCCCCACATAGGGCTGGGCGATATATCGAACACGATTGTTATACGCATCTCGTCAGTAAAGCCGGTTCCATGATTAGCGCTAAATCTCCATCACCTGTTTTCAAATGGAGCGGCTTTTAATACACAGAGCCGTAGATCACTGACAAGCTACGTAATATCGCGTTCATTATCGAATGTGATTCATCTTCGATAATGAACGCAATATAGCATAGCTTGTCTACGTCACGGTGTGGGAAGATTTGCATAACACCGCCCAAATGTATAATGTATTGTTGCTGCCGCCGGCGCCATGTCCCAGAGACGCTGTGTTTCGTTGTTAAAGCGAAACTACTTTGTTTGGGCTTCCAAAAGAAGACACAACTAGAAATCAGTGGTTAAGTTGTATTTACAACACTGTTCCAGAACAGTTCAACCCAAATATTAGAGTGTGTGCAGCGCATTTTAAGGAGGATTATTTCCTGAAGCTGGAAGAGTAGATTACAATGCTGGCTGCACAAAGACTGTTTCTATAAAGTGGGGCAATTCTAACTTTGCAAGGACAGTCTGGTGCTTCTGACTCCTGTACAGCCTGTAAGTACGTTTCTGCTACTGACGACTCAAACTCGAGTAGTGCTTGTTGTTTGTCGTTTCTCCGATCACAAATGCAGACATGGTAATGTTTATGCGGCGTGATACAACACGACGCGTAAGAAAGCAGTATAAGTCATTATAATCAGTAATTATGTCCCCACTGAATGCAACAAATGCCTCGTTTATAATGGGTTTTATTGTTTTTGTGTCGTTGCGCCAGGACACACATCACAATATGGTGAGGGGCATAATATTTCCGTTCTACGTTTGAGGTATTCGGCCAATCACAACACACTGGATAGCTGACCAATCAGAGCATGCCTCGCTTCTCAGAACGATGAGCTTTGTAAAAATCTACACGTTTCAGAAAGGCGGGGCATAGAGGAGCAACAATAATGTACAGTATGTGGAAAATAATGTGTTTTTTTTTTACCTTAAACCGCATAAACACATTGCATTACACCAAATACACAAAATAATGTACTTATCTAAAAATAAATACACTTATTTGTAATTATATAAATAAATGTGTGTATGTGTATGTGTATATATATATATATATACTGTATATACATATGTATATATACACAGTTTGAGACACTGAGTTTAATACATTCATTTTGTTCTCCAATGAACCTGACTGCACCAGGATCCGTGTGGCCCCTCCCACCACAGGAAGTTTGCTCTTCTCAGGAGGTGCATGGAATATCACTGACAGCCGTCAATCAAAGATCAGAGAGTGTAAAGTCTGTGCACATGTCTGCTGGGACAGGAAATCATCTGTGATGAGAAATAACAAGCAAGACACAAGCGCGTTCATCATAAGAACAGACACAGCAGAGCGTCACGTACCTGCTAGTCTCGTAAATCCCTGTCATCTCTCTCTTATTTTTATGATCATTCGGCGTGTCCAAGAGGAACAGAATGTATGAGACAGTCTGTACTTTGTTAAAGCCCCACAGAGACATAAAGACTGGAAATGCACAGAGACAAAGAGAGACGGAGAGAGATGACAGTACAGGAGTGCAACCTGCCGGCGGGTCACAGCGAATGTAGAAAACCAGCTTTACTTAGCTAATAGTGTGCTTATCTTTTAATCTACATCTTTTATCATAGATTAGCATTAGATTAAATCTGTGCAGCCGGATTCTAGACTAGCTATTTTAACAACCAAAAACTACTTCTAAATAAAAACTGCAGCATTTGTCAACAGTATTTTCAACACATTTTCCTGAGTAGAACAGGATAAAAGGGAAGAAATGTACACTAAAAAGAAAACTGACTGAAACAATTTCCACTCAGAAGTTGCTAGTAAACTTAAATAAAAAGAAATGGCAAGTAATACATCGAATTAAACATTAAATTTAAAATTATAAAGACTGAAATAGTATTTTCTTGTAAAACCTATACTCTAATAATCTACTTTGAAAAATCATTTTTGCAGAACTGTTTGGATTAACTGGTAAAAAGTGTCTCTATGATGGATGGTTATAAAATAAGAGGACATCTAATAAGACATCCAATAATGTATTTAAAGCATGAACAAGGTTTTGAGGATTAGTTCACCCAAAATAAAAATTAGCTCACCCTCAGGCCGTCCAAGATTTAGAAGAGTTTGTTTCTTCATCAGATTTGTATAAATGCAGTATTGCATCACTTGCTCACCAGTGGATGCTCTGCAGTGAATGGGTGCCGTCAGAATGAGAGTCTGATAAAAACATCACAATAATCCACACCACTCCAGTCCATCAGTTAACATCTTAACTGAAGCCAAAAACTTCTGTGTGTGTGTTTGTAAGAAACAAATCCATTATTAAGACATTTCAAACCGTTGCTTCTGACTAAAATATAGTCCATAATCCATAATAACGCTTCCTCCAGTGAAAAAGTCTATCTCCTGTTGTCTCTCACATCAAAATCCAGCCACACATTTGTTCAGAACAGTTTTTGCTTATAAATGGTGCTTTATCTGTGCAGATTTCTCTCTTTATTCAAACAAGACTTTTTCACTGGAGGAAGCATTATTATGGATAGAGAACTCATATTTTAGCCAGAAGCAACAGTTTAATTGTCTTAATGATGGATTTGTTTCTTTTAGCTTTTCAAGAAGTTAACTGATGGACTGGAGTGGTGTGGATTATTGTGATGTTTTTATCAGCTGTTTGGACTCTCATTCTGACGGCACCCATTCACTGCAGAGCATCCATTGCTGAGACACTGATGCAATGCTACATTTCTCCAAATCTGATGAAGAAACAAACTCAACTACATCTTCGATGGCCTGAGGGTGAGGACATTTCAGCAAATGTTCATTTTTGGGTGAACTATTCCTTTAAGGGTAATCAGAATAGCTATTCTTCTAGAGAGTAATATAGTCTGACTGTTGGCTGTTTACGGTCAACTATTTCATCCACTCACAGTATTATAAAACTCATAGCTTTGTAATATAACCCCAGCTGAAAACATCATCCCTCCGCCTGAGATGTTTGTTTTCGTTGCGATGGATGTGTAACAGGTCATTACCGTACGTCCTGCGGTTTCACTTCTATATTCGCTCCATTAATGCTCAGGAGTCGTTTAAAGAACATGAGAACATATTCAGATAAACACGCTCAGCTTGAGCCACTCGTAATGGGCAGGAAAAACACTTCACAAAGATGACATCTCTATGTGTTTCGTCTGCTTATTCAAGGCAAGTGGATGTGTGTGTGTGTGTGTGTGTGTGTGTGTTAAATTCTCTAAAATGTTCCATTTAAAACCAACACAAGTTTTAGGCTCATGTCATATGAGAAGATTGTAAAGTATCACAAAGAGCTTTTTTTTATTCTCTAGTTCAAACTGGGGTTCACTGAACCTCTGAACTTCAATAATAATTAATTTAATAATAAACATGTAAAAACTTAAATAATTTAATAATAAACAATCAAAACAAATCACTTAATGAAATATTTCATTTGTTAACTTTGATGTCATGTGACTATTAACATATTAATGTTGTGAAATTATTGAAATATTTACTTAAAATCTCAGAGGGACTTTAAATCAATATTTTAGATCAAATGGATTCCCAAACAAAAAAGTTTGGGAAACAATCATATTTTTCAAAATGCCTTTATTCAAATAGCTTAGAATCAGCATAAATCTCTGAAAATGATTAAATGTGTTCATTTAAAAGGTATGAAGATAGCAATGTTCAGTTATCTATTAAAACATATGAGATTGAAGCAAGTTGGATTTATTGATTAAAAAAACAAACATGTTTTATTTAAAACTCGATTTCTATTAGAGAAATCATACCTGTTTCTCATGTATGACTGACAAATAAGCATCAGATTAAGTTTATTGGGGCATTTTTGTTTATTTTGAAACTATAATCCAAATGGAAGGTCATTTTATATGCAATTCTATAATGTTAAATTAAGGCCTAAATATTGTTTTGACTGTACTGGTGCTTGAAATAACCCATAAATTACTGGAAAACACTGATCTGAAGAACAACTGCCTAGCAACAGCAAAGTATTTTGGAACCCTGCTGTTGCAACTGCATAGCAACACCCTGGCAACCACTCAAACCCCTACTGTGCAGAATTCAAGACTTTAATAACCAAATCCTGTTCAGGAATATAAAGACAAGTCTTTTTATTAAAAGTTCTTGTCTTATAATGTAATTTCATCTGCAGTTCGATAGTGATTGTGTGTGTGTGTGTGTGTGTGTTTGTGTGATGCACGGCTGATTTATTGGAGCGAGGGAACAGATTCCACTCATGCGGATGATGATTGTAATTCCGTTAGGGAAAATCGCTGAGCTGGCTTCTCCTGTCACACAGAAGCATTCCCGATCGGAGAGCTGCAGTTATACTGGCTCATTCATTTGACATCAACATTTTGCCTCTATTATTATCATCTCATTATTATCACCTTTTCTCTCATGCAAAGTCACATTTTATACCCTTCTAGTGCAATAAGACATACAGTATTATATACTAAGCACTAAATTCATTTAACATACTAAACTCTACAGAAAGCCTCTGTGTTTGGAATCTTCTTTCAGTCAAATTCTGAGCAGCTCCGCCTCTTCCTGCATATATCGGAGTAATAAAAGCAAAATAAAAGCTTGATGGTTGAATGTTTGAAAATGAAGAAACTAAGATTATCAACAAAATGTAGATGCAAAATAAAACTTTTTTTTTTTTTGTATTTTATAATTAAATTTTACAGTGGCAATCATTTTGGATAATATTTTTATTTAGCAATAATAATAATAATAATAATTTGTATTGTTATTATTATTATTATCATATTTATATATAATCAAAATTTTTTGGTTTTAAAAATGAAAATGACAAATAAATTCATATATATAGACATAAAATGATAAATGTATACATACATTTATAAATAAATTTATATAAAAATTGAATGTAATTATGTATAAATTATCATTTATTTATATAAATAAACATTTTTAAATAAATAAAACAAATAAATGAGAATGCAAATACATTTATATTTATGGTCAGCAAATCTGAATCAAGCAATCATTGCATTTTAAATAATTTTTTTTTCTCTGAAAGATGACAACTACATCTCCCCCAACCCTCCCCTGCACACTTTTCCAAATACAGTAGGCCTAATGCATTTTAAAAGAAAACTGACATACCGTGCACAGTCATACTGTGAATATAATACAAGTAGCATGCCAGTGTGTTGTTTTAAGCACTTCCAATAGCTGATGTGTGAATAATGCCCCCATAAAATGAAACAACAGTCACTTCTCTTGTGGATGCAGTCTGTTTTTTCACCATTAGAGGGCATAACGCACACACATTCACCCACAACAACCTCTCTCAACAGAGAGCAGGTGTTCCTCTGATAAGAGCCGAACACACATTACTGCACACACACACACACACACACACACACACACACACAATACAAACACCTTCCTTTGTGCAGCCGCTTTACAAACGCAGGGTGTTTCTCTTGTGCTCCTGGTGTTTGTGTTAAAAAACACAATGATCCAATAAATCTCATTCCGTCCCGGAGCCGAGGGCCACGGATGGGTGTGGGAGCACATGAATCAATCAATAAACATCTGTACTGAAACTATTAGGGCTGTTTTGTCAGACAGAGCCGTTTCAATGCGTTTGGTTTGCAGGACAAACACAGGCGTTATTTTAACACGTCTGTATCTCAGAGTTCATGAGGAGAGCGTCAGGATTCACTGATTGTTTTATTGATGTGCGGTTGATATCAGGCTGTTCAAACACATGAAATGGATTTTGTTGATGTGAGGATGGCCTGTAAATACAGTCTGATTGAAAACCGATTTTTATCACACTATGCATAATAAACATTCACTACAGTACCTACAGAGAATGGATTATCTGTGCTATTCAAGAGGATTCAGGATTATTTAACAGCTATGATGAGAGTAAATCACTCAAAACCTGTCTGGGACATATTTTACCACAAAATGTGAAGAAACAATAAACTTATTTTTGCATAAACAAAATAAAGGCTATTTTAGGACCTTTATGATTTATTGCATTGTGATTTTCATGACTACTAGGGACCCCAATTTTCATTATATACATATATATATATATATATAAAGCAAGCATTAAAAGCCAAAAAAAAAAATATATATATATATTATTGTATTAAGAAAATAAAAATATACAATTTAAATGGTAAATGCATTTTATGAAAAAAATTATGAATGAAAAGGCCTATATATACATAATTTAATAATAAATGTATAAATATTTTACATAGAAATTCATTATTAATTAATATATTAAATATTAATTATAGATGCATAATTATAAATTAATGGGTGGTGATGGCGCAGTGGATAAGACACTGCCTTTGGTGTGAGAGACCCGGGTTCGAATCCACTGTGAGACACCAATGTGTCCCTGAGCAAGACACTTAACCCCTAGTTGCTCCAGAGGCGTGCGACCTCTGACATATATAGCAATTGTAAGTCGCTTTGGATAAAAGCGTCAGCTAAATAAATAAATGTAAATGTAATTTATAACAAAGGAAAATTCTTATTTTAACAAGAAATATACATTTTAATCATAAAGTAATAATGCAATGAAAAATGAATGATATTGTATGAAAATCACCATTAAAATGAAAATGACAAATAAAGTAAAATAGGAAATATTTATGTATATATATGTATAAATGTATAAATAATGTACATAGAAATTAATTATATGAATGATGAAATATAAATTATTCATCATAAATTTTATTAATAATAAAATAATAATAATATACCATTTAAATTGTAAAGTAGCACTAAAAATCTGAATTACAGAAAATAAATTATATATAAAAAAAAAAAAAATATATATATATATATATATATATATGTGTGTGTCTGTGTATATGTATGTGTGATTTTTTTCTCTTCTCTCTTATGTGTGACCCTGGAGCACAAAAGCAGTCTTAAGTCGCTGGGGTATATTTGTAGCAATAGCCAAAAATACATTGCATTATCAACGAAATTACAAAATGATCGATTTTTCTTTTAAGCCAAAAATCAATAGGACATTAAGTAAAGCTCATGTTCCATGAAGATATTTTGTAAATGTCCTACTGTAAATATATAAAAACGTAATTTTTGATATGTAATATGCATTGCTAAGAACTTCATTTGGACAACTTTAGCTTTCAGATAATGTATAAATGTCAATTTTGAAAAATTTACCCTTATGGCTGGTTTTGTGGTCCAGGGTCACATATAGCATGCATGATGGTGCATTTCAAACCATATCATAAATAATAGTATGATAGATATGACAAAGGTATCAATGAGCTAACACCTGCTAACACAAACCATATTGATCAAGAGGCTGTAGTGTATGTCTCAGTACTCAAAAGTATGTAGTGCAGAAATATCACAGGATCATTTAATCGCAGCTCTCAGATCTCAACAGCAGTTCTACACGGGCTAAACTTCAGACAGTAAATCTATACGATTCCTCCAGGACGGTGAAACACACACAGTGGCAGAGTCAGGTTGTAGTGTGTCGAGGACTGAGAATCAATTTCAGGCCGTTTCTCTCTGCACTGAGAGCGAAGAAAAGAGCAGGTCGATATCTGCAGTCAGCAGTCCCTCTGACAAGCTCATCATCAGACGAAAGAAAACGCACGATAAACGATTTCTCTGCAGCTGGAGATCACCGTCACACAGAATACAAGAAAAGACCTTGAGTTGTTAACGGTTGTAAACGCTCACACTGAATCTGTGAATAATTTCTGCTCAGATTAGACATCTGAACAAGAGATATCAAATACTCCAGTGACTAATAAAATACTTTTATGCTCACTGTGAACTTTTACTGTGTGGATAAGAAATAGTCTACACATTCCCCCCCCAAACACCTGAAAAATGTGAATTGTAATAATATTTTTTATTGTATTTTTGAACAAATAAATGCGGCCTTGCTAGATACAAAATTATAACTTTTGCCTGGTAGTGTACATAAAACAAAACGGATTGTAATTTCTCTTTAGCAAACGCTCTTTCATCAAGTGAAGTTTAACAGTATACTGAGAGCTAACATTACCATAAAAACAACCTCCGGACAGAGAGAGGCAGTGGTGTGCTAAAGAAAGCTGTGTGTATATGAACAGTTTGGGTGGTCTCATCTATCAGAGCGACACCAGCCCACAAATACAGTTTGCTTTAACAGGCTGATTTGCTTGAGTCGAGGAGTTTTTCCTCACAGCATGTTCTGCCAGCAACCAGAGGGAAGATAAACTGACCCTGGCTCAGAAAACTGAACGTTTGTGGAGTAAAACACCCCCTACTGGCTGGACAGAGTAACAACAGACTTACAAATAAGTTGTAAATAAATAAGTTGTTTTTTTAGAAATGTTGCCTTTTTTTTTTTTTTTTTTTTTAGAAATGTTGTAGCTGGAATAACTTTTTATTTATTTAATTTAAGTTGACATTTACTTTATTTCAAGTAACAAAGTTTTGTTTAAGGTTTTAGTTAACTAATAACTCTGCATAGCTGCTGCCAAAATACCATAATTATTCAAGTATTACTATTACTATGTAGTGGACAGCACATTCCAGGCTCTCTCTGACCAATATAGTGGACAAAGGTTTGCTACATTTTGACTGGATCTTGGTAGACTAACATAAGCAAACTGTCCAACAGCATCAGATAAAGATGTCAGGACAACAGCCAGACACTTCTTAGAGAGCAAGACGAAGACCTTTGTTAAAGCCCAGGAAGGACAGGACTTCCCATTGGTCAAAATGGGAAGTTTCTGCCCTTCACCCACCAACAGACTGATTCCTCAGGTTTTGGCCTGTGACCACCATAAAAATTCCTTAGGACCTCTGGATGCAGCAGCAGTGGGTGAAACAAAGAGAGAGATCACAGAGTTCCATCCAAATCCATTCATACAGTAACTATGTTCTCAAACCTTAAACTGATGCAAACTACAACACACACATCTTACAATTATTCAGAGAAATAAGTAATCTTGGTGACAGTGACGTGTTGTCACGGTGCACATACGAGGGAGGAACAAGGAACACGCAGACGAGGATGCAAACTCAAATAATAGTCCTTTACTGGAGACATCAAGGCAGGGCAAGACAAGGCAGGGCAAGACACAGACATCCAACACCGGGGAGTAACGAGTAGACCAGACGAAGTCAAACTGAACAGACAGGACTATAAATAAACAGGTAAATCATAGATAATGAGACAAACACAGCTGGACAAGAATTAACTGATTACATATAACAAGGACAGGAAACAAACCAAATATGGACACAAGAGGCGGGAACACATGACAGACACGACAGAACCCTGACACGTGTAGTGCAGGGAAGTCGTGGCCTAATGGTTAGAGAGTCGGACTCGTAATCCAAAGGTTGCGGGTTCGAGTCTCGGGCCAGCAGGGATTGTAGGTGGGGGGAGTGAATGTCCAGCGCTCTCTCCACCCTCAATACCACGACTGAGGTGTCCTTGAGCAAGGCACCGAACCCCCAACTGCTCCCCGGGCGCCGCAGCATAAATGGCTGCCCACTGCAGCAGTGTGTGTTCACGGTGTGTGTGTGTGTTCACTGCTGTGTGTGTGCATGTTGGATGGGTTAAATGCAGAGCACGAATTCCGAGTATGGGTCACCATACTTGGCAGTATGTCACTTCACAACATCTTACAAAACTCAGCTGTTGATGGACAAATGAATGCATGCATGACCGTTCAATCTTCTTCCATCATGTTTGGACTTAATGTGTTCACAACATTGCCAAAGGTATTCTGGTTGTGGTTTGGTACGTGAATGATGCATTGGTAAACACTTTTCTAAATGTGTGTTTGGACTATGCAAATAAGTACCACGGGAGGAAAGAAGGGTGGGCCACACCGTGCCTCTCCCCTCTGATGGAAACAGCCAATTACAGCTAGGAAATGAAAAAGCGCCAGATTGGAATCTCCTCCTCATCGGAAAGAGATAAAGGTACCTTCCCAAAAGACACTCCTTGTTCTGAGTCTGAGTCCTGTTACCGGGAAGGCAGCAACAGAAACACTGTTCTGAGTCTCAGTCCTGCGAAGGAAGGGACGGTAACAGAACAATCTGAGTCCCCTGTCTGTAAGGGTGAGACAATAGCAGATCAACCTCAGTTCTGAGTCTGAGTCCCGTCAAGGAAAGGACTGCAACAGATCTCCAACATTCTGAACCTCTGGCCCGTGAGGGAAGAGGCAATAACAGATACCAAGTCCTCAGTCTCCAGCTTCGAGGCAGCCACAGATATGACCACGTTCTGAGCCTCCAGCCTGCGAAGAAGAGATAATCTACATTCAGACATCATTCAGAGTCCAGCGAGACAACAGATGCAGCATGTCCTGAGTCTCCATCCTAGCGAGACAAAGCGGATCGACCAAATTCTGAGTCTCTAGCCCAGAGAGGCAGAAGATACACAGACATCTGCAACAAGGTTAAGCTCCAGCGAGCAAACCTTCACTCCAAGGTACCTTTGCTTGTGTGTTCCAGGCTAAGAGCCTTCCGCACCTACTCCCGGGCCACATCTGCGTGTTCCAGATTTTAGGACACTTTGGTGTTCAAGACTGTCAAAACGGATTCCTGCTCCTTTCCCCACTGCATTGTTATCAGCACAACCACTGGATGAAGTCACCGCCACCGGACTGCTCACTCAACTACAGAGAACGTAACTATCACCTATCCAAACCTCTTCCAGAGACCATGGCATTGTTGTATATTATCAGTATATAATTTTTCTAATTGACATTAGATGTTTTATAGCTGATTGTAATTGATAACAAATAATCTTTCAGGTA